>NC_058085.1:73449108-73794261 GCF_014858855.1 Bufo gargarizans | reverse complement strand
CCTCTATTTCAATGCCACTGATCCGATGGTTCCCGCCTATCTCTGTATACTCCCGTGCACCATAAGTGTAATAAGAGATTTTGGTCTATAACCACACAACAAACTAGTGTTTTTATTGCATTTTACTGATGTGTTTGTGTGAACCTCTTTTTCTCAATGAGCTATGAAGCATGTGCCCCACCAACAGCCTCCTAGCAAACAACATTGATAAATACTAAGCTGTAGGTGAGTCTGAATCAACATGAACATCACCAGATGCTGCAGTTTAGAGCCCGCTGTTAGAACTACATTGCTGCCAATTGCTTGAACGTCTGAGTTGACAGACTATAATTTTGTGCTTTGGACTCTGCTGTAGGCTAAGCGCAGAACTAAGACCTGGACAAGAACATGCTGGCTCTGCTGTGCCAAGAGCTGAAGCTCTTCCAGAGGGGGGAGACTGCAAGGGATATTTAGGCTCAGAGTTCATACTCTGGATATTATTTCACAGCAAGTGTTACAGATAGTCTAGTCCAAAAACCACAAGACTCAGAAATCATTTTGCATTTCTTCCACTTCAGCGATGTGTTCCAAATATGTTGAAGGGGTATTCTCATCTTACACATTTATGGAACATCTGAATCCTCCAACCCCCACATTGAGGAGGAGAAGGAATGAAGAGGTTGCTGAGCAGGTATGGTTCTCTCCATATTGTTCTATAAGAGTAAAGGAAAAAGCCAAGCATATATGCTCTTTTGTTTCCATAACTTCCATACAAAAATGAAGAGAGTAACATATATAAGCAGACACTAACATTTACTCTGTGCCTGGATGTGGTGTCCACCAAACCATGCGGGCAGGGGACTCTCAAGTTATTCACATAGGTGCAGGTCCAAGAGGTGGAAATTAAATGATCAGACATTCATGGCATATCCCAAGGGTGTACCATAAATGTCTAATATGGCACTAATGGTAGAAACAATTTACTCTCTAAAAAAAACTGTCCACCTAAGGATATATAGACCTTAATCAGTCATTTCTAAGTTTGATCATATATTGTATTTAAGCAGGTCTTCAGCGGTGGCTTGTTAGTGCCCTCCTGGTACCCAGCACTAAAGTAGATTCCTACCTGCCCCTTAGCTCTAGATCCTGGGTTTCCTGCTCTTGCTGGATGTTCACAGTTCCCACCAGGCAAGAATTAGTGATGAGCGACAGGGGCTATATTCGAATTTGCGATATTTGATGAATATTTTGTAGAATATCTGTCATATATTCGCGAATATTTGAAAAAAAAAAAAAAAAATATATAGCAATATATTGCTAAAAGGAGAAAAATATATTGCTATATATTTGTTTTTAGAATATTCATCATCCATCTGAAGTGAACAGTACACATGATTCCTCCCTGCTTTGGATGTCTGGTTCCCCCCCAAAATTTTTCTCATATGTCCAGGCTCCCTGAGATTTCAGCCGGCTCGAGTCAGTGCCCGTTGCCGTGCGCATGGAGTGTCCCGATCACCATGGGAACACCTCTGGGTAAGAATATACCATCAGATTTGAGTTTTCAAGATCTTACAACAGCGAACATTCTTGTCATAAGACTATGAAACCAATAGAGGGCGCTGTTCATAACTCATGAACAGCGCCCTCTATTGGTTGCATAGTCTTATGACAAGGTTATTCGCTGTTGTGAGATCGTGAAAACTCAGAGCCGATGGTATATTCTAACCCTGAGGCGTTCCCATGGTGATGGGGAAGCTCCATGCGCACGGCAACGGGCACTGACTGGAGCGGGCTGAAATCTCAGGGAGCCTGGACAGATAAGAACTGTTTTTTTGGGAACCAGACACCCTAATAAAAGGAGGAATCATGTGTACTGTTCACTTCAGATGGATGATGAAAAATGACGAATGCTCTAAAAAACAAATATATAAGACTATATTCGAAATATTTGCGATTAAAATTTGTAATGTTAATATTCGCGCTCAACACTATCAAGAATTAGTTGCATGCTAAACGAGCATGGGTGCTGTCAATCTATTGCCACTGTATGGTGGTTGTTGTTAGTGGGTATGGAATAAGAGCAAATTCTGGATTATTTTAAAGGGATTTTTAAGGATTACTATGGTTTTTAACAGATATGCGGATTTAGTTGCTTACCTCATCTATATCTTCCCCATCACTTTTCTTTTTGAATGTCAACTCCTAACCCATTTTCACCCATGTAAACCAATAACCCTGGTCTCTATCCTGTATGTAGCACTTCCTGTTGCTGTATCCAACCAAACCCATGGGCACTTCTCCTTCCTCTGCCACCGCTCCTCGTGCCCAGTAAGTTTATAGCTCCTCCCGCCCAGCAAGTTACATAAATACTCCTCTATTACTGACACGCCCATGGACATGACAACACATGAAATAAGAAAAAGTGGCATGGGCATGGTCAAGTGACCACAGCACAGAACAGAAAATGAGAGCAATAATGGTAAAAGAAATACATTACACAGAGTTACAGCTGCCTCCGGATGTTGCTGCAAAGTTGCTAACTGGAAAACCCTTGTGAGGCTGTCATATAATTTCGGTCGCTCCCATGTAATACCATCTATAGCAGATACCGTACTGCCCATATGATAATGCCAAACTAGTGAACCCAAAATGCCAATCTTTGTTCATATACAGTAGTACCAGATATAGTAACCATATAATATACTGTATGTCAAATTGCATACCCAACATGGTCAGAGGCACCAATACAGAACACTGAGGGGATCAGGTAAAGCTGTATTCAGAGACAATCAGAGTATATGCTATATGGTAAACTGTCCCAAGTCAGGACAGGCAGCGAAGGATCAATACGGATGTCAGGTACAGGTCAGGCAGCAGAGGATCAGAAATTGGTAAATTGGCAGACAATAGGACATACACTTTTGCAGGATACAAGTACGCTATACCTATTGCTTAGGCCCTGTCACACAGAGGAAGGTGCCTAAAGTACATACTCCTCTGCTTCCACAATGAACCCGACCTGCCGTCAAGCAGGCTTCAGCCTGTATGGAGGAACAGAGACTGGGAAGAAGGAGACAGCGGGAGGCAGGTTGGGAGAGCAGAGCAGGGCAATGGTGGCTGCTGATGTAACAATAGTCTTGTATGTGGCTTTGTCCTGGCTGATGGAGCAGGGGGGGGATCCAATTGGGGAATGACGGGCAGGAGTTGTCCATGTGACACTATGGTAACAGTCATTTCTCGAGACGAGCGAATTTCTTAAAAAGTTAAATTCGGCTGATTTGCCGAATTAAAAAAAAAAAAAAGTGCTTTGTGACAAATTACTTAGTCACAAAGCACATATTTTTGTAAGTAGCGGGTGCAATGACAGGGAGCTGCGATAGCGCCGCCCTTCGTCATTGTACCCCTCAGATGCCGTGTGCAAACATGATCGCGGCATCTGAGTGTAAAATAATTTAAAAAAAATATATATATATATTAAATCAATCTTACCTCCCCCATTTGCTTGCGACAGGCCGGCCGCCGCCATCTTGCTTGAAGAGGTCGGCCGAAATTCTGTGCGGCGAGAGATTATGTTATCATGCCGGCTGGCGTGGTGACGTATGACGTCATCACTACGGCCGGCGTGATGTAATCTCGCGCCGCACGGGATTTCGGTAGAGATCTTCAAGCAAGATGGAGGCTGGCGGCCCGTTGCGAGCAAATGGGGAGGCAAGTTTAAATTTTTTAAAACTATTTCAGGTTAAATCGATTCGCTGACATGAAGCACGAGGACATTCGGCTTCTAGGCGAATCAAATTTATCCTGAAATTCGGATTGAGTTCCACTTTGTGGAATCCGATTCGCTCATCTCTAGTCATATCCTTAATATATATTTTCCCTTTTAACCAGGGGCATAGCTAAAGGCTCATGGGCCCTGGTGCAAGAGTTTAGCTTGGGCCCCCCTCAGTACTTTGTGGCCAGGGGCAGGGAAGCACATAGCCTTCATGCTTCTTCAGACAAAAATTTAAACAGCACCCCCCTCTTCCAACCCTCCACAACGTCTCATGGCAAATTTTTGACCTAACCTCTTCCGTCCAGCAAGACGTATAACTTGACCAGCATGCACTTTCTATAATACTGATGTCTTCTTATGCGGCACAAGGGTCTTTGGGCCCCTCAGTCTCCTGGGCCCGGTACTTTCTGCTACCTCTGCACCTTCTATAGCTACACCCCTGCTTTTAACATTAAGTGTTGCTCAAATTACCTGTCATGTTGCAAAAAGTGTCTTGCAAGTTAGAAGAAATTGGGGCCTCCACTCTATGTCTTCATTTATAATTTTTCTAATGTCAAACCACAAGATTCGGGGCTCCATTTTATTATTTTAAGATGCTGCCTACACAACCCACCTAAAGCATTTTTTTTTGCTTTTCCATGCCACATCATTTAAAAAAAAAAAAATTCACAATCAACAATAACACCGCTTTGTGTTCTGTGTTAGAACAGCGGGAGGGCGACAGATAATTGAGTATCTGAATTGGTAAACCTAGCTTTGTCAACCTGCCCACTAGTAGAATAAATAACAAAAATGTAAAGTAACTGTAGCAAGCGAACAGATAGACCTAAAAGAATTCTGGCAGATTTATAGCCCCTTCTATCTACTTCTAAACTATACTTGAAAAAAAAAAGACATTCATACTCATATCTACAAAATACCCTGTCCAGCATGAAATTCTGGAAAAGAGGACATGCCATCCCAACCCCCACCCCACACTGGTCTCAAAAGAAACACGTAGTAGTCACTCTCTTAATACGTTAACTGTTGCTAGGCAATGGGCAAAACATATAAAATTAAATATTAGTAAACAAAACGCATGACCTGAACAATTAAAAGGGATTGTTTAGTTTCAAAAACCCATCTCAGATACTCTATTAGAACTTTCCAAGTTGATTGACTAGATGATAAAAAAAAAAGAGGTTGTAAAATCCCTTTAAGCGTGGTCTTTTACATGTGCTTCCCTTTAGGCTACAAGAACACAGAAAGAAAATAGGTCATTAAAAACAGACAGACATACTGTCAGTTTTTCATGGCCATTTCTCAACCTTGTGTGCATCCATTTACTCCCCTTCTATCCATTTTTTATGGCCGTTAAAATGGCCATGGAAATACGGATGAATTTCATTGGCTTTTTTAAATAAAATCCCAACCTCTGCAGTGCCCTCAGTATACATAATGTCCCCCAAAGTGGCCCCCAGCTGTAATAATTTCCCCCATATTGGTCGTCAGCAGTAATAATGTCCCTCATAGTGTCCCATATTGTCCCTACAGTGGCCCCCAGCAGTAATAATGTCCCTCATAGTGGCCCTAGAAGTCATAATGTCCCCCATGGTGGTCCTCAGCTGTTATGTTTCTATACATTTTTTTATTTTATTAAATCAGGCACCTCATCCACTTGTATGCGCCAAGGCAGTCGCTCCCCTCTTGATTGTGAAGGACCTGCCAAAGGACTTGCGCGAAGTGTGATAACATCACTGTGCACTCCCAGCATGATTGTGTGTTAATGTCATTCTGAGCTCAGGTCCTTCAGCAGGTCCTGCACAGTCAATAGCGACTGCCTTGGCGAGTGCAAGTGGATGAGGTAAGTGATTGTTTTTAACCCCTAAAAAGCCATATCACACTAGTGTATCCGTTTTAACAGCTATTAGTCGGGTGTGCTCCTATCTAAGCAGCTTTTAAAAATAGTCTCATTGATTTCAATAAGGTCCGTTACACCATGAAAATGGCCAAAAATAGCTCATTGACGAATGCTATTCACTGGCCGTTTAAAAAAAAAAAAATGCTATGGTTTTGAAAACCCATGTGACAGCCATAAAAAAAAAAACAGCCATCACTTGTCGTGTGTGTGTGTAGCCTTAATCTTATATATGCTCACTAAACTGTAGAAAAGGAGATGGATTGCAGTAAATAGATTTACAAAAAACATCTTCTCGTTAGGTATCTAATGAACATTCCCACAGGGAAGTAAAATAGATCTATCATGGTGCGGTCATCAAAGGATTGAAGAGAGGATTATCAAGGTTCACCTGGGTTAAGCATAAGACAACATGTTTCTGAATAGATACGAGTCATTCTTCAGGTTAAAACAAAAAAATATAAAAGATTTACAAAAGGTTAATGTGCCCAGAAAATAAAAAAATAAAAAGAATGGTGGCCCAGTGGTAAGCACTGAGGTTCATGCACATGACTGTATCTGTCTGCATCCGTTATATTGTGGACACACTGAGTTCAATGGGTCTCTGGTCCGTTTTTTGCTGCAAAGTATAGGACATGTTCTATCCTTTTGCAGAACGGACATATGGATAGAAATAAGAACCATTTGGCCCATCTAGTCTGCCCAATATACTGAATACTATGGATAGCCCCTGGCCCTATCTTATATAAAGAATGGCCTTATGCCTATCCCATACATGTTTAAACTCCTTCACTGTATTTGCAGCTACCACTTCTGCAGGAAGGCTATTCCATGCATCCACTACTCTCTCAGTAAAGTAATACTTCCTGATATTACTTTTAAACCTTTGCCCCTCTAATTTAAAACTATGTCCTCTTGTAGCAGCTTTTCGTCTTTTAAATATTCTCTCCTCTTTTATCTTGTCGATTCCCTTTATGTATTTAAAAGTTTCTATCATATCCCCTCTGTCTCGTCTTTCTTCCAAGCTATGCATGTTAAGGTCCTTTAATCTTTCCTGGTAAGTTTTATCCTGCAATCCATGTACTAGTTTAGTAGCTCTTCTCTGAACTCTCTCCAAAGTATCTATATCCTTCTCGAGATATGGTCTCCAGTACTGAGCACAATACTCCAAATGAGATCTCACTAGTGCTCTGTAGAGCGGCATGAGCACCTCCCTCTTTCTACTGGTAATGCATCTCCCTATACACCCAAGCAATCTGCTAGCATTTCCTGCTGCTCTGTGACATTGTCTGCCTACCTTTAAGTCTTCTGAAATAATGATCCCTAAATCCCTTTCCTCAGATACTGAGGTTAGGACTGTATCACTGATTTTATATTCTGCTCTTGGGTTTTTACGTCCCAGGTGCATTATCTTGCACTTATCAACATAAAATTTTAGTTGCCAGATTTTTGACCATTCCTCTCGTCTTCTTAAATCCTTTTCCATTTGGTGTATCCCTCCAGGAACATCAACACTGTTACAAATCTTTGTCATCAGCAAAAAGACACACCTTACCATCGAGGCCTTCTGCAATTTCGCAGATAAAGATATTAAACAATATGGGTCCCAGAACAGATCCCTGAGGTACCCCACTGGTAACAAGACCATGGTCTGAATATACTCCATTGACTACGACCCTCTGTTGTCTGTCCCTCAGCCACTGCCTAATCCACTCAACAATATGGGAGTCCAAGCCCAAAGACTGCAATTTATTCATAAGCCCTCTATGTGGGACAGTATCAAAAGCCTTACTAAAGTCTAGATAAGCGATGTCTACTGCACCTCCACCAGCTATTATTTTTGTCACCCAATCAAAAAAATCTATAAGATTAGTTTGACATGATCTCCCTGAAGTAAACCCATGCTGTTTTTCATCTTTCAATCCATGGGATTTTAGATGTTCCACAATCCTCTCCTTAAGTATGGTTTCCATTAATTTCCCCACTATTGATGTCAGGCTTATTGATTGAGTGTGCAGAAAGCACACTGAATAGATCATTCCTGGCCATGTAAAAAAGTGCAGAGCAAGAAGAAGTTGCAGAGAGCAGAACCTTTACGTGTAATGGTAACGACACCATTGCTCTTAGAGGCTCATTTGCATTTATTAAACAATTTTTGGCAGCAATGTGGACACATAAGTACATGGGACCAACACAGATGACTTCAGCTGCCAAGAGCACATGTAACATGTCAGCAAGTTTCATACAGTAGTTAGAAATCCCCTTAATGCTAGTTCAGTAGAGTTTAAATGATATATCATTCATAAGATTTTAAGGAACAGGACCCCAGATGGTCTGTGCAGTCAGAATTCTATGCCTTATCAAGCAGGGCCTTTACAATTTAACCAGTTCATGACCGCCCATTGACTGTAAACCTCAAGGCGGTTGGGACTTATCTCTGAATTGACGTTCTGAAACATCCATTCAGAGATGGCAGCGGCTGAGAGGGGAGTCCACTGTCAATGACAACAGGGCATCCCATTACCAAGGCAGGGACAGTTCCTCCATGTCCCTGCCTTCTGGATCACGGTCTACACATTGCTGAACAAGCGCTATGCCTCTTCCTGTTTCGGCCCCAGCAATCATGTGACCACCAGGGCCGGGAGACTACTAGGGCTGCCAGGTCTTCCTAAATCTCAATAAGCCCTGCAGTGCTGTATACTGCTGTACATCCTCTCTGGGGGCTGTGTTCCCCCTTTAACTAGGGCTAGAATGTCAGCCCCAGTTACAGGATAAATCAGCAGTAAAAAAAAAAAAAAAAAGTACGTTACGTCTTGTTTGACCTTATGGGTTTGTTTGACCATAGTGTAAAAAAAATATATAAAAAGTTAAGAGTTGTATATAAAAAAAAAAAAAAAAGGCACCATTTCCCCTAACTAATTTATTTAAAAATTAGAAAACAAATAGAAAGTGATGGACGAACATCGTCCGGGACGTTTTGTAAACGCATGATCATGGCGTGCCCCATTCACTTTAATGGCAGGCGAACCTAAAAAACCTTCAGGTTATATTTGCAGCCTTTAAATACTTACTAGAAGTGTGCAAATAGTCCCACAACATGGACAGTGACATACCAGAGGGGGATCAATGGCAGAAATTCCCACAAAAAATAATCAGGGGCCATTTTTATGCGTCTTAAAGGGAAACTCTCAGAAATGTGCCCTGCTGGAGCCTAGAATTTTTTTATTTTAGGCCACGGGAGTACAGGCCCCAAACATTAGGCATTCACAGGACAGAAAATAACAAGTGATTATGTGGCTGGAGATATATTAGGCGGTCACTGGCTAAAAATTTTACTGTAGGCCAGTACAGGCCCCAAAAATTAGGCATTCACCTGACAGAAAAGGCCTTTTATGCTGCTATATATACATAAGACAAGGACCATTCTTTGTTCTGGGTGGTGGCGAATATGTGTTGGCTGGCATGAGGAAATTCAATTACACGTCGTCACAGGTGTTTAATTCCTCCGAGATCCATGCCTTATAATTTTTTTGAAATGGTAGTCCACACTGTCGTGAGCAAGGCGAGTGCACTTATTGGTCACGATCCCCCCTGCTGCGCTGAACGTCATTTCGGACAAGACACTGGACGAGGGGCAAGGCAAGAGTTCCATGGCAATTTGTGCCAGCTCTGGCCACAGATCAAGCCTGCACACCCAGTAGTCCAGGGGTTCCTTCTCAGAGCGTCCACATTGGCTGTTAACCCGATGTAGTTTGACACCTGTCAACCTAGGCGTTCCCTGAGGCTAGATCCGGAGGGCGATTCTCGATGGGTTGGTTGCAAGCATGATCTCATATCTGAAGTGACCAACACATCTTCAAACCGCCCTCTTCTTGCAGACATGGTGGGATTGGTACCCGCACCTTTTTTGCTGTGGGTGGAAATTCCTATGCCAGCGCCCACAACAGAAGAATGCAGCATCTCTCGCAGCAAGGCCTGAAAATTATGCATTTTGCCAGCCTTCTGTGATGGTGGTAACATGTCCGCCATTTTACGTTTGTACCAGGGGTCTAAGTACGTTGACACCCAGTACTGGTCCTTGCCCTTTATGCTCTTTATACAGGGGTCCCTCTTCAAACTCTAGAGCATGAACGCCCCCATTTGCACTAAATTGGAAGCGGTGGAGTGCCCTGGCTCCTGCTCATCGCATAGGGGAATGTCATCCTCAGTCTCCTCCCCCCAGCCACGGACAACACCAGGGATCCCCAAAAAGTTTAAAGTCCCCCTCAAAGCCTGCTCTTCTTGCTCCTCCTCCTTCCCCCAGCCACCATCCTCCACTGACTCCTCTTCAGACATCAACTTTTTAAGCTCTAACATTTGGGCCACTGAAGCCTGCCTTCTGCCAGATGAACGCGACGACAGCACGGTGGAAGGTGGAGTGGAGAACAAATAGGAGGAGAGAGGAAAAAGAGAAGAGGCAGGATGTGGAGCGCCGAAAGTGTGGCTTTGTGGGTTCTGACAGCGTTGCTCCCACTGGGCTCGGTGATGGGAGGCCAGGTGCCTTTTCAACATGGTCGTCCCTAGGTGAGTGTTGGGCTTTCCGCGACTTATGGTTTGACAGCACAGGCTGCAGATGGCAACACTATTGTCAGCAGCTGACACGTTAAAAAAATAAAAGCCCACACTGCGGAGCCATGTGCCGGCGTCCTGGGAGCGCAATCAGTATTTTGTGTAAACAGGTATATAGAACCCCTCAATCAGTATTTTGTGTAAACAGGTATATAGAACCCCTCAATCAGTATTTTGTAGAAGCAGGTAAATCAAACCCTTTAATCAGTTTTTTTGGGGACAACAGGTATCTCCCACCCGTTGCAAATAGTTGTTCCAATAACACTTGTCGCTCTATATACCTGAGGTATCGCAGCAGAACGGCACACAACTGCTGCACATTACACTATAATATACTTTCTATGTTAGAAAGTATATTATACGTTTATCACACCCCTCAGTATATCACACCCATCCATAGCACACCTATACCAGTCCTTAAAGGACTTTCGTGGCCCTATTAGCTAGCGTTTCGTGTCCCTAACAGTCTGTCCCTGCTCCACAAAGCAACCTCTCCCTACACTGGCAAAACACTGAATGTAAAATGGCTGCTAGATTGGGTTCTGTTACAGGGTGGGGGTGTGTCCATGTGCTGAAACATCTCAATAGGTTGTCCTGTCCCACCTGATGGATGTGTCATGGGTCAAAGTTCGCCGCAATGCAAAAGAATATGGAACATGCGAATATCGCCATATGTTCGCATGTTCAGCAAATCACGAACAAGCAAAGTTGGCCGCGAAACGACCGCCAGGCGAACCACAAGGCCATCTCTACAAATAGACATATTTAGTATCACCACATCAGTAATGACTGGCTTTATAAAAATTTCACATGATCTATGCCATCTGGTGAACGCCGTAAAAAAAAAAAAAAAAAAAAAAAAAAAAAGCCTTCCAAAAAACATATCAAACAGTCAAAAAGTTATAAGTATCCCAAAATGGTACCATCATGCAGAAGAACAAAAAAAATAAAAAATAAAAAAATAGTATATCTAAGAAAATGTTAACACAAAAGCATGATTTTTTGTTTAAAAATGTAAATAAAAAAAATAGACTTACAATATTTGGTATTGACACATCTGTAATGATACATGATAAAAATATATGATCTACCCCATGAGGTAAATGTGATTTAAAAAAAATGCTTTAAAAGTTAAGACAAATTTCATGTTAGAAAATCTAGATGCCACTCCTTCCCTTCTGAAGCCCTGGTGCATCCCCAAACAGCAGTTTATGTGGGATGTTGCTGAATTCAGTAGAAAATGGGTATCGAAATGTGGGCTGATATTCTCCTGTTATCCCTTGTGAAAGTGAAGTTTGTTTCTAAAGCACCCTTTTCTTGCTAAAAATAAATAAATAAAAAATTATTTTACACAGCCATAAATTCTATGAAACTTCTGTTGGGGTCAAAGGGCTCATTGCACCTCTTAAAAATTCCTTTGGGTGGTATAGTTTCCAAAATGTGGTCATTTTTGGGGGGTTTCCACTGTGAAGGTTCCTCAGGGTCTCATAAAATGCAACATGGCGCCTAAAGACCATTGCAGCAAAATGTGGTCTTCAAAAGCCATATGACATTCCTTGCTTTCTGAGCTCTACCTTGTGCCCATACAGCAGTTTACAACCACACATAGGGTGTTTATGTAAACTTGCAGAATCAGGGTAATAAATATTGGTTTGTTTTTCTGTTAACCCTTGCTATATTACAGGAAAAATGGATTAAAAGGGACCTTTTAAATTTTAGCTACATATTAGGCCTCATGCACACGACCGTTTTTTTTTTAAGGTCCGCAAAAACGGGGTCCGTAGGTCCGTGATCCGTGACCGTTTTTTCGTCCGTGGGTCTTCCTTGATTTTTGGAGGATCCACGGACATGAAAAATGAAAAAAAAATCTAAGTCAAGTTTGCAATTGAAATGATAGAAAAAAACGGACACGGATCACAGACGCGGATGACAATCTTGTGTGCATCCGTGATTTTTCACGGACCCATTGACATGAATGGGTCCGTGAACCGTTGGCCGTGAAAAAAATAGGACAGGTCTTATTTTTTTCACGGCCAGGAAACATGGATCACGGATGCGGCTGCCAAACGATGCATTTTCAGATTTTTCCACGGACCCATTGAAAGTCAATGGGTCCGCGAAAAAAAACGGAAAACGGCACAGCGGCCACGGATGCACACAACGGTCGTGTGCATGAGGCCTTACTTTAATTCCTGTTATGGTAAGCAACTATTCTTAAATCTATTTTGAATAAATTAAAGGGGTGTAGTTTCTAAAATGGGGTTACTGTATTTTTCAGCATATAAGATGCACCTGCCCATAAGATGCACCTATGTTCTTGAGGAAGAAAATAAGAAAAACAATATTTTGAACCAAAAGGTGTGCTTTTGGTGGGTTTTGAACTAATGGTGGTCTGTGGAAGACGCTATTATGAGGGATCTGTGGATGGCACTGTTATGGGGAGGGGGATCTGTGGATGGCACTGTTATGGGGAGGGGGATCTGTGGATGGCACTGTTATGGGGAGGGGGATCTGTGGATGGCACTGTTATGGGGAGGGGGATCTGTGGATGACACATATATAGCATCTTATTGTGGGTCACCCAATACACTGGGCCCCTCCTCTCACAGCAGTATTCATATATAAACTGTAATCCTTAATCCTCTTCTTAGCTTTAGTTAAAGTAGCGCTATCCTGTGTACTACTACTTAATATCTACTATGCCTGCTACGGTACGGGAGCTTGATAGTAAGTAGTAGTACACAGGATAGCGCTACTTTAACTAAAGTTAAAAGGTTAAGGATTACAGTTTACATATGAATATTGCTGTGAGCGGCGAGGCCCGGTGTAAGAGTACAGTGACTGCACCGGGCCCCGCCGCAATTCCAGCAGTTGCCAGCCTCCAGCCCGGCGATGTATAAGTGTTAGCGATATAAAAATGGCAGCATTCGCCCCATAAGATGCACTTTTGGGGTTAAAAAAAAGTGGGTATTATGGGGCGAAAAATACAGTATTTATGGATGGTTTCTATTATGTAAGCTCCTCAAAAGGGACTTCTAAACTGAATTGGTCCTTAAAGTAGATTTTTTTTTTAAACGCTTCAAAAATTCTAAATTTCTAACATTCTAAAAAAGAAAAACAAAAGAAAATTACATCTACAAAATGTCTACATATGCTCAGGACCGGCTCCAGGTTCATGTGGGTCACTGGGCGATAAATCCCAGTGGGCCCCCTTGAGGCATTTTTTTACATTTACATGTCCCCCGGTGGCTCCCACACAGTATAATGACCCCCACTGGTCCCTATACAGTATAATGATCACTAGTGGCCCTTCACACAGTATAATGACCCACCCTACACAGTATAATGACCCCATAGTGGCCTTCTATTCAAAATAATGACCCCCCAGTTGCCCCCCCATTCAGAATAATGACCCCCAGTGGCTCCCACACTGGGGGTTATACTGTATGGTGGTCACTGGAGGTCATTATATTGAATGGGGCTTTGGGTGTCATTATACTGTGTAAGGGTCCCTCACAGTATAATGAGCCCCTAGTGGAACCCTCACATACTTATCATTGCTGGAGCACAGGGAAGCCGGCGGTCCTGTCATTCACTAACCGCAGCTCATCTCCCTGCGTTCCTTCTCTACTCTGGCCCGCTGTCATTACGTCACCGCTGGGCCAGGCCTGGAGGAGAGAAGGAGCTGTGCAGTGATGTAGCTAGAACTGACTGGGCTCCACAGCAAAAAATGTTATGCCCCCCCCTCCCCCCAGTGGGTTCACATCACGTTTTTCCTATCGGTTTGATGTATGTAAAAGTGCAGCACTCCACGTTTTTGTATCCCGAAGAGTCCATTAAAAAATGCATACGTTAACGTATATATGTTTTTTTTTTTACAATGGAACTGTATACTGAACAAATGCCACTGTATGGCATCAGTCTGAGGCATCTGTTATTAATGCATACATTTTTGGTATACATTAAACGGATGGCAAAAATGTGATGTGAACCCAGCCCTAGTGTCAGAATAAGCACCAGTACACAGCGGAGTGGAGAGGGGAGGCCGCCATGTACTGAGAGCGCACAACCTGTGCCTGGTGGTCATAGGTGTATTTCTTACCCCGTGTTCAGTTATGTTTCAATCGTGACATTCCCTATTTCAAACAGCCGAGGTCCCCCAAGGTTGTATAATGTAGTCCTTTACAAGCATATCCCACCGCCACCGTTTTTCTGCACATATGCAAGCATGACGCTCCATATATCGAGCCAACATTTTTATTATTTACATATATATTTTTGATATTTATTTAATTTATTTTATTTCATTTATTCTATATCATGGATTTGTTCATTTTTTTTTTTTTTTTACATACATACACATATATGTATTAAGGCCGATTAATTGGCCTGTATTTGTGGGAGGGGCGCCCTGCCCTATATCTGGCACGCACCTTTCTCCAGAGGGGACGGACGGCAGCAGTGTTCCTGTTACAGCCGGCGGCGTCAGCATCTCCTAGGCGACAGAGCGTCACTTCCGGTCGGCGCTTCCTCCTGCAGTCCGGCGTCCTGTTCCTCCTCGTACAGCGCGTGAGTAGCTGCTGCCTCAGCGCAGTATCGGCTCCTTAGTCCGGTCGGTGCGGTCGGTCCCTCTAAGGTATGAGAGGGACATCCCCACACCGGAACGGCAGTCTGGCAGCACGCCCCGCTCCCACGTGACTTGCACGCAGGTAGCAGGAGTCAGCGGGACTCCGTTCATATATTTGCTGGGGCTATTCGCATTAGGCTCTATCTTTCTGCATTGGGGGAGGCTTGTAAGGGAGTAAGGACGGGGGGAGGGGGGGGGAATGTCAATGAGAAGGCTAGTCTTTGAGGGCGGAGTTTCAATCTGCCTGAATAATCACAGCCTAGCTGTTTTTAACTTTCTGTCAAGGCGAATTTGGTATAATCACCATGACTGTTATATGGGGAGTAAAGTCTGGCACGGGCCGCCGTGCTGTCAGTTAGGTAGGGGGTTAATGCCATACAGCATGTTGGTGATGAGTTCTTGGGGGTAGTACCCCCAGTAACAGGCGCCCCTAGACGTAGGCCAGCAGGGGCACGCCAGACCCCTCACATTGTATGGCATTTTATTTTTGTTCTGTTTCAGATGGGCAGGTTTCTCATTTGCCTGTCTTCATACACTTTTCGCAATTTGCTTGCTACATAGATAGCTGTGTTTTATTTTGCATATGCACGTCAGCCGTTCAGCCAACTCCGTGAGGACCCCGGCAATCTGACAATCGTGTCTCGTCACCCAGCTTCGGACCACTTGAACGCAGGCGCAAGTGTTCTTAATAAAAAATAAATAAAAAAATAAATAAAAATTAAAAATAAAATAAAAATATTTATTCTGCTTAATTCATGCGGATAGGTCTATTTCCACGGTTGTTTCCTTGTGTTCTTCTCATATCAGCATCGTGTCCTGTTTCCGGTAAGGTCCTCCTTCTTTGTCTCCAATTTATTTTCCACTGTCACACGTTTCCTCTTTCTCCGTACCTCAGCTGTCAGGTGGCCACCAGGGTCAGTTACCTTTGCATGATGGTTTCTGCAGTGGCGGTGGTGGTGTCAAGGCACGGGTGGTAGTCAATTTGTTGCTAAACAGTGGTAGTGACGGTCCGTCTTTTTGCTTGTTTTACAGTCACAGAGAGCATGTCAGCTAGGTTGCCGGAAGACAAGTTGGTTAGGGTCCGCGCAGTGATTCACAGTTTCGTCACTGGTAGGGTCACCACCAAAGTGGGACTGCAGTCGTTGTTAGGCATGCAAATTTTGCGCTGCGTGTCATTCCTCAGGGTAGGTTTTCGTAGCCAGATTGTTACCACTCCTCTCAGCAGCCCCCTGTCAGGATAGTCCAGTGTTCCTGGACAGTCAAGCGCAAGCGGATTTGAGCATGTGGGACCACTTCCTGAGTCATTGGAATGGCGTGTTAATGTTTGTCCCGGCGGTCTCGCACAACTCCCCCGTCATATTCTCCAACAGCGGGGTCAGCACTGGTTTTGCTGCTATTTTTGGCCCCCATTGGCTGAATGGGGCATGGCCGAAGGAGATTTGCGAGGCCACGGGAATTTCCAGTCAACGGAGGCTATGGACCTGTATCCCGTGGTGGCAGCAGCGCATGTTTGGGGTAACCATTGGTCAGGCCGTACTGTGGTCTAAATGACCAAGACCTCCCATTCAGGTCCCCCTACCCAGGTCAAATTCTTCCCCCACGTCTCACAATTGGGGTCCGGTCCACGTCCTGCAGGAATTGTCAGGGGCCCTGGCCGGTCGCGGCACTAACACCCCACTGTTAGCCTTCGGGACAGCAGCGTTGTCCACCTCCCAGTTCATAGTGCATGCTCGTATACTGGCGGTCAATCTAGGTTTTGACCCCTCACGGTGTCAGGGCATTTGTTCAGGATTAGGGCAGCCTCGGCCGCTTCAGGAATCAGGTGCCAGCACACATTATCCGTAAGTTAGGCCGGTGGCGCTCGTCTTGTTACAGCCGTTATGTTCCGAACCCCGTTAGCGAGATTTCTTGTGCCTTTCAGAATTGGGCGTTGCAATACGTCAATGAACGCGCTTTGTATTTTCATGCTGGGTTTTTGGCCTCTTTCAGGTGTACTCTCGACGGAGGCGGTTATGGCACAACTCAAGCCGCTAGTTCTGTTGGGGCCTACATTAGGGGGTAGGTTCTTTCACACATAGCCCCGACCACAAGTATTAAGGCCGATTAATTGGCCTGTATTTGTGGGAGGGGCGCCCTGCCCTATATCTGGCACGCACCTTTCTCCAGAGGGGACGGACGGCAGCAGTGTTCCCCTCCCAGCCCGCCCTTTTCCTTTCACTCTCCTGCAGGGTATGCCCTCTTTCAGGTGTACTCTCGACGGAAGCGGTTATGGCACAACTCAAGCCGCTAGTTCTGTTGGGGCCTACATTAGGGGGTAGGTTCTTTCACACATAGCCCCGACCACAAATATATATATATTAGACAGACAAAGAAAATCCGCAGCACTCCTTCAAGTAAAAAAAGTGTGTATTTTATTCACACATATCGGCAAAGACAACGTTTCAGTCCTCTCACAGGACCTTTATCAAGTCCTTTACTTGATAAAGGTCCTGTGAGAGGACTGAAACGTTGTCTTTGCCGATATGTGTGAATAAAATACACACTTTTTTTACTTGAAGGAGTGCTGCGGATTTTCTTTGTCTGCCGATTCTGTCCTGTACCGAAGGACCGCCGCGGGCACCTATACAACTGTATCTGCATTTGGAGGAGTGCTGCCTGACCTTTTTCTCTCTCTCTCTCTATATATATATATATATATATATATATATATATATATATATATATATATATATATATATATATATATATATATTCCTCATTTATTATTGATTAATATATAATAAATCCCCTTTCCCTTTATCATTTAATATTTATCATTTATTCATCATCTATATATATATTTTTGATCCATTAATATACCCATTATCATCAATTGCTGTAATCAACAACATGTACATGCATCAGTTGGTTCTTTTACTACTAATTATGCATCACTAATTAGTTACCCTATAATGGCCAATTTTTTTTTTATTTTTTTTTTTTGTTTTGAGCGTCTAATATTCCTACTCCCTTCAGTCCCTGATCCGGATAATATGACAGAGCCTCCCCTTGCTATCAATAGATTTCACACCACAAATCAGCAACTATTGAACTTTTTTATCTATGCACATCGGCTGTGGACTCCTCGTCTCCTCCTGCTAGGCTGCAGCGCTGGCCAATCGCAGCGCACAGCTCACAGCCTGGGAGTTTTTTTTTCTCCCAGGCTGTGAGCTGTGCGCTGAGATTGGCCAGCGCTGCAGCCTAGGAGAAGGAGACGCCCACAGGACAAGGAAAGACACGCCTACTATAACTTAAGGAGCAAAGGTACCGGATCCTATAACGGGAGAACGGAGCGGCGCCCGGGGATAATAGTAAGTGCAGTGAGATCCCCGGGCGCCGCTCTCCATGTCAGACTAATTTCACATGTGTTAATTCATAGTTTTGATGCCTTCAGTGTGAATCTACAATTTTCATAGTCATGAAAATAAAGAAAACTCTCTGAATGAGAAGGTGTGTTGAAACTTTTGGTCTGTACTGTATATATACAGTACAGACCAAAAGTTTGGACACACCTTCTTATTCAAAGAGTTTTCTTTATTTTCATGACTATGAAGGCATCAAAACTATGAATTAACACATGTGGAATTATATACATAACAAACAACTGTGAAACAATTGAAAATATGTCATATTCTAGGTTCTTCAAAGTAGCCACCTTTTGCTTTGATTACTGCTTTGCACACTCCTGGCATTCTCTCGATGAGCTTCAAGAGGTAGTCACCTGAAATGGTCTTCCAACAGTCTTGAAGGAGTTCCCAGAGATGCTTAGCACTTGTTGGCCCTTTTGCCTTCACTCTGCGGTCCGGCTCACCCCAAACCATCTCGATTGGGTTCAGGTCCGGTGACTGGAGGCCAGGTCATCTGGCGCAGCACCCCATTACTCTCCTTCATGGTCAAATAGCCCTTACTTTCAAAGTTTTCCCAATTTTTCGGCTGACTGACTGACCTTCATTTCTTAAAGTAATGATGGCCACTCGTTTTTCTTTACTTAGCTGCTTTTTTCTTGCCATAATACAAATTCTAACAGTCTATTCAGTAGGACTATCAGCTGTGTATCCACCTGACTTCTCAACGCAACCGATGGTCCCAACCCCATTTAAAATGTAAGAAATCCCACTTATTAAACCTGACAGGGCACACCTGTGAAGTGAAAACCATTTAAGGTGACTACCTCTTGAAGCTCATCAAGAGAATGCCAGGAGTGTGCAAAGCAGTAATCAAAGCAAAAGATGGCTACTTCGAAGAACCTAGAATATGACATATTTTCAGTTTTTTCACACTTTTTTGTTATGTATATAATTCCACACATGTGTTAATTCATAGTTTTGATGCCTTCAGTTTGAATCTACAATTTTCATAGTCATGAAAATAAAGAAAACTCTTTGAATGAGAAGGTGTGTCCAAACTTTTTGTCTGTACTGTATATATATATATATATATATATATATATATACACACGCACACACACACACACACACACAGCAGTGTATTGATGCAAGACATACAAGGCAGAGATGTGCGAATTTCCGATTATGAAATTCGTTCATACTTCGTTTGGTGGTAAAAGCAGAATTGCGTTATGGATTCCGTTACCACAGACGCAATTCTTTAGAGGCATTCTATTATTCATTCCATCATAATAGAAGTCTATGGGCTGCATAACGGATTCTTCCCATTTCCTTTATGCAAGAGAGGACCTATGATGACATCAAAGATCCTTTAGCTTTAGAAAGATAGACAGGAGTAATTAGGGGGTGGGCCTCTTCCTAACGGGCCCCATAGCAGCTGTGTGGTCTGCCTATATGGTAGGTATGCCACTGGCACATATATATTATATACATTATAAACTTTGCTGTTCTTGAACCTTTAGAAGATGGGGATGACCCCGATAAGAAGTATTGTTGTCGGGGAACAAATAAAAAGAAGTTCATCTAATACAACACTTGTAACTTCAACCTTACATAGGCATATGGTGGGAGATTTAGTTAAACTGGTCTCATACACATAAATGTCTAATAGGAGCGAGTCCCACCTTCCCATCTCAAGGACAGCACCCCATTGCGAACAGAGAGCAAGACACACATGCATGGCGTCCTCTCCTTTCACTGCTATGGGACTTCCAAAAACAGCCAAGCAAGAGCACTTGGCTATTTTTGGAAGTTCTATAACGGTAGCTGCTTAGTTTTCTACACCCATTGCTAGAGATGAGCGAATTTCTTGAAAGTTCGATTCGGCTGATTCGCCGAATTTTACCAAAAATTTAGCTTTGTGACTAATTATTTTGTCACGAAGCACATTTTTTTGTAAGTAGCGGGTGCAATGACAGGGAGCTGCAATAGCGCCGCCCCCGTCATTGTACCCCTCAGATGCCACGTTCATACAGGATTGCGGCATCTGAGTGTAAAATTACCCAAAAAATCATAATTTTTAATTTAACCAAACTTACCGCCTCAATTTGCTCACGACGGGCCGGCCACCGCCATCTTGCTTGAAGATCTCGGCCGAAATCCTGTGCGGCGCGAGATTACGTCATGACTAGAGTTGAGCGAACACCTGGATGTTCGGGTTCGAGAAGTTCGGCCGAACATCCCGGAAATGTTCGGGTTCGGGATCCGAACCCGATCCGAACTTCGTCCCGAACCCGAACCCCATTGAAGTCAATGGGGACCCGAACTTTTCGGCACTAAAAAGGCTGTAAAACAGCCCAGGAAAGAGCTAGAGGGCTGCAAAAGGCAGCAACATGTAGGTAAATCCCCTGCAAACAAATGTGGATAGGGAAATGAATTAAAATAAAAATTAAATAAATAAAAATTAACCAAAATCAATTGGAGAGAGGTTCCATAGCAGAGAATCTGGCTTCCCGTCACCCACCACTGGAACAGTCCATTCTCAGATATTTAGGCCCCGGCACCCAGGCAGAGGAGAGAGGTCCCGTAACAGAGAATCTGTCTTCATGTCAGCAGAGAATTAGTCTGCATGTCATAGCAGAGAATGAGGCTTCACGTCAGCCACCACTGCAACAGTCCATTGGCATATATTTAGGCCCAGCACCCAGGCAGAGGAGGGAGGTCCCGTAACAGAGAATCTGTCTTCATGTCAGCAGAGAATTAGTCTGCATGTCATAGCAGAGAATCAGGCTTCACGTCAGCCACCACTGCAACAGTCCATTGGCATATATTTAGGCCCAGCACACACACAGGCAGAGGAGAGAGGTCCCGTAACAGAGAATCTGGCTTCATGTCAGCAGAGAATCAGTCTGCATGTCATAGCAGAGAATGAGGCTTCACGTCAGCCACCACTGCAACAGTCCATTGGCATATATTTAGGCCCAGCACACACACAGGCAGAGGAGAGAGGTCCCGTAACAGAGAATCTGGCTTCATGTCAGCAGAGAATCAGTCTGCATGTCATAGCAGAGAATGAGGCTTCACGTCAGCCACCACTGCAACAGTCCATTGGCATATATTTAGGCCCAGCACCCAGGCAGAGGAGGGAGGTCCCGTAACAGAGAATCTGTCTTCAT
Source organism: Bufo gargarizans (assembly GCF_014858855.1). Lineage (NCBI taxonomy): Eukaryota > Metazoa > Chordata > Amphibia > Anura > Bufonidae > Bufo > Bufo gargarizans. Next base: position 73,772,816 of record NC_058085.1, on the reverse strand, counting down.
GTCAGCAGAGAATTAGTCTGCATGTCATAGCAGAGAATGAGGCTTCACGTCAGCCACCACTGCAACAGTCCATTGGCATATATTTAGGCCCAGCACACACACAGGCAGAGGAGAGAGGTCCCGTAACAGAGAATCTGGCTTCATGTCAGCAGAGAATCAGTCTGCATGTCATAGCAGAGAATGAGGCTTCACGTCAGCCACCACTGCAACAGTCCATTGGCATATATTTAGGCCCAGCACACACACAGGCAGAGGAGAGAGGTCCCGTAACAGAGAATCTGGCTTCATGTCAGCAGAGAATCAGTCTGCATGTCATAGCAGAGAATGAGGCTTCACGTCAGCCACCACTGCAACAGTCCATTGGCATATATTTAGGCCCAGCACCCAGGCAGAGGAGGGAGGTCCCGTAACAGAGAATCTGTCTTCATGTCAGCAGAGAATTAGTCTGCATGTCATAGCAGAGAATGAGGCTTCACGTCAGCCACCACTGCAACAGTCCATTGGCATATATTTAGGCCCAGCACCCAGGCAGAGGAGGGAGGTCCCGTAACAGAGAATCTGTCTTCATGTCAGCAGAGAATTAGTCTGCATGTCATAGCAGAGAATGAGGCTTCACGTCAGCCACCACTGGAACAGTCCATTCTCAGATATTTAGGCCCCGGCACCCAGGCAGAGGAGAGAGGTCCCGTAACAGAGAATCTGTCTTCATGTCAGCAGAGAATTAGTCTGCATGTCATAGCAGAGAATGAGGCTTCACGTCAGCCACCACTGCAACAGTCCATTGGCATATATTTAGGCCCAGCACCCAGGCAGAGGAGAGAGGTCCCGTAACAGACAATCTGGCTTCATGTCAGCAGAGAATCAGTCTGCATGTCATAGCAGAGAATCAGGCTTCACGTCACCCACCACTGCAACAGTCCATTGTCATAAATTTAGGCCCAGCACTAGTGTTGAGCGGCATGTCCCATATTCGAATTCGCGAAATTTTGTGAATATTCGAAAGAATATTCGTAAAATATTCGCGATTATTCAAATTCGTTATTATTTCGCATATGCGATAATTCGAATTATCGCATAATACATATGCTATGCAAAATTCACATGTGCGCTAATGAAATCGCCTTACGAAGATTCGCAACTCAATTCAATCACTAATGTATGAATGCAATGCCCTTTGCCTCTGTTCTGGGACAAGTGTAGATATTCGCATGTGCGCTAATAAAATCGCCTTACGAAGATTCGCACCTCAATCACTTTCTAGGGAATGTGAGACTTTTGGGAATCAATCGAGATACAGTGGGGGGTGATGACAGTAGTTGACAGAGTACAGATCAATGTAATCTGTAAGGTGGAAAGTAAAATAAAAAATACGAATATTCGTAAATCGAATTTTACGAAGTTCTACGTATTCGCGAATATGGTGCTATACTATATGAATGCACAGGCCTTTGCCTCTCTGTTCTGGGGACAAGTGTAGATATTTGCATTTGCGTTAATAAAATCGCCTTACGAAGATTCGCAGCTCAATTCAATCACTAATGTATGAATGCAAAGCCCTTTGCCTCTGTTCTGGGACAAGTGTAGATATTCGCATGTGCGCTAATAAAATCGCCTTACGAAGATTCGCAACTCAATTCACTAATGTATGAATGCAAAGCCCTTTGCCTCTGTTCTGGGACGTGCCGATATTCGCATGTGCGCTAATAAAATCGCCTTACGAAGATTCGCGCCTCAATCACTTTCTAGGCAATGTGAGTAAGATCTGAGCTGTTGGACCTTTGGGAAACAATCAATTATATGTGTACTGTAATTTTGTGGGGGGGGGGGGGGAAACAAAAAACGAATATTCGTTTTTACGAATATATAGCACTATATTCGAAATATTCGCGAAATCGCGAAGTTGCGATATTCGCGAAAAAAATTTGCTTTTCGAATATTCGCGCTCAACACTACCCAGCACCCAGGCAGAGGAGAGAGGTCCCGTAACAGAGAATCTGGCTTCATGTCAGCAGAGAATCAGTCTTCATATCATAGCAGAGAATCAGGCTTCACGTCACCCACCACTGCAACAGTCAATTGTCATAAATTTAGGCCCAGCACCCAGGCAGAGGAGAGAGCTCCCGTAACAGAGGATCTGGCTTCATGTCAGCAGAGAATCAGTCTGCATGTCATAGCAGAGAATGAGGCTTCACGTCACCCACCACTGCAACAGTCCATTGGCATATATTTAGGCCTAGCACACAGGCAGAGCAGAGAGGTCCCGTAACAGACAATCTGGCTTCATGTCAGCAGAGAATCAGTCTGCATGTCATAGCAGAGAATGAGGCTTCACGTCACCCACCACTGCAACAGTCCATTGGCATATATTTAGGCCTAGCACACAGGCAGAGCAGAGAGGTCCCGTAACAGACAATCTGGCTTCATGACAGCAGAGAATTAGTCTGCATGTCATAGCAGAGAATGAGGCTTCACGTCAGCCACCACTGCAACAGTCCATTGGCATATATTTAGGCCCAGCACCCAGGCAGAGGAGAGAGGTCCCGTAACAGAGAATCTGTCTTCATGTCAGCAGAGAATTAGTCTGCATGTCATAGCAGAGAATCAGGCTTCACGTCAGCCACCACTGCAACAGTCCATTGTCATAAATTTAGGCCCAGCACCCAGGCAGAGGAGAGAGGTCCCGTAACAGACAATCTGGCTTCATGTCAGCAGAGAATTAGTCTGCATGTCATAGCAGAGAATGAGGCTTCACGTCAGCCACCACTGCAACAGTCCATTGGCATATATTTAGGCCTAGCACACAGGCAGAGCAGAGAGGTCCCGTAACAGACAATCTGGCTTCATGACAGCAGAGAATCAGTCTGCATGTCATAGCAGAGAATCAGGCTTCACGTCAGCCACCACTGCAACAGTCCATTGTCATAAATTTAGGCCCAGCACCCAGGCAGAGGAGAGAGGTCCCGTAACAGACAATCTGGCTTCATGTCAGCAGAGAATCAGTCTTCATATCATAGCAGAGAATCAGGCTTCACGTCACCCACCACTGTAAGAGTCAATTTTCATAAATTTAGGCCCAGAACCCAGGCAGAGGAGAAAGGTCCCGTAACAGACAATCTGGCTTCATGTCAGCAGAGAATCAGTCTTCATATCATAGCAGAGAATCAGGCTTCACGTCACCCACCACTGCAACAGTCAATTTTCATAAATTTAGGCCCAGAACCCAGGCAGAGGAGAAAGGTCCCGTAACAGACAATCTGGCTTCATGTCAGCAGAGAATCAGTCTTCATATCATAGCAGAGAATCAGGCTTCACGTCACCCACCACTGCAACAGTCAATTGTCATAAATTTAGGCCCAGCACCCAGGCAGAGGAGAGAGCTCCCGTAACAGAGGATCTGGCTTCATGTCAGCAGAGAATCAGTCTGCATGTCATAGCAGAGAATGAGGCTTCACGTCACCCACCACTGCAACAGTCCATTGGCATATATTTAGGCCTAGCACACAGGCAGAGGAGAGGTTCATTCAACTTTGGGTAGCCTCGCAATATAATGGTAAAATGAAAATAAAAATAGGATTGAATGAGGAAGTGCCCTGGAGTCCAATAATATATGGTTATGGGGAGGTAGTTAATGTCTAATCTGGACAAGGGACGGACAGGTCCTGTGGGATCCATGCCTGGTTCATTTTTATGAACGTCAGCTTGTCCACATTGGCTGTAGACAGGCGGCTGCGTTTGTCTGTAATGACGCCCCCTGCCGTGCTGAATACACGTTCAGACAAAACGCTGGCCGCCGGGCAGGCCAGCACCTCCAAGGCATAAAAGGCTAGCTCTGGCCACGTGGACAATTTAGAGACCCAGAAGTTGAATGGGGCCGAACCATCAGTCAGTACGTGGAGGGGTGTGCACACGTACTGTTCCACCATGTTAGTGAAATGTTGCCTCCTGCTAACACGTTGCGTATCAGGTGGTGGTGCAGTTAGCTGTGGCGTGTTGACAAAAGTTTTCCACATCTCTGCCATGCTAACCCTGCCCTCAGAGGAGCTGGCCGTGACACAGCTGCCTTGGCGACCTCTTGCTCCTCCTCTGCCTTGGCCTTGGGCTTCCACTTGTTCCCCTGTGACATTTGGGAATGCTCTCAGTAGCGTGTCTACCAACGTGCGCTTGTACTCGCGCATCTTCCTATCACGCTCCAGTGCAGGAAGTAAGGTGGGCACATTGTCTTTGTAGCGTGGATCCAGCAGGGTGGCAACCCAGTAGTCCGCACAGGTTAAAATGTGGGCAACTCTGCTGTCGTTGCGCAGGCACTGCAGCATGTAGTCGCTCATGTGTGCCAGGCTGCCCAGGGATAAGGACAAGCTGTCCTCTGTGGGAGGCGTATCGTCATCGTCCTGCCTTTCCCCCCAGCCACGCACCAGTGATGGACCCGAGCTGCGTTGGGTGCCACCCCGCTGTGACCATGCTTCATCCTCATCCTCCTCCACCTCCTCCTCATCCTCGTCCTCCTCGTCCTCCAGTAGTGGGCCCTGGCTGGCCACATTTGTACCTGGCCTCTGCTGTTGCCAAAAACCTCCCTCTGAGTCACTTCGAAGAGACTGGCCTGAAAGTGCTAAAAATGACCCCTCTTCCTCCTCCTCCTCCTCCTCCTCCTGGGCCACCTCCTCTTCCATCATCGCCCTAAGTGTTTTCTCAAGGAGACATAGAAGTGGTATTGTAACGCTGATAACGGTGTCATCGCCACTGGCCATGTTGGTGGAGTACTCGAAACAGCGCAACAGGGCACACAGGTCTCGCATGGAGGCCCAGTCATTGGTGGTGAAGTGGTGCTGTTCTGTAGTGCGACTGACCCGTGCGTGCTGCAGCTGAAACTCCACTATGGCCTGCTGCTGCTCGCACAGTCTGTCCAGCATGTGCAAGGTGGAGTTCCACCTGGTGGGCACGTCGCATATGAGGCGGTGAGCGGGAAGGCCGAAGTTACGCTGTAGCGCAGACAGGCGAGCAGCAGCAGGATGTGAACGCCGGAAGCGCGAACAGACGGCCCGCACTTTATGCAGCAGCTCTGACATGTCGGGGTAGTTGTGAATGAACTTCTGCACCACCAAATTCAGCACATGCGCCAAGCAAGGGATGTGCGTCAAATTGGCTAGTCCCAGAGCTGCAACGAGATTTCGCCCATTATCACACACCACCAGGCCGGGCTTGAGGCTCACCGGCAGCAACCACTCGTCGGTCTGTTGTTCTATACCCCGCCACAACTCCTGTGCGGTGTGGGGCCTGTCCCCCAAACATATGAGTTTCAGAATGGCCTGCTGACGTTTACCCCGGGCTGTGCTGAAGTTGGTGGTGAAGGTGTGTGGCTGACTGGATGAGCAGGTGGAAGAAGAGGAGGAGGAAGCCGAGAAGGAGGAGGTGGCAACAGGAGGCAAAGAATGTTGCCCTGCGATCCTTGGCGGCGGAAGGACGTGCGCCAAACAGCTCTCCGCCTGGGGCCCAGCTGCCACTACATTTACCCAGTGTGCAGTTAGGGAGATATAGCGTCCCTGGCCGTGCTTACTGGTCCACGTATCTGTGGTTAGGTGGACCTTGCTACAGATGGCGTTGCGCAGTGCACACTTGATTTTATGGGATACTTGGTTGTGCAGGGAAGGCACGGCTCTCTTGGAGAAGTAGTGCCGGCTGGGAACAACATACTGTGGGACAGCAAGCGACATGAGCTGTTTGAAGCTGTCTGTGTCCACCAGCCTAAATGACAGCATTTCATAGGCCAGTAGTTTAGAAATGCTGGCATTCAGGGCCAGGGATCGAGGGTGGCTAGGTGGGAATTTACGCTTTCTATCAAATGTTTGTGAGATGGAGAGCTGAACGCTGGCGTGTGACATGGTTGAGACGCTTGGTGACGGAGGTGGTGGTGGTGGTGGTGTTGGTGGTACATCCCCTGTTTGCTGGGCGGCAGGTGCCAACGTTCCTCCAGAGGCGGAGGAAGAGGCCGAGGCGGCAGCAGCAGAATAGGCCGAGGCGGCAGCAGCAGAAGAGGTAGCAGGGGGAGCCTGAGTGACTTCCTTGGTTTTAAGGTGTTTACTCCACTGCAGTTCATGCTTTGCATGCAGGTGCCTGGTCATGCAGGTTGTGCTCAGGTTCAGAACGTTAATGCCTCGCTTCAGGCTCTGATGGCACAGCGTGCAAACCACTCGGGTCTTGTCGTCAGCACATTGTTTGAAGAAGTGCCATGCCAGGGAACTCCTTGAAGCTGCCTTTGGGGTGCTCGGTCCCAGATGGCGGCGGTCAGTAGCAGGCGGAGTCTCTTGGCGGCGGGTGTTCTGCTTTTGCCCACTGCTCCCTCTTTTGCTACGCTGTTGGCTCGGTCTCACCACTGCCTCTTCCTCCGAACTGTGAAAGTCAGTGGCACGACCTTCATTCCATGTGGGGTCTAGGACCTCATCGTCCCCTGCATCGTCTTCCACCCAGTCTTGATCCCTGACCTCCTGTTCAGTCTGCACACTGCAGAAAGACGCAGCAGTTGGCACCTGTGTTTCGTCATCATCAGAGACATGCTGAGGTGGTATTCCCATGTCCTCATCATCAGGAAACATAAGTGGTTGTGCGTCAGTGCATTCTATGTCTTTCACCGCTGGGGAAGGGCTAGGTGGATGCCCTTGGGAAACCCTGCCAGCGGAGTCTTCAAACAGCATAAGAGACTGCTGCATAACTTGAGGCTGAGACAGTTTCCCTGGTATGCATGGGGGTGATGTGACAGACTGATGGGGTTGGTTTTCAGGCGCCATCTGTGCGCTTTCTGCAGAAGACTGGGTGGGAGATAATGTGAACGTGCTGGATCCACTGTCGGCCACCCAATTGACTAATGCCTGTACCTGCTCAGGCCTTACCATCCTTAGAACGGCATTGGGCCCCACCATATATCGCTGTAAATTCTGGCGGCTACTGGGACCTGAGGTAGTTGGTACACTAGGACGTGTGGATGTGGCAGAACGGCCACGTCCTCTCCCAGCACCAGAGGGTCCACTAACACCACCACGACCATGTCCACGTCCGCGTCCCTTACTAGATGTTTTTCTCATTGTTATGGTTCACCACAACAACAAATATATTATTTGGCCCAATGTATTGTATTCAAATTCAGCGGGATATAAATTTGAGGCCTAGTATTTAGGCGCTGGGTGACCGGTATGGATTTAGTGACAGAATTAGACTTGGAAATGCACAGAAGCGTGTGTGTGTGAAGTTATTCTGAATGACCCAATGTGCACCTTGAATATTATATACCCTTTTAGGGATAGATTTCAAATAGCTCTGATATAGCAGAAACCACTAAATTATGAAATTGCTAAATTGGGAATTGTACTTCAACCCAGAACAAAAAATGTGCTTTGACGGACACTAAATATCTTGCCCAGCAACAACAGTACAGCGGTGGGTAACGAGAGATTTAGAGGGAATTAAATTTGAGGCCTAGTATTTAGGCGCTGGGTCACCGGTATGGATTTAGTGACAGAATTAGACTTGGAAATACACAGTAGCGGGTGTGTGTGAAGTTATTCTGAATGACCCTATGTGCACCTTCAATATTATATACCCTTTTTGGGATAGATTTCAAATAGCTCTGATATAGCAGGAACCACTAAATTATGAAATTGCTAAATTGGGAATTGTACTTCAACCCAGAACAAAAAATGTGCTTTGACGGGCACTAAATAACTTTCCCAGCTACAACAGGACAACGGTAACGAGAGATTTAGAGGGATTTAAATTTGAGGCCTAGTATTTAGGCGCTGGGTGACAGGTATGGGTTTAGTGACAGAATTAGACTTGGAAATACACAGTAGCGGGTGTGTGTGAAGTTATTCTGAATGACCCTATGTGCACCTTCAATATTATATACCCTTTTTGGGATAGATTTCAAATAGCTCTGATATAGCAGAAACCACTAAATTATGAAATTGCTAAATTGGGAATTGTACTTCAACCCAGAACAAAAAATGTGCTTTGACGGACACTAAATATCTTGCCCAGCAACAACAGTACAGCGGTGGGTAACGAGAGATTTAGAGGGAATTAAATTTGAGGCCTAGTATTTAGGCGCTGGGTCACCGGTATGGATTTAGTGACAGAATTAGACTTGGAAATACACAGTAGCGGGTGTGTGTGAAGTTACTCTGAATGACCCTATGTGCACCTTCAATATTATATACCCTTTTTGGGATAGATTTCAAAGAGCTCTGATATAGCAGGAACCACTAAATTATGAAATTGCTAAATTGGGAATTGTATTTCAACCCAGAACAAGAAATGTGCTTGAACGGACACTAAATAACTCGCCCAGCTACAGCACTAGGGACAGATTTAGCTGGATATAAATTTGAGGCCTAGTATTTAGGCGCTGGGTGACAGGTATGGGTTTAGTGACAGAATTAGACTTGGAAATACACAGTAGCGGGTGTGTGTGAAGTTATTCTGAATGACCCTATGTGCACCTTCAATATTATATACCCTTTTAGGGATAGATTTCAAATAGCTCTGATATAGCAGAAACCACTAAATTATGAAATTGCTAAATTGGGAATTGTACTTCAACCCAGAACAAAAAATGTGCTTTGACGGACACTAAATATCTTGCCCAGCAACAACAGTACAGCGGTGGGTAACGAGAGATTTAGAGGGAATTAAATTTGAGGCCTAGTATTTAGGCGCTGGGTCACCGGTATGGATTTAGTGACAGAATTAGACTTGGAAATACACAGTAGCGGGTGTGTGTGAAGTTATTCTGAATGACCCTATGTGCACCTTCAATATTATATACCCTTTTTGGGATAGATTTCAAATAGCTCTGATATAGCAGGAACCACTAAATTATGAAATTGCTAAATTGGGAATTGTACTTCAACCCAGAACAAAAAATGTGCTTTGACGGGCACTAAATAACTTTCCCAGCTACAACAGGACAACGGTAACGAGAGATTTAGAGGGATTTAAATTTGAGGCCTAGTATTTAGGCGCTGGGTGACAGGTATGGGTTTAGTGACAGAATTAGACTTGGAAATACACAGTAGCGGGTGTGTGTGAAGTTATTCTGAATGACCCTATGTGCACCTTCAATATTATATACCCTTTTAGGGATAGATTTCAAATAGCTCTGATATAGCAGAAACCACTAAATTATGAAATTGCTAAATTGGGAATTGTACTTCAACCCAGAACAAAAAATGTGCTTTGACGGACACTAAATATCTTGCCCAGCAACAACAGTACAGCGGTGGGTAACGAGAGATTTAGAGGGAATTAAATTTGAGGCCTAGTATTTAGGCGCTGGGTCACCGGTATGGATTTAGTGACAGAATTAGACTTGGAAATACACAGTAGCGGGTGTGTGTGAAGTTACTCTGAATGACCCTATGTGCACCTTCAATATTATATACCCTTTTTGGGATAGATTTCAAAGAGCTCTGATATAGCAGGAACCACTAAATTATGAAATTGCTAAATTGGGAATTGTATTTCAACCCAGAACAAGAAATGTGCTTGAACGGACACTAAATAACTCGCCCAGCTACAGCACTAGGGACAGATTTAGCTGGATATAAATTTGAGGCCTAGTATTTAGGCGCTGGGTGACAGGTATGGGTTTAGTGACAGAATTAGACTTGGAAATACACAGTAGCGGGTGTGTGTGAAGTTATTCTGAATGACCCTATGTGCACCTTCAATATTATATACCCTTTTAGGGATAGATTTCAAATAGCTCTGATATAGCAGAAACCACTAAATTATGAAATTGCTAAATTGGGAATTGTACTTCAACCCAGAACAAAAAATGTGCTTTGACGGACACTAAATATCTTGCCCAGCAACAACAGTACAGCGGTGGGTAACGAGAGATTTAGAGGGAATTAAATTTGAGGCCTAGTATTTAGGCGCTGGGTCACCGGTATGGATTTAGTGACAGAATTAGACTTGGAAATACACAGTAGCGGGTGTGTGTGAAGTTATTCTGAATGACCCTATGTGCACCTTCAATATTATATACCCTTTTTGGGATAGATTTCAAATAGCTCTGATATAGCAGGAACCACTAAATTATGAAATTGCTAAATTGGGAATTGTACTTCAACCCAGAACAAAAAATGTGCTTTGACGGGCACTAAATAACTTTCCCAGCTACAACAGGACAACGGTAACGAGAGATTTAGAGGGATTTAAATTTGAGGCCTAGTATTTAGGCGCTGGGTGACAGGTATGGGTTTAGTGACAGAATTAGACTTGGAAATACACAGTAGCGGGTGTGTGTGAAGTTATTCTGAATGACCCTATGTGCACCTTCAATATTATATACCCTTTTAGGGATAGATTTCAAATAGCTCTGATATAGCAGAAACCACTAAATTATGAAATTGCTAAATTGGGAATTGTACTTCAACCCAGAACAAAAAATGTGCTTTGACGGACACTAAATATCTTGCCCAGCAACAACAGTACAGCGGTGGGTAACGAGAGATTTAGAGGGAATTAAATTTGAGGCCTAGTATTTAGGCGCTGGGTCACCGGTATGGATTTAGTGACAGAATTAGACTTGGAAATACACAGTAGCGGGTGTGTGTGAAGTTATTCTGAATGACCCTATGTGCACCTTCAATATTATATACCCTTTTTGGGATAGATTTCAAATAGCTCTGATATAGCAGGAACCACTAAATTATGAAATTGCTAAATTGGGAATTGTACTTCAACCCAGAACAAAAAATGTGCTTTGACGGGCACTAAATAACTTTCCCAGCTACAACAGGACAACGGTAACGAGAGATTTAGAGGGATTTAAATTTGAGGCCTAGTATTTAGGCGCTGGGTGACAGGTATGGGTTTAGTGACAGAATTAGACTTGGAAATACACAGTAGCGGGTGTGTGTGAAGTTATTCTGAATGACCCTATGTGCACCTTCAATATTATATACCCTTTTTGGGATAGATTTCAAATAGCTCTGATATAGCAGAAACCACTAAATTATGAAATTGCTAAATTGGGAATTGTACTTCAACCCAGAACAAAAAATGTGCTTTGACGGACACTAAATATCTTGCCCAGCAACAACAGTACAGCGGTGGGTAACGAGAGATTTAGAGGGAATTAAATTTGAGGCCTAGTATTTAGGCGCTGGGTCACCGGTATGGATTTAGTGACAGAATTAGACTTGGAAATACACAGTAGCGGGTGTGTGTGAAGTTACTCTGAATGACCCTATGTGCACCTTCAATATTATATACCCTTTTTGGGATAGATTTCAAAGAGCTCTGATATAGCAGGAACCACTAAATTATGAAATTGCTAAATTGGGAATTGTATTTCAACCCAGAACAAGAAATGTGCTTGAACGGACACTAAATAACTCGCCCAGCTACAGCACTAGGGACAGATTTAGCTGGATATAAATTTGAGGCCTAGTATTTAGGCGCTGGGTGACAGGTATGGGTTTAGTGACAGAATTAGACTTGGAAATACACAGTAGCGGGTGTGTGTGAAGTTATTCTGAATGACCCTATGTGCACCTTCAATATTATATACCCTTTTAGGGATAGATTTCAAATAGCTCTGATATAGCAGAAACCACTAAATTATGAAATTGCTAAATTGGGAATTGTACTTCAACCCAGAACAAAAAATGTGCTTTGACGGACACTAAATATCTTGCCCAGCAACAACAGTACAGCGGTGGGTAACGAGAGATTTAGAGGGAATTAAATTTGAGGCCTAGTATTTAGGCGCTGGGTCACCGGTATGGATTTAGTGACAGAATTAGACTTGGAAATACACAGTAGCGGGTGTGTGTGAAGTTATTCTGAATGACCCTATGTGCACCTTCAATATTATATACCCTTTTTGGGATAGATTTCAAATAGCTCTGATATAGCAGGAACCACTAAATTATGAAATTGCTAAATTGGGAATTGTACTTCAACCCAGAACAAAAAATGTGCTTTGACGGGCACTAAATAACTTTCCCAGCTACAACAGGACAACGGTAACGAGAGATTTAGAGGGATTTAAATTTGAGGCCTAGTATTTAGGCGCTGGGTGACAGGTATGGGTTTAGTGACAGAATTAGACTTGGAAATACACAGTAGCGGGTGTGTGTGAAGTTATTCTGAATGACCCTATGTGCACCTTCAATATTATATACCCTTTTTGGGATAGATTTCAAATAGCTCTGATATAGCAGAAACCACTAAATTATGAAATTGCTAAATTGGGAATTGTACTTCAACCCAGAACAAAAAATGTGCTTTGACGGACACTAAATATCTTGCCCAGCAACAACAGTACAGCGGTGGGTAACGAGAGATTTAGAGGGAATTAAATTTGAGGCCTAGTATTTAGGCGCTGGGTCACCGGTATGGATTTAGTGACAGAATTAGACTTGGAAATACACAGTAGCGGGTGTGTGTGAAGTTACTCTGAATGACCCTATGTGCACCTTCAATATTATATACCCTTTTTGGGATAGATTTCAAAGAGCTCTGATATAGCAGGAACCACTAAATTATGAAATTGCTAAATTGGGAATTGTATTTCAACCCAGAACAAGAAATGTGCTTGAACGGACACTAAATAACTCGCCCAGCTACAGCACTAGGGACAGATTTAGCTGGATATAAATTTGAGGCCTAGTATTTAGGCGCTGGGTGACCGGTATGGATTTAGTGACAGAATTAGACTGGGATATGGCCAAAAAATGAACAGACTATTGCTGGTTAAATGCACTTGGTGTGACAGCTTCACCCTGATGTAGGCTTTAGCCAAAAAACAACCACACCATTGAGGGTTAAATGCACTTGGTGACAGGCGCAGCTTGCCCCTGATTTTGTATATGGCCAAAAAATGAACAGACTATTGCTGGTTAAATGCACTTGGTGTGACAGCTTCACCCTGATGTAGGCTTTAGCCAAAAAACAACCACACCATTGAGGGTTAAATGCACTTGGTGACAGGCGCAGCTTGCCCCTGATTTTGTATATGGCCAAAAAATGAACAGACTATTGCTGGTTAAATGCACTTGGTGTGACAGCTTCACCCTGATGTAGGCTTTAGCCAAAAAACAACCACACCATTGAGGGTTAAATGCACTTGGTGACAGGCGCAGCTTGCCCCTGATTTTGTATATGGCCAAAAAATGAACAGACTATTGCTGGTTAAATGCACTTGGTGTGACAGCTTCACCCTGATGTAGGCTTTAGCCAAAAAACAACCACACCATTGAGGGTTAAATGCACTTGGTCGCAGCTTGTGCTGGCGCACCACAAGACACAAAATGGCCGCCGATCACCCCAGAAAAATGAGACTGACAAACGGTCTGTGCAGCCTAAAAACAGTGAGCAATTGAGGATCAGCAGCTCAATGATCCACAGCTGCAGATCGATCAGTTAATCAAGTCCTTTGGAGGAGTTAATCTGCCTAATCTCGCCCTACTGTCGCAGCCGCAACCTCTCCCTACGCTAATCAGAGCAGAGTGACGGGCGGCGCTATGTGACTCCAGCTTAAATAGAGGCTGGGTCACATGGTGCTCTGGCCAATCACAGCCATGCCAATAGTAGGCATGGCTGTGATGGCCTCTTGGGGCAAGTAGTATGACGCTTGTTGATTGGCTGCTTTGCAGCCTTTCAAAAAGCGCCAAGAAAGCGTCACAAAAGCGCGAAGAAAGCGACGAACACCGAACCCGAACCCGGACTTTTACGAAAATGTCCGGGTTCGGGTCCGTGTCACGGACACCCCAAAATTCGGTACGAACCCGAACTATACAGTTCGAGTTCGCTCATCCCTAGTCATGACGCCAGCTGGCGTGGTGACGTATGAAGTCATCACAACGGCCGGCGTGTTGATGTAATCTCGCGCCGCACGGGATTTCAGCCGAGTTCCTCAAGCAAGATGGAGGCTGGCGGCCCGTTGCGAGCAAATGGAGGAGGCAAGTTAGAATTTTAGTTTTTTTTATACCATTTCAGGTTAAATCGATTCACTGACACGAAGCACAAGGGAATTTGGCTTCTAGGCGAATCAAATTTATCCTAAAATGTGGATCGAATTCCATTTTGTGGGATTCAATTTGCTCATCTCTACCCACTACCATGGGACTCCTGAAAATAGCAACTTTTTAATGCCAAAATTGGGGCACTAATGCAGTAATACATTTCCTCTATATTTGTTTTTTCTTTTCATTTAAACACACTGAAGGTTTTTTTTCTAGACATATCCTGCTAGTTTTTATTGCAATTTTGCTTGTTTTGGTATTAGATAATAGTTGAGCTAAATGCATATAAAATACATTATGGAGTCATTTAGTGGAATTGGTATTGTATTGTTCTTAATTAGTGCAAAGTTGCAAACGTGTTATTTTTTTAAAGCAGTATATTTTATGCTATTTATATTCATAATTGCTTTTTAACGTTGAATTCCTCTCATTTTATTCTAGAAACGCTTCATTTTAATCTAATGTTTAGCCAAATTATTGCTCTTTCCTTAAGATTCCTACTTTTTATGTTTGAAATTTAGTGGCAAGTTTTGTCTTTCACCAGCTTGCCGACAGTATTGTTCATGCTTATATTTGCTATATTGCATGTAAATATGACCACTAGAGGGCACACTCTGTAGTTCATTTAAGTGTTTTTGAGGGTGCATAAAAACAGGTAAAGAAGTTTGCATATTTGAAGCAATAGTTGTTTTTTCCAAAAACAATGAGAAAAGATCCAGACAGATCTTCATAAATTATTGCATATTTGAAGAGCCTTATAGGGGTTTTCAACTTTGCAGCAACAGCGTTTAAAGGGATTCTGTCACCTCCCCTAACCCAAAAAACGATTTTAAAGCAGCCATGAAGCACAGCTTACCTTGATTAGGCTGTGCTCTTTTATCTTGTGATCAGGGGCGGATTAAGTGCATGATAGGCCCGGGGCTGTCTACCCAATTCGGGCCCCCCCCCCCTCCTCCATTTTAGTTTTAGGGTTTTTTTCTATATGAAGAGGCTGCGGTGCTTCGTAAGCGCCAACGTCTCTTCCTAGGCAATATGACATCATCGTTCACATGGTCTAGGTGCAGCTCTGTCTCATCTGAGTGATTGCGGCTGAGCTGTAATACCGAGCACAGGGCTATCAAATGGACAGCGCTGTGCTTGGTAACGAGCAAAGAGGCTGCGACGCTCACTGGGACATATAGTAGTTTGCCCCCACATAGTAATTTCCTCCACACTGCCCCCAAATAGTAATTTCCCCCACACTGCCCCCAAATAGTAATTTCCCCCACACTTCCCCCATATAGTAATTTCCCCCACACTGCCCCCAAATAGTAATTTCCCCCACACTGCCCCCATATAGTAGTTTCTTCCACACTGCCTCCCATATAGTAATTTCCTCCACACTGCCCCAAATAGTAATTTCCTCCACACCGCCCCCATAAAGTAATTTCCCCCACACCGCCCCCATAAAGTAATTTCCCCCACACTGCCCCCAAATAGTAATTTCCACCACACTGCTCCATACAGTAATTTCTTCCACACTGCCCCAAATAGTAATTTCCCCCACACTGCCCCCAAATAGTAATTTCCCCCACACTGCCCCATATAGTAAGTTCCCCCACACTGCTCCATACAGTAATTTCCCCCACACTGCCTCCCATGTAGTAATTTCACCCACAAAGTAATTTGCTGCCCACACTGCCCCCATCAAGTAATAACACCACACACTGCCCCCCATTAGATCATTTTACCTGACACTGCCATCCATTAAGTAATTTGCCCCCTACACTGACATCCATTAGTAATTTGCCCCCCACACTGCAATCCATTAAGTTATTTGCTCCCACACTGCCATCCATTAAGTGATTTGCCCCGACACTGCCATCCATTAAGTGATTTGCCCCCACACTGCCCCATCATTAAGTAATTTCCCCCCCACACTGCCCCATCAAGTAATAACCCCCTACACTGCCCCTCATTAGATCATTTGCCCCCACACTGCCATCCACTAAGTAAATAGCCCCCCACACTGCCCCCACAGTATTAATTTCTCCACACTGCCCTCACAGTATTAATTTCCCCCATGGTAGTAATTTGCCCCTACAGTATTAATTGTCTCCCACACTACCCCCACAGTATTAATTTTCCCCATACTAGTAATTTGCCCCCACGTAGTAGTTTGCCCCCCCTGTTCCTTCAGTAATGTCCCCCAAAGTCGGCAGTTGGCACACAAAAAAATAAAAAAATAAAAGCTAATACTTACCTGTGTCCCAGCCGGCGCTCACTCGTAGATGGTGCAGGCGTGCGCACACACGTCAAGTGTGCTGCGTCCGGGCACAGGCACTGCGTGATGACGTCATCACGCCCGCCTGCACAGGGATTTTACTACCGCATAGGCTTCAGGCCTGCTAGGCCTGAAGCCTATGGTGGTGATCGGCGGCGGGGCAGGGAACTATGCGCTCCCGTGCCCCGCCGTAGTTTGTGAGCGTTTGGGTCGTTGGGCCCCCCAGCGATGCTGGGCCCGGGGCTACCGACCCAAACGCCCCAATTATAATCCACCACTGCTTGTGATCCGTCCAGCAGTTTCTTTTATTCATATGCAAATGCGTCCTGAAGGTGCCCAGAGGGGCGTTTTGTTCCTCTTAGAGAGCCCAGTACCGCCCCTCTTTCAGTGCCCAGCCCGCCTTCCTTGTACTGTCTAACCGCCCCCAGCCTGCCACAGCCTCTCCTCCCTCAGGCCAAACGAACTCTCGCACAGGCACAGCAGGAGACTGAGGGCAGGAGCTTCATCCTAGTCACTGGGCATGCGCCGAACCCAGTGACGTCCGATGCTCGCTCTTCCCTCAGTCAGCAGGGAAGAGCGAGCATCGGACGTCACTGGGCTCAGCGCATGCCCAGTGACGAGGATGAAGCTCCTGCCCTCAGTCTCCTGCTGATCGCACAGGCGCAGCCCTCAGTGGGTACTGCACATGTGCGAGA
Organism: Bufo gargarizans; assembly: GCF_014858855.1. NCBI lineage: Eukaryota > Metazoa > Chordata > Amphibia > Anura > Bufonidae > Bufo > Bufo gargarizans. The sequence goes on along the minus strand of NC_058085.1, from coordinate 73,755,834 downwards.
GTTCGTTCGGCGTGAGGGAGGGGGAGGAGAGGCTGTGGCAGGCTGGGGGCGGCGGTTAGACAGTGCAAGGAAGGCGGGCTGGGCACTGTAAGAGGGGCGGTACTGGGCTCACTAAGAGGAACAAAACGCCCCTCTGGGCACCTTCAGGACACATTTACATATCAATCAAAGTCGTTTTTTGCAGTAACTGCTGGACGGATTTCAAGATAAAAGAGCACAGCCTAATCCAGGTAAGCTGTGCTTCATGGCTGCTTTAAAATCGTTTTTTGGGTTAGGGGAGGTGACAGAATCCCTTTAAGATAATCAATTATGAAGGAAGCTATAATTTCTTAATGTATTTATTTTCCCTTTATTACTCCTATCTTCTGCTTTGGGCAATACATGTCCATGCAGTTCTTTCTTATTTCCTGTGTTGCGTGTCAAAGAAGCAACAGGGGCAGTGATAGGGAAAGATCTATGTAACTAGCTGGGTGGGAGGAGCTATAAACTAGCTGGGCGTTATTATAGGTGGTGCTGCACATGTGGCAGAGAAAATTGCGGATCCACAAAAAAAAACGGATGACATCTGTATGCCTTTTTATTTAATTTTTTGCGGACCCATTGTAACAATGCCTAAAATGGACAAGAATAGGACATGTTCTATTTTTTTTTTGCGGGGCTACGGAACGGACATACTGATGCAGACAGCACATGGGGTGCTGTCCACATTTTTGGTGGACCCATTGAAATGAATGAGTCCGCATCCTATCCGCAAAAAAAAACCGGAATGGACACGGAAACCAATAACATTCGTGTGCATGTAGCCTTACACTGTGAAAATGGGTCATGAGTAGGGATGAGCGAACTCGAACTGTATAGTTCGGGTTCATACCGAATTTTGGGGTGTCCGTGACACGGACCCGAACCCGGACATTTTCGTAAAAGTCCGGGTTCGGTGTTCGTCGCTTTCTTGGCGCTTTTTGAAAGGCTGCAAAGCAGCCAATCAACAAGCGTCATACTACTTGCCCCAAGAGGCCGTCACAGCCATGCCTACTATTGGCATGGCTGTGATTGGCCAGAGCACCATGTGACCCAGCCTCTATTTAAGCTGGAGTCACATAGCGCCGCCCGTCACTCTGCTCTGATTAGCGTAGGGAGAGGTTGCGGATGCGACAGTAGGGTGAGATTAGGCAGATTAACTCCTCCAAAGGACTTCACTTGATTAATCGATCTGCAGCTGTGGATCATTGAGCTGCTGAAATTCAAATGCTCACTGTTTTTAGGCTGCCCAGACCGTTTGTCAGTCACTTTTTTCTGGGGTGATCGGCGGCCATTTTGTGTCTTGTGCGGTGCTGCGACCAAGTGCATCCAAGCTGCGACCAAGTGCATTTAACCCTCAATGGTGTGGTTGTTTTTTGGCTAAAGCCTACATCAGGGTGAAGCTGTCACACCAAGTGCATTTAACCAGCAATAGTCTGTTCATTTTTTGGCCATATACTAAATCAGGGGCAAGCTGCGCCTGTCACCAAGTGCATTTAACCCTCAATGGTGTGGTTGTTTTTTGGCTAAAGCCTACATCAGGGTGAAGCTGTCACACCAAGTGCATTTAACCAGCAATAGTCTGTTCATTTTTTGGCCATATACTAAATCAGGGGCAAGCTGCGCCTGTCACCAAGTGCATTTAACCCTCAATGGTGTGGTTGTTTTTTGGCTAAAGCCTACATCAGGGTGAAGCTGTCACACCAAGTGCATTTAACCAGCAATAGTCTGTTTATTTTTTGGCCATATACTACATCAGGGGCAAGCTGCGCCCGTCACCAAGTGCATTTAACCCTCAGTAGTGTGGTTGGTCAAGCTGTGACACCAAGTGCATTTAACCAGCAATAGTCTGTTCATTTTTTGGCCATATACTACATCAGGGGCAAGCTGCGCCCGTCACCAAGTGCATTTAACCAGCAATAGTGTGGTTATTTTTTGGCCATATCCCAGTCTAATTCTGTCACTAAATCCATACCTGTCACCCAGCGCCTAAATACTAGGCCTCAAATTTATATCCCGCTAAATCTCTCGTTACCGCTGTCCTGTTGTGGCTGGGAAAGTTATTTAGTGTCCGTCAAAGCACATTTTTTGTTCTGGGTTGAAGTACAATTCCCAATTTAGCAATTTCATAATTTAGTGGTTTCTGCTATATCAGAGCTATTTGAAATCTATCCCTAAAAGGGTATATAATATTCAAGGTGCACATTGGGTCATTCAGAATAACTTCACACACACGCTACTGTGCATTTCCAAGTCTAATTCTGTTAGTAAATCCATACCGGTCACCCAGCGCCTAAATACTAGGCCTCAAATTTATATCCCGCTGAATTTGAATACAATACATTGGGCCAAATAATATTTTTGTTGTTGTGGTGAACCATAACAATGAGAAAAACATCTAGTAAGGGACGCGGACGTGGACATGGTCGTGGTGGTGTTAGTGGACCCTCTGGTGCTGGGAGAGGACGTGGCCGTTCTGCCACATCCACACGTCCTAGTGTACCAACTACCTCAGGTCCCAGTAGCCGCCAGAATTTACAGCGATATATGGTGGGGCCCAATGCCGTTCTAAGGATGGTAAGGCCTGAGCAGGTACAGGCATTAGTCAATTGGGTGGCCGACAGTGGATCCAGCACGTTCACATTATCTCCCACCCAGTCTTCTGCAGAAAGCGCACAGATGGCGCCTGAAAACCAACCCCATCAGTCTGTCACATCACCCCCATGCATACCAGGGAAACTGTCTCAGCCTCGAGTTATGCAGCAGTCTCTTATGCTGTTTGAAGACTCCGCTGGCAGGGTTTCCCAAGGGCATCCACCTAGCCCTTCCCCAGCGGTGAAAGATATAGAATGCACTGACGCACAACCACTTATGTTTCCTGATGATGAGGACATGGGAATACCACCTCAGCATGTCTCTGATGATGACGAAACACAGGTGCCAACTGCTGCGTCTTTCTGCAGTGTGCAGACTGAACAGGAGGTCAGGGATCAAGACTGGGTGGAAGACGATGCAGGGGATGATGAGGTCCTAGACCCCACATGGAATGAAGGTCGTGCCAATGACTTTCACAGTTCGGAGGAAGAGGCAGTGGTGAGACCGAGCCAACAGCGTAGCAAAAGAGGGAGCAGTGGGCAAAAGCAGAACACCCGCCGCCAAGAGACTCCGCCTGCTACTGCCCGCCGCCATCTGGGACCGAGCACCCCAAAGGCAGCTTCAAGGAGTTCCCTGGCATGGCACTTCTTCAAACAATGTGCTGACGACAAGACCCGAGTGGTTTGCACGCTGTGCCATCAGAGCCTTAAGCGAGGCATTAATGTTCTGAACCTGAGCACAACCTGCATGACCAGGCACCTGCATGCAAAGCATGAACTGCAGTGGAGTAAACACCTTAAAACCAAGGAAGTCACTCAGGCTCCCCCTGCTACCTCTTCTGCTGCTGCCGCCTCGGCCTCTTCCTCCGCCTCTGGAGGAACGTTGGCACCTGCCGCCCAGCAAACAGGGGATGTACCACCACCACCACCACCTCCGTCACCAAGCGTCTCAACCATGTCACACGGCAGCGTTCAGCTCTCCATCTCACAAACATTTGAGAGAAAGCGTAAATTCCCACCTAGCCACCCTCGATCCCTGGCCCTGAATGCCAGCATTTCTAAACTACTGGCCTATGAAATGCTGTCATTTAGGCTGGTGGACACAGACAGCTTCAAACAGCTCATGTCGCTTGCTGTCCCACAGTATGTTGTTCCCAGCCGCCACTACTTCTCCAAGAGAGCCGTGCCTTCCCTGCACAACCAAGTATCCGATAAAATCAAGTGTGCACTGCGCAACGCCATCTGTGGCAAGGTCCACCTAACCACAGATACGTGGACCAGTAAGCACGGCCAGGGACGCTATATCTCCCTAACTGCACACTGGGTAAATGTAGTGGCAGCTGGGCCCCAGGCGGAGAGCTGTTTGGCGCACGTCCTTCCGCCGCCAAGGATCGCAGGGCAACATTCTTTGCCTCCTGTTGCCACCTCCTCCTTCTCGGCTTCCTCCTCCTCTTCTTCCACCTGCTCATCCAGTCAGCCACACACCTTCACCACCAACTTCAGCACAGCCCGGGGTAAACGTCAGCAGGCCATTCTGAAACTCATATGTTTGGGGGACAGGCCCCACACCGCACAGGAGTTGTGGCGGGGTATAGAACAACAGACCGACGAGTGGTTGCTGCCGGTGAGCCTCAAGCCCGGCCTGGTGGTGTGCGATAATGGGCGAAATCTCGTTGCAGCTCTGGGACTAGCCAATTTGACGCACATCCCTTGCTTGGCGCATGTGCTGAATTTGGTGGTGCAGAAGTTCATTCACAACTACCCCGACATGTCAGAGCTGCTGCATAAAGTGCGGGCCGTCTGTTCGCGCTTCCGGCGTTCACATCCTGCTGCTGCTCGCCTGTCTGCGCTACAGCGTAACTTCGGCCTTCCCGCTCACCGCCTCATATGCGACGTGCCCACCAGGTGGAACTCCACCTTGCACATGCTGGACAGACTGTGCGAGCAGCAGCAGGCCATAGTGGAGTTTCAGCTGCAGCACGCACGGGTCAGTCGCACTACAGAACAGCACCACTTCACCACTAATGACTGGGCCTCCATGCGAGACCTGTGTGCCCTGTTGCGCTGTTTCGAGTACTCCACCAACATGGCCAGTGGCGATGACGCCGTTATCAGCGTTACAATACCACTTCTATGTCTCCTTGAGAAAACACTTAGGGCGATGATGCAAGAGGAGGTGGCCCAGGAGGAGGAGGAGGAGGAGGAGGAGGAGGAAGAGGGGTCATTTTTAGCACTTTCAGGCCAGTCTCTTCGAAGTGACTCAGAGGGAGGTTTTTGGCAACAGCAGAGGCCAGGTACAAATGTGGCCAGCCAGGGCCCACTACTGGAGGACGAGGAGGACGAGGATGAGGAGGAGGTGGAGGAGGATGAGGATGAAGCATGGTCACAGCGGGGTGGCACCCAACGCAGCTCGGGTCCATCACTGGTGCGTGGCTGGGGGGAAAGGCAGGACGATGACTATACGCCTCCCACAGAGGACAGCTTGTCCTTACCCCTGGGCAGCCTGGCACACATGAGCGACTACATGATGCAGTGCCTGCTCAACGACAGCAGAGTTGCCCACATTTTAACCTGTGCGGACTACTGGGTTGCCACCCTGCTGGATCCACGCTACAAAGACAATGTGCCCACCTTACTTCCTGCACTGGAGCGTGATAGGAAGATGCGCGAGTACAAGCGCACGTTGGTAGACGCGCTACTGAGAGCATTCCCAAATGTCACAGGGGAACAAGTGGAAGCCCAAGGCCAAGGCAGAGGAGGAGCAAGAGGTCGCCAAGGCAGCTGTGTCAATGCCAGCTCCTTTGAGGGCAGGGTTAGCATGGCAGAGATGTGGAAAACTTTTGTCAACACGCCACAGCTAACTGCACCACCACCTGATACGCAACGTGTTAGCAGGAGGCAACATTTCACTAACATGGTGGAACAGTACGTGTGCACACCCCTCCACGTACTGACTGATGGTTCGGCCCCATTCAACTTCTGGGTCTCTAAATTGTCCACGTGGCCAGAGCTAGCGTTTTATGCCTTGGAGGTGCTGGCCTGCCCGGCGGCCAGCGTTTTGTCTGAACGTGTATTCAGCACGGCAGGGGGCGTCATTACAGACAAACGCAGCCGCCTGTCTACAGCCAATGTGGACAAGCTGACGTTCATAAAAATGAACCAGGCATGGATCCCACAGGATCTGTCCGTCCCTTGTCCAGATTAGACATTAACTACCTCCCCTTAACCATATATTATTGTACTCCAGGGCACTTCCTCATTCAATCCTATTTTTATTTTCATTTTACCATTATATTGCGAGGCTACCCAAAGTTGAATGAACCTCTCCTGTGTCTGGGTGCCGGGGCCTAAATATATGCCAATGGACTGTTCCAATGTTGGGTGACGTGAAGCCCGATTCTCTGCTATGACATGCAGAATGATTCTCTGCTGACATGAAGCCAGATTGTCTGTTACGGGACCTCTCTCCTCTGCCTGTGTGCTGGGCCTAAATATAAGCCAATGGACTGTTGCAGTGGTGGCTGACGTGAAGCCTCATTCTCTGCTATGACATGCAGACTAATTCTCTGCTGACATGAAGACAGATTCTCTGTTACGGGACCTCCCTCCTCTGCCTGGGTGCTGGGCCTAAATATATGCCAATGGACTGTTGCAGTGGTGGCTGACGTGAAGCCTCATTCTCTGCTATGGGACCTCTCTCCAATTGATTTTGGTTAATTTTTATTTATTTAATTTTTATTTTAATTCATTTCCCTATCCACATTTGTTTGCAGGGGATTTACCTACATGTTGCTGCCTTTTGCAGCCCTCTAGCTCTTTCCTGGGCTGTTTTACAGCCTTTTTAGTGCCGAAAAGTTCGGGTCCCCATTGACTTCAATGGGGTTTGGGTTCGGGACGAAGTTCGGATCGGGTTCGGATCCCGAACCCGAACATTTCCGGGATGTTCGGCCGAACTTCTCGAACCCGAACATCCAGGTGTTCGCTCAACTCTAGTCATGAGAGCCCAAACTTTAAAAAATGCATGGAAAAAGATATACATGAGGTAAGCAACTACATGAGCATGTATCTGTTTAAAAACCAAAGTAAAGCCTCGTTCACACGTCAGTGATTTGGTCAGTGATTTCCATCAGTGATTGTGAGCCAAAACCAGGATTGGAGCCTGCGCAGACATATGGTATGAGGGAAAGATCTGCACCTGTTTTGTTTTTAGAGCTGGAACTGGTTTTAGCTCAAAATTACTGACCAAACACTGACGTATGAATGAGGCTTAATTCTGGAAAATCCTTAAAAAACAAAACAAATTACATGCGTTCCACTGTTCCCTCACCCAGGAGACAAAAAAAATGCTAATGGACACTGTTGATGTGTCAACACATGTTGCTGTTCTCTGGAAGGGATGATAAGGCGTGGTGCACCCTAATGGACAATAAGTCCAGAGAGTCAGTGTCTGCAATTAACCAGTGTGCTTCTTTACTGGAGGAGTTCAGGTGCAAAACAATACAGGAGAGTCACTGACCTGGCTTCTCCACTCTCCTCCCTGGCAGAAGAAGGGTTTGATGCTGAGGAAAGGCCTGAGCTAGCTGTCTCTCTCCCTCTAATAAGGTTGTTAGCCTGGTTGAAGGCTGGAAGACCATGGTCTGTAGCTCAGTAGTCTGGGTGGCTCCTTGGTCACAGGGCTATTGACCCATGGTCTGTGTTTTCAGTGACCCCATATCAGTGTCTTCTTCTGGGCACACATGAAGTCTGGAATGAGTCTCCCTCTCCAAGCACTGATCTCTAACTGTAAAACACTAGGGGCTCTGAGTGCTCTCCTTATATACAGTTTCTAACTAAAACTATAACCTTCTAGTGGGAGGGGTAGAGTGGAGAAACTCTGCACAAAAAGATACATTGTTAGGCCTCATGCACACGACAGTTGTTTTTCTCGGCCTCCGTTCCGTTTTTATTTGCGGATAGGATGGGGACCCATTCATTTCAATGGGTCAGCAAAAAAATGCTGATAGTTCATCTGTTTGTGTTCCGCGTCCGTTGTCCGTGTTTCCCTTCAGCAAAAAAAAAAATTGTGCATGTCCTACTTTTTTCACATTTGCGGACAAGGATAGGCATTTATTACAAGGGATCTGTGGAAAAAAAACGGATCCTCCAAAAAAAAATGCCGCATCAGTTTTTTTTAGCGGACGCACAATTTGCGGACACAAAAAAACAACTGTTGTGTGCATGAGGCCTTACACTTTCCGTCTGTCATAGACTTACCTTATAGCTTCAATGATACCTAATGGGAATGACAGCAGTTTTTCAGACAAAAACAAGGTTTCCAGACATAAACAGAGCTAAAACCAAACATACAAAAGGTCAGTCTGTCTGGTTTTGGTGGTCTTTTTCCCTCCAAAACATGCTCTTTTTAAAAACCCTATGGCAGCTGTGAAACATTAACAGCTTCTCATTCAAAGTCCCAAAGGTCTCTTAGTATTCATTAACCCCCTTCCATAGAGCTTCGCAAATACAGTGCAAATGAACAGAACATATATCACAAAATGCATATAAAAAGCAGTTACATTGTTTTAAAGTGCAGAAGTTTATAAATGTGAATAGGGAAAACAGAGACAAATGTCCAGACTTCCCAGTACCCCTGCTCCAGGGTACTACACTATCTGATTACTTCATCCTAATATTTCTTTTTATTGGCAACTGCTGTTATGCAGCCATTGACCACCCTGCCCTTCTATTACGCCATGTCTAACCTTCAAGTTTCTCACTAAAAGTGGTCATACACCTGCAATACCCTACCTCTACATGCAATCTGTGTTCAACTGAGAATAAGCTACTGCAACTAAAATAAACATGCTCCATCCCAGTTTTCAATGAAACCAGAACTCCATAGTATGCATACATACAAGATTGTTGCCAAAATCATCCAACTTTACTTATGGGCTCCCTAACACCCTACAATGTCTGGTGTAATTTGGTCTATATAACAATTTCTCAGCCTTCACTCTCATATGACCTTACACTCCAGTTTCTGTTCTTTGTATTTCACAAATTATAATCTTACAAAACTAATAGAATATTCTCCGATGGTTGCATTTTTTTCTTCATTTATTTGCTGCATTTGACACAATGGATCACAGCTCATTTCTCATTACGGTTTAAAGTGAATTGTGTCATTTATTTGATTTTAGTTTCATTAATTACAACCCCGTAAAGTTGGGACTTTTGTGACCACAATTAAAATCTCACAGACCCATATTTTATTCACAATAGATCATAGAACACATATCAGATGTGAGAAATTTTACCATTTCATGAAAAAAAAAAAAAAAATTCTCATTTCGATTGTGATGGCAGAAATGCATATCAAATAAGTTAGGCTGGGGCTCATTTCTACCATTGAGTTGGATCCCTTCTTTTACCAACAATCTGTAACCGTCTGGGAAGTGAGCAGACCAATAGCTGGAGCTTTGGGAGAAGAATGTTGTCCCATTCCTGTCTGATGTACTTAACAGTCCTGGGTCTTCTTTTCCGGATTTTTCTTTTCATGAAGCACCAAACATTTTTTTTTATTGGTGAAAAGTCTGGACTGCAGGTAGTCTAGTTCAGCACTCTGACTCTTCTTCTGTGAAGCCATGCTGTTGTGATGGATGCAGTCTGTGGTTTAGCATAGTCTTGGAAGCATACAGTATGTTGTTCTAAAACCTCTAAATACAGATCAGAATTGATTGTGCTTTTTCAGATGTACAGTATAAGCCATTTTGCCTCAGTCCATTTTAAATTAGCTTTTTTAGACCAGAGAAGACATGGTCGTTTCGGGATTGTGTTAACATATGGCTTCTTCTTTTAATGATACAGCTTTAACTTGCATTTGTGGAGTGCAAGGGAACTGTGTTTACAGATGATGATTTCTGGAAGCGTTCCTGAGCCCATGCAGTGATTTCCAGTACAGAATCATGTCCGTTTTTAAATGTATCCCTTGCTCACATGGATTTCTCCAGACTCTCTGAATATTTTGATGATAATAATAATATGTACCGTAGATGGTGGGATATTTAAAGTCTTCACAGTTTCACCTTGAACATTTTTCTCAAATTGTTCCACAATTTTTAGACACAGGAGAAAAGATGGGCACTCTGCCGCTCTATTATGCTCTTTGTACAGCCAGTCATGTGACCTAGTAGCAAATTGCACTTCCAGTTGCCTTTTATTAGTACCACTTACTTTTCCAGCCTTTTGTTGCCCCTGTCTTATTAGTTTTTTTACCAGTGGTGCCACCATCAAGTTCTAAATCAGTTATTTTTTTTCATGCAAAACATTTTGCATTCAACATCTCATATGTTCTATGATCTTTTGTGAATATGGGTCTATGAGCTTTATTTCCATTTTACACAGTGTCCCACGTTTTTTGCAGTTGGGGCTGTAGATGCAAGTGTGCAGAAGTGAATAAATGTTTGTTCTTTTCTACATTCCGTAGCCATTTTTTTAAAGCTTTCCTGGGGGAGACATACCCTTCCTCCCTGTATTAATTGAATAGGCAGTATAGTAGAGTATGTAGGCCTTATGGTAGAGAAATGTAAAAGACTATTTCAGTCTCTAGTTTTGAACTATAGCCCCTTCCCCCAGAGACCAGAGTGACAGGGGAGCTGCATACAGAGCTTTACAGGCGCAGGTTTGCTACTTCTGGGGTCCCAAGCAATGTTATGTCTTAGAAGCCTCCAACACACCTTTAAGCTGCTCCCCATTGACTTTCTTGGATCTGTTCACCAGCCCTCTAAGTACTTCTCTATAGTAATTAAGGCATCCATGGTGCTCCCAGTAGTCACAAGGCCCCCTACAGTGCCCCGGTTGTAAGAAAGCACGTAGTGTCCATAGTAATAATAATTCCAGACAGGCAATCGTCACTGTATGTCTATAGTTAGTATTTGGTGCTGATTTCTTGCCTTAGCTGGGTTTCAAAACAGCTCTACACAGCAAAGCCGACAAGGAAGCTTCAGAAAACAGTCAGCCTATTGTATCTGCTCTAGAAGCCAATGTGAAAACTGAGATATTTTAAGGCTGGGATAATATATTGTTTTGATGATGCATTCCTATTAAACATTCATTATTTTCAACATCTTTCTTACAGGTTCTGCTGCTTCTCTTTTTTTTTTTTTTTTTTTGCCCTTCAAAGTTCAGGGTCCCTTTCACTTGTATATATATTTTTTTATTTTTTTTTGTATCTCAACAGCTTGGCCTTGAATGTATCATATCTTCTGAAATGCATCCATATCTGAAATGTAGTCTTTCCATAACAGTTCTTCTGTTTAAAGAGTGTTCCGGCAATGTAAAAAGTGGATTATATATTTAGAAAAATATACTTAATAAGTGAACTGCACTGAAGTCCCACTTCCACATTCATTCTGACACAGGCAAGTAACTTCCTTCCACTCCATGTGTTTTTGATATGATGAAGGGTCTGGCTGTCTGGCTTAGTGCATTAGCTAAGCCAACCACTTCCTCATCAGGGTTAATGCAAAGACAGAGAAGGTGTCTGGCTTAGCTAATGAACTGAGCCACAAAGACAACACCCTGAAAGAGCATCATCATGAGGAGCAGGACATTTACTGCCTGTGCAGTACCAGAGAGCATCTGGTATCTTCGTGCAGTTTGTTATTTAAATGTTATGTAATCCAATGTTATGCTATGCATTGTTGCGTTGTATATTGTTTTCAGTGTAGCTGTGTATTGATGCCACAGCCAGGGTTGTGCATTATGCTCAGTCTTATGCCCTGAAAGCTTCAGGGGCTAAAAACATCTCTTCATGATCTACAGAAGTAGAGAAGGAGAAAGACAAAGGAGAGGAAGAGGAGAACTTGAAATCTGCCATTCATAGGAGCCAGGAAGATAACCTGCTATTACAGCCATTCAGACTTTGCTGCAGTGGGAGACACCGTTAAGACACCCATCACATTTGGACATATCCTGGCTAGATGTGCCTTCACACCCATGTATCCTGCAGTGTACACATTGCCAGAGTACTATTGCCAACCATAGATTCTTCTGACAGACTTTAGCAAGATAGTTTACAAAGTGGGCCACAATTCCTATCCTTGCCTAAATCCAAATATTACTATCTGGGAGAGAATTGCACTGTACACTTGAAACTGACTGCAATAGTTGGATGTAATACAAAGCCCATTTTGCACTAAATCTGGTCTAATTTTTCTTACGCTGACCATTGCACATCCTGCCTTGAAACCATACAAACAGTTAACATTAAGGACACCTCAACTAAAATCAGTAAGGAGCCCAGAACCAGATGTGCCCCAAGGGAAGAAAGGGAGCTCCCTGCTTTCGCTACAAGGTTCGAGGAAGAAACTGTGTGAGGATGGCTGCTGTGATTACCAGAACCACTACCACTCCCATTTTCCCTTCCAGCTCCTTATGGGCTCTCTACATGTGTTCCTATCCTGCACCATAACAGAGAAGGTCTAAAACTGGGACATGAATGTAAGTTTTATCATTTCTGTATGCATTTCAAAATCCATGCTCACTTTCTCCTTGCTCAAATCTGGGTCCTCATCCTGTAAACTTCCAGACAGGGAGACATGTCCCGAAAAGGCAGATGACACAGCAGTGACGCTTAAGAAAACTTCACTGCCAAGGCCAGTCATTGACTGCAGCAATGCACATGAACCTCGTCCAACCAGTTATTTAGAGGGCATGGACTGAAAGACAACAGAAGAGAGTCAGGAAGCCAGAACAGAGGGGTGGGGTGCAGGTATGAGCAAGCAGAGCTTCAAATTTCAAAAAGTACCCAAAGTTGGAAAATTCTTCTAAGTATATCAGAAAGTTTTATTAATTTCTATTTTTAAAGATTTTAAAGGGGTTGACCAGTTTATGGTCAATTTTAGAAATGTGCTAGAATGAGCACAATAGTCAACATACTAATAGGCTAGAACAAGAGTATATTGTTATGACAGCAGCCTCCATAGAGTAATACTGTGCATAGCACTGCGCATGCTCTAAGCTTTGCGCCATGTAACTATGTAGGCTGCTGATGGACTGGTCTAGTCATGTTTCCCTTCAGTGGCCATGTTAGGGGGGGGGGGGGAGGCATGCTCCAGCTTAATTAGTAAGTTAACTATAGTTCCGGTTCTATAACATTTCTAAATTTAACCATAAACTGACCAACCCCTTTACCTTCTCTACAATGCATAAAAACTAAGGTCCTGATTTACTAAGCCTTGATAGGGCTTGCGTTGGTGGAGGAGGCATGCAATTTATGACGAGGCGCAGGCCTTATCATAAATTACCTAGCCTCCTCCGGCTCCCCATGCACCGGAACTGACGTAGATTTAAGTAATTATTTATGCTAGTTTCTGACGTGCATAATGATAAATTAGTCCAAAGCCCACAGCCCAGCCCTCACCACGTAAAATACAGCTTGCGATTAGAAATGTCGCAAATGCATTGAAAAGTTGCATATCCGGTGATTTGCAAACTTTTCTGCGCCATAAAGAGGCATAAGGGGAATCATGAATTTCCTCCTAAGTTTGCATACAATAAATATATCCATAACCACAAGATGTCTAGAGGCCCATTGTCTCGGGGTTATATCTGACTTATTCAGGCACTCTGCTAAATCGCTCACAATAGACACTGCTAAATCATTAATTTATGCCTTCATCATTTATTGCCTTGACTGTTGTACCACCTTATTAATTGGCTTTTACTAACTAAACCGGCTGCTCTTCAATCATTTGTGAGGACTGGGGCAGGTCAAACTTTCTATCTATTGGTTATACTAACGCTCATGCCGATTGCCAGCCATTGCAAGGATACAAAAGGCAATTTAAAGCTCTATTTTTCATTCTCAAAGCTTTCCTCAAGAATAAAGCTTCTGATATCTCTTTCCATATTTCTGTTTACCACTTCGTGTGAACTCACGTCTAGCAATGTCCTGTGGCTAGCATTTTTCCTGTTCACCCCTCAACAAATCCTTCTCCCACATGTCAGCCCTGATGCACCTCTGCCCTGCTTCAGACAATGAAACAATTGTATTCAAAATTCCAAGCAAGCCTGACACAGAAGACATCTCTTTAGCGGTGATTGTCAGATTTCCTGACTGCAAAACATTTTAGGTCCCCTGCCTAATTCACCCCAAATCAAAAAAAATAACAGAACAACAGGAACCTGATTATTCTTTCAACCTCCTTCTTCATTTCTATATGCCCATTTACAGAAGGTTGAATCACCTGAATGAATAGGGCAAGAGATGGATTTCTATCAGGGAAATGCATCTTTATTACATGTTAATTAGCAGGCTCTTATTGTTTTATTGAAGCTCGGCCTGTTCTATTAGATTCAAATTACGTGAAAATTAAAAGAACAGCCAATATATTTGCTTTAATGTGGCTTTTTCTCATTGATGAAGTATTCTGGAATATCACAAAATACAAAAAAATGTAGATCTATAAGTAAGTGTCACCATGCCACCACTTTTGAAGTCTTCTAGGAGTAGATAGGTCATCAATATTTGAATCGATGGGTGTCCCACTCCCAGGAACCCTGCCAATCAGCTGTTTGAAGGAGCTGAAGTGCTTAGTTGGTCAGTGACATTACCTTTATCATTTGCAGTGCCTGTGTGCAGCTCAGTCTCATTTAAAGGGGTTTTCTGACTTTCTAACTGATGACCTCTCCTCTTGATAGATCATGATCCGCTGATCCGTGGGTATCTGACACCTCAGCTGCTTGAGAGGGGGCCAAGCTGCACCTAGGCCAATGGTCTTGATCTCAGTGGTCTAGAGTAAACAATGAGAAGGCAGCAGTGCTCAAAGGAGTGCTGGGACCTACTCAAATACTGTAGCTGATCAGTTGGGGTACCAAGTGTCAAACTCCTACAATCAGATGCTTATGAGCTATCCAGAGGATAAGTTACAGAGTCTAACTCCTTTAAGTAAATGGCCTGGGCGGCAAATTCAATGAAAGAGGACAGTGTCAGAGCAGCTTTAGTAGCACAATCCTGTGATGGTAGACTAGAATGTATGGACTTCAAGGAAAATCTAACCAGAATCTGCTTCACTCTTGTCCACTACCTCAACATCTTGATCCCAAGCCTCAGAAAACACACACACCTGGGACCACACAGAACCAGTGGAAAACTTTCAACCGGTTAGGGAAACAATGGAAATAAAATAATATACTATTTTACATATTTTAGGGTGGTGGTAGGTCCTCTTTCCAACTAGAGGAAGCTAATTTAACTGTCTACCATTTTATTATTAAGGCGGTTGTCCCATTTGGACATGCATGGTAATATTCACCTCTGGAACCCGCTTCTATTTAAAGAACAAGACCCATGGCTCGCCCCAGGGAATGGAGAGGAGGGTGCACATGCGCAGCTCTCTTTTCACTTCTATAGCACTTCTCTGTATACATTTGGGCAGGGATGGACTAGGAACTTACAGTAAAATGGCCCTGGAAAAAACTAAAAGAGGATCCATGTTGTAGACAGGTCCACTGTCAAAGTGGCAAGGCAAGGTCAACACAAGTTGGCAGGAACAACAGAAGTACGCAGGACCAACAATAAAGTGCAGCACAAAATGTTGCCCCGGTCACAGTATTCAACTGCATTACTGTGCTGAGGACAGCGATACAGTAGAATTCAGGAGGGCACATGCGAGGTGCATAAATACCTGGTGCTCCTAGCATTAATTAATTCTGAGTGCATCAGATTGACAATAACCAGGGCAGTGCCCATGAGGAGGGCTCGGGTGGCCCCCTGGACATTGGCCCACCGGGAAATTTCCCTGTAGGGTCTATTGCCAGTCTGCCTCTAATCTTGGGTGATCATATGAATACCTTTCCATATCCTTCATTATATTAGGCCATCAGATTACAGTGACATGTTCCGTTCTCAAGCACTAACAACTAAAATCTGTGCTTACTATAAAGATAGGAACATTTTGGGTACAATATATAGTATATTTGTACGACCAACCAAATATTGGTGATTTATGTAGCAGTGAGGCAATATACCCCCTCCAAATATACATCATATACAGAGCTGAGAATTTCATAGACAGCCAAGCATGTAACGCTTGACTGCAGAAGCTGTGCACCATTAGGAGGACATTATCTATAGTTAAATAAAAACCTGCATTATAATACACACATAGGAGGATATTTATTGAAACACCGTTCAATTATCCCATGCTGTGACCCACATATTTGTTTATCATCAGAAGCTGATCGGCAAGAAACCATTTAAAAGTAATGGAAAAAAAATACAACATAAAGCAACACATGCACTCTTTGAGGTCCCACCATGATGGACTGATCATCTGTTGACCATGTCTGGTATAGGGTATGAATGCCAAGGTGTTTTTTGGCAATGTACAATGATGGAGCGTAAAGATAAAGGGATATTGAGCACAAAAAAGAGGATACTGATATTCTGGACACTGTTTAACTATATATAATAGCGTA
Source organism: Bufo gargarizans (assembly GCF_014858855.1). Lineage (NCBI taxonomy): Eukaryota > Metazoa > Chordata > Amphibia > Anura > Bufonidae > Bufo > Bufo gargarizans. The sequence continues at coordinate 73,739,761 of NC_058085.1, read as the reverse complement.
GAGGATATTATAAGCATACCTAAGGAGGTAATGTGTGTGGCTAAGATGATAATATGGACATGTATACGCTATAAATCCAATATTCCTGACACTGGTTTTTGCATTGAGCCTATATGCTCCAGGGATAAGTGTAAGTGGAAACAATTCTTAGAGGCAGCAGCTTATCCTATCAGACCAGTGTTCACTAATGAAATGCTCCCAGGAGAACTGCTCGGCTTGGTTATTAACATCTAGGTGGATTCTCGAGGAATAGCAGAATCCCAGCAGATTCGTCCGTTCACCGTAGAATAAGGACAATATTTAACATAATCACTTCGCTCAGTATCTTTTCCACTAGCAAGCCTCAGTAAAGTCAACCTCTATTCCCTGCGTCTTTTCTGCCTTATATATTCACAAGGAAAATCACAGTTCTGTTCAACGGTGATATAAATAAACGCATGGAACAGAATAATTGCTGGAGCATTCCTTCTCTTCCATTGCTGCAGTCCAAATATTAAGTATTCACAGAGAAATGCTCCCTCATTAGTTTAAAGAGTGATTACATATGCCATCAGGAGAGAAGATTCTAGTAAACCTGTCCTACATGGCAACAGAAGCTCTACCATAGATCATTGTACCCCATTCAAATAGCTCAACGTTCTACTTATTTTGGCTTGTTACCCTTTGTATGCTATTAACCCCCCCAAAAAACAAAAAAAACAAGTAACGAAAGCACATTTTACGCTCAGATAGAGGCTCAGAAGATGAATGTTTTATATAGGTTGCAACAGGTAAGGTTAGAAGGTCTAGAAGGATCAAATTTTAAAGCAAACCTGACAGCAATATATTGTCCCCAAAAAGGTGGCTTTGTCTTGATTTGGGGTTTCATGTATACAGAGAAAAATCTTTATTCTGCACTCCAGCAGTATGCTAATGATTTCAAGTCAAGAAGGCTGGCTCTTGCAGCTTCCAAGTCAAGCTTGCCACGCCTGGTCCTACCTCATGTTCCTTGAGTGATGTTTCAAAGCTGTAGTTACATCATCCCCTCACCAGTCTTTCTCCTCCACGGTATCTGTGTACTGAAGCTAGGTGAACATCTCCTGGCATCAGGGCTTTACTGTGCATGCAGTAGATGGTGGGGACAGTATGAGTCTGAAAGGTTCATTTCACCACACATGCGTTGTCGAAGAGAAAGACAGACTGTGCAAGATGTGGAGAGGCCAGAGGATGACTTTACAGCTCTGAAACATCAATCAAACGGTGCATCGGATAAGATATGTCTCTACGCTGATGACATTCTGTTTTTTGTGGATGGAGGAGTACCAATGGTACAGTACTTGATGGGGGTAGTTAACCAGTTTGGCCTTGTCTCCGGCTTTAAGGTGAATTGGACAAAATCGGTACTGCTTCCAATTGGTCAGGAAATTGGGCCGGAGGAAATTAACATCAAAGTTTTGAAACCCACGGAATCGTTTGAATATTTGGGAATAAAAGTCAGCTCGAGGATACAGGAGTATCTAGAACTTAATATTGACCCTTTATTAAAAAGGGTTAGGGAAAAAACAAGTTCTTGGCAAAAACTGTTGATCCGACAAGCGGACCGAATAGCAATAATAAAGATGGTTCTATTACCACAGATTTTGTATGTTATTTCCTCATGCCCAATTTGGATAGGGGACCACTTCTTTAATGCATTGGAAGGAGCGATAAATGATCTCATTTGGGGGAGAAAAAGGGTCAGGCTGAAACAAAAATATCTATGGTTAGATGAGGAAGATGGCGGTCTGTCTATCCAATGCTTCAGGGGCTATTACTTTGCATCCCAGCTTCAGTGGTTAATGATGGAGGATGACAGACTGCGTCGCTTCCTGGAAGGGGAGTTGGAAGTTCTTCAATATAATATTATCAGTATATTGGAAGCAGGAATGTTAAAAATAAAGGGGAGGCAGTGCCCAATTAGTAAGATGGTACATTTAGTTTGGGTTAACATTAAAAAATTATTGGGAATAAATCACTCACTAAAGTTCACACCTATCTGGGGAAATATTAACTTAAAAGAATTTCTGAAGTTTGAGGATTATTTGTTCTGGGAGAAAAAGGGCATTAGATTTGTGCCCCAGATAGTAGTGGAAGGAAAGTTGAAGACACCAGAGGAAATGGGTTTAAGTTTAGACAAAGATTATCTCACAGGGTTTAGATATAGTAGACTGAAACACGCTTTTGATAAAACGAAGATTAAAGAATATTTTATTATACAGCACTCAGAATTTGTTGATTTTTGTCATCAGGGAATAGGTAGTAAAATCTCAATCTCACAGATTTATAAAAAGGTAAAAAAGGGTCTGGGAAGGGTGATTAGTTTTAAAAGTGAAAAGAAATGGGCAGAGGAGGTGGCACCCTTAATCATGGACTGGAGAAACATATATAAAAGTGTTAAAAGGAGTACAATTTCCAGTAGCTTCCGATTGACGCCGTTTTTTATCCTTCACCGGACCTATGTTACCCCAAGGGTTATGAGTAAAATGTATAAAACAGGAGATGCAAGGTGTTGGAAGTGTGGAGAGGAAGGGGCCGATTTTCTCCATCTGATTTGGTCTTGCCTGATTGTACAGGGGTACTGGTCTCAAGTTTTCCAGGACCTCGAGAGAGAGACAAGGAAATCTGCTCCTTTTGAGATTAGTATAGCAGTCCTGGGAGACACCGGAAGAATGGGGGTAGACAGAGAAAGTGAAAGGAAATGGGAAAAAGGTCTGATGCTGGCACGTGTTGTTCTGGCTAGAGGTTGGGGAGCGGATAGCCCGCCAAGTGTGGTAGAATGGAAAAACCTATGTGAAAGGGTGACAAGCTATGAGAAAGCTAGACAGACGAAGTTAGTGAGTAGATAAGGAAGAAAAAGGGGGAAGTTTTAGTTTTCTTTTTTGAAAAGAGGTTACTGAAAGGAAATATTACTAGGATACTCCCAAGACAACCAAAAAAGGGTGGAGGGGTGGGAGGAGGTGTGGGTGGGGCTGGGGATGGGAGGGGGGGGGGGAAAGCACTCTCTTTTGTGAAGCCTTTTGTAAAAGTATAAATGAAGGGGATAAACTGTTATGATATGTTTGTGTTGCTTAGGAGTATGTATATCGATATTGTTAGGACACACTTGTGTAATTTATGATGGTGTATATATGTATTTTTTGTAATGGTGAATCCCCACCTATGTCTTTTATAATGAGAAGAAGAAAATTACAAATAAATATAATAAAAAAAAAAAAAATAAAAAAAAAAAAAAACATCAATCAAGGGGCAGGAGGCAAAAATCATGTTGCGGAAAGCTTGACTCAGTGGCTGCAAGAGCCAGCCTCCTTGATTTACAAGCATTCCTTAGCATACGCTGAGAACGCTGAATAAACATTGTTTTGTCTGTATGCATGAAACCCAAAATCAAGACAAGGGCACCATTGGGGACAACATGCTTGGGCAGATAAGGTAATGTGCTTAGTTAAATATTGAGTATTTTGGGAGACAGAACCCGGGAGCGTACTAGAGTAGGGGTGGACTGCATGGACTTCTTCACCTTTTGCTCATGTATCTTTCAGATGATTGGGGGGTGGGGGGGTTAGTAGAAGAGTAGTTGGGGACTGGTCAATATGTTACAGCCCTACCCATCCAAAGGCTAATCGGCTAGTGGGAATTTTGAAAAGATAAAGCAGAGGAGGTTAGTAGTTGTTGGTGTTGTGTTCTGAAAAGACCACCTGATCAGGGAGCTGTGTTGAGGTCATCTCCTGAAATATAATTTTGAACTATTAAAAAATTGGTGAGCTCCACCTGGAAAATCTGTCTGATCATGAGGGATCCTTGAATAGTGTCCCATCACAGTTGTCAGGTAGTAACCTAAAGAAGTGATACCTCACTGTTAACCCAAATGCTCCCATTCCATCACTTTCTAGGTCCCTGCTAGACTCTACAGGAATTAACTGCTCAGCCGATCACTAACTGAGACACCCCCAAACTAAGCAATGATTAACTGAGAGGTAAACCCAAGAAGCATATGATTGGGAGTCATATGGGATTGGTGAATATCACATTTCTTGTCATTTTATGTCAGTAATAAGGCTGCACATATTTTCTCCAAAAATCATCAAAACATGGCCCGTTGGGGTTCCTTCTTGAAAGCTTTGAGAAAAGACTGCATTGGAATGCCCATTATTATTGTAAAAAATAAAAACATCAGACATCATATAGTACATAATAGTCTTTCTAACAAAGCTAGAACCAGCCCTGTACCTCACATGAATCCAGAGATCTCCCCATTCATTGCTCTGCTAGATTTATATTAAGCTGACAGCTCAAGGGGAGTGTCTTTTGTGCTGTGGCTAAGGGGGCGTGTCCATGCTCTCCCTATCACAGCTCAGGAGGAGTGTCCATGGTCTCCCTATCACAGCTCAGGAGGCAGTTGAAGGATGAAACTGAGCATGTGCGGCCATAAAAAATAAAAAAAAACACCAAGTGGAGCTATGCAAATATATTTATTGAATAACTCAGCTATACAAAATATCTAATAACACACAATTACAAAACTGCTCAGATCCAGGTGCTGGTTTGAAAACTGTAGAAAATTTTTATGGGACAACCCCTTTAAGGATGTGACAGGGGAAAACCTAAGCCAGTTATCCATCCACAGACAGCTGTTTCAGGATGTTACCCCTCATCAGTGTGGAGTAGGATTCTGGCTAACGGAAGCAATGCCTTGGAGACCACTCAAAACAAAACAATAGCTTATCTTAGGGAAACCAACTACAAAAAAACACAGTGGAGTCTCTTTTGTGGTGCACAACTAAGAAGCTGTACTATTTCATTCCACTTGTATGCAAAGATAAATGGGCGTGACACAGCCAAATAGGAAACATCAGGGGAGACCTCCATTTTATGTGAAGAGCAAAACAGTCAATACACTAAGATGTCAATGCAAATTTTGCTGAAAGTAACATTTGCCACTAACTGGCCTATAGAGCATACGTGCTAAACCACTGGTAGGTTTATCCTAAGGGGTGTTCCCATGTTGCTCATGGAAAGCTTCAGAAAGCTGAAAAACACTGCTCTACTGGTCACTTCGGGTGTAGAGGTCTTCTTTGTGACAATATTCAAAGAAGTCAAATGAAAGTGGTGGAATGGGGTTGCTGATGTCAAACCATCCTCATGAATAAAGCAGATCTTAGGAACTAGCCATAGAAACAGGCAATATTAGCTATAGCAGAGACCAGACAGTAACCTATTCATGGACTCTCATGTAATGTCTTTTGTATTATCCAAGCTCCTTTGTAATTGCAAATATATACCTAGTTGTGGAATCAATATTCAGCATATCTAGAAGGAACATGTTGTGTAGATCAAGCATTGCAGTGAATTATTGAATACGCAATATATTCAGCATTTTATCCAATAACCGGCCAGTTCAGAACCCCAACTCCTGTGTGTGCTGTCCTTCTATTGTTCTGACATATTTGGCTGGGTCATGTAGTTAACCATGTTTTCTGATTCTCAAACACAAAAGGATTTTCTAATATAATAGAGTAAATAGCAAAATTCATAACAGACAATCATATTAATTCTGGAGTGTCTGGTGCAAGACAAACAAATGTTTGATTGCTTGCTTCAGGCTGCAGTCCAACAATGCTATTTGTACCAAGTTATGCAATAAGCCCTTATTGTTTGAGATTAAAAGAGCATCGATGGGGTCATGATCCAGCAAAATATCAACCACTTAAGTAAACTGGATTTATCCACTGGGAAATTCTTCCATGTAATATCCATCATGGTGATGTGTGTCACACAGTGGAACAAATGTTCACATGCCCAAGGCTTTGTAACCCGACGACTTGACAAGAGTTAGACAGAATTGTTAGGACGTACCTTGTGTGCTATATATGTAATACATTTAATTAAGTAAGTTTAACAGGGATGGTCCAACTACTGTAGGAGCCAGTGAATCCACTCCAGGATTTTATTTTGGTAACCATACAGTTAGAATGTATGAATTACTTGGTAGGGGAACTCTATTTTAGGAGTCATAAGGAGGGCCACGTTGAATAGGGGGACATCTCAGGGCCATAGGCCAAATACTGACTTAAAGGGCATCTGTCAGCAGATTTGTACCCATGAAACTGTCTGACCTGTTCAATGTGCACTTGGCAGCTGAAAGCATCTGTGTTGGTCCCATGTTAATACTGTAAATGCAAATGAGCCTCTAGGGGCATTGCAGAGAGAGCCGAGCCCATTGCTCCTAGAGGCTCATTTGCATATATTAAAACATTTTTCTCAGCAAAAAAGGCACATATGAACATGGGTCCAACACAGATGCCATCAGCTGCCAAGTTTACATGCAACAAGGCAGCCAGTTTCATAGATACAAATCTGCTGGCAGCAGCCCTTTAGGGTGATGGTGGCTACATGGTCAATGCCTCTGGGATGTGTAGGAAGGAAAAGTGAAAGGGTCTGATGCCCACCTATGTTTCATCTGGAGGCTAGTTGTGCAGCAGATGCAGAATGGCACAGTAATGGGATAAGAAGATGGGGTGTGAGATTAGTTTCAGAAGAGTAATTACACAATAATATAAGGTAAACAAGGCAAAAGATTGGATCAATCACTGCAGAAAATGCCTCTAAAACATAACTTGAATCGATACTGGTGGTAACTCATTTGGGATGAATTTGCAGTATTATTGTAGAATTTATTAGGGCCGGTGATTTACCAAGTGCAAACCCCAGGCTATGTTGATCTCTGCTGTGACCACCACACCAAAAACTGAACAAGGGATGCCTTGCTGCCATCCTTAATCTTTGATGATAACCGTATGGTATGAGTATCTGGTCCCATGGGATTGTTATAATGCCGTTTCATTCATGATTGACTGTTGTCATTTTTGATATTTATTGGTTTTAACTTATGCTAGAGGCAGCTTTGAAAGTGGAGGTTTGAAGGATGAGGGAAAAGGAGAGGAATGCGAGGCCTAGCCTTTAGCCAAAGTCTTTAATCTTCAACATATTTGTAATTCTAGTAGTTTTCTACTTGCTGCTTAGAGCTGGCTAACATATGAATTTCACACAGTCAGACAGTAAAAGCCAAGTGTTGATAAAAGATTATTGGGATGGACACTGGGAAATATAGCCTGGGAGAGCTGTACTTTTAAATCCAATTCACGTCCTGGTGTCCATCTGATGAACTAGAATTTTTGATAGTTGGGCCATTGTCGGGTCCTGCTGATGCAGAAAAATTATGTTGTGCTCCATGACACATAGTAACAATAGCCCACATATCCTGATTAAAGGTGGAGTAAAGGTATCTTTGTCTTACCAGATTTCCCCCCCATCCAAAAAAATGGGGTAAATGGATTGAGAATAAGCATTTGAGAGTCCAATAGCTAATTTAGCGCTTAACGTCACACAGTGCTTAATAAAGCATGAGGCGAGTAGCAAAATTTAGAAAGTGTTCAGAACATGAAAATCTTGTTGATAATTGGTAGTATATAGATAGTTATCAAATACTTCTGATGACTGGATTTTGTTTGTGGCAATAATGTAAAAATTTATTTGCATCAAAAAGTGAGTGTCGATCCACTCCTTTTACTTAATGAAGATCTATTGATCAGGAGCTAAAAAGGAAACACTTTAAGAGCAGAGAGTAAAAGAAAAAAATAGGATACATTTGGGTCCATCAAAAGCGGGGGATCATGAGAACAATGCACAGGTGTCAATAAAACCTCTTCCAGTGTATGGTCATGCTGGATGAGTAAATTCTACTTAAATGGGTTGCCCAAGTGCTCAGATGGGAGTTTAATCTTACCATTTCCCTGTTGCTTACAATTTCAATGCTTTATGGGTTTTTCACTGTTCTCTTCTTCCTTGCCCCTCTTGATGCGACGGAAATGCACTCCAATTACTAGCGGTAGCAGTGACCTGCCTTAGTGACCAGCCTGATATTCATTACAAAAGGGGCAACAGGGGAATGGTGTCTTATCACCCTATTTTCAGTGGCTGGACGCCGATTATAAGGTTGATTATTGAATGTGTCCCATCATTTTCTAGCCAAGACTTTCAATGGTTGCAGTCAAAAGCCTATGATATGTCAATGAATGGATTGAGTAAAATGGTTCTTCGTCAGACTGAAAAAAGTACATATTAAATACCATCTCACGGCAGATGTTGCATGGGCTTCCCTTTTCATACATTAATCCCTTGTACCCGTTTCCATTGTGGATCTCCAGTGGCTTCTGTGCGTATAGCCTAAGAGTTGTCACCGTCATATTTTTATCACAAACACACACAAAAAAAGGCTAATTGCAAAGCAAGTCACAATGACAGATGACCTAGTATGAGCATTTATGTTGTGCTATATGGACCAGTGAATATGACAGCCTACACGAACACTAAACGCTATCTACGCAAGTAGTACTTAAGACTTTCTCACAGCTCATTGAATCTGTTATCTCTATATGTTGGGCGATTCGCCGCAGCATCTGTGTCGCTAAGGAAAAGTAGACATTGGAGACATAGGCTTAAAAGTAATCATTCCTTTTATTTAGCTACACATTGATAAACTTTACAGTTACCCAGTCATTAACACAATTTCACACTCAGCGATAAGCTATATACCCTAACAAAAGGAGAAAGAGAATGGGCTGCAGTCACCAGAGAAAAGCATTTTTCTACATGAACAATCCTTATAACCACCCACTCATTAAGACTAGGAAGTATTCATTATCTTAAGCAAGGAAAAGGAATAAGAGGACTTGTAGGTGCCTGCAACAGCTATAGAACATATACAGGTACTAAGGATTATTCCAGTAAGGAAATGGAAATGATAATGTTCAGACTGAAACCAAGCCTGCATTTTAAGTGTTTTTTTTTTTCCTCGGGCCGCACTTGCTTTATTACACAAGCAACAAGAACGTGCATACCATTTCCCACCCGTTATGTACTGATTCCATACAAAAAAATATATAGAATTAATAAGGTCTACCTTGAAAAAAAAATTATTTTGAAGTTGCACAGTCTAAAGATGGGCGAATTTGTTAAAAATGGTTTCCGATGCAATTTACCAAATTTTTGAACAAGTTCGATTCAGGTAGGAATCAATTCTGCCGAAATAAAACAAGCTCCAATTGCCTTTAAAGTTGGTATATAACACTCTGGTCTCCTGGGAATTTTTTTTTTCTTGGATAGACCTTAGGAACAAAGAGCAAGAGAGATGGAGGTCTCTCTCCTCTTCTGGACGCAGGTTTATTTGGTGAGGCTTTAGAAACTAGTCTCCTTTCCAAAAAGAACGGAATACTTTCATTCAAGAAATCCAGCTCTTTATGGGTAACTACCCTTTAACAAAGCTGAGCAAATAAACTTTGCTTAGCCGCCTAAAAGGCCTCTTGTTGGGGGAACTATTTTTTCTTATGGAGCCCTAAGTATGCATGAGGAATATTGTGAGCAAGTCAATGGTCCTCTGGGTTTCTGGGAAAAATATATGAAAATTAGCACATCTTACATCTGCTGGCATCAGATAGGCTTAGGAAAGCTAATTTGGCATACAAAACACTGCACATGTACTACGCATACTAGGCGCTCTACGTAATAAGGACAACAAATATGTATTGCTGAGAAACACAGAGAAGAATACTAGTCTCTGTCTCGCTCTCTCAGCCTCTCTCTCCAATTTGCTTGAAACCAATCACATAAAATCAATGTTTGTTAAGAATTAATTTGCTCATCCTATGCTTGGGGCAGCCATAGTGGCATGAAATCTGTGTAGCAAACAATGCAATAGCTGTCCCAAGGAGTGACTACAGATGTCTTAGCAGGGGAGGCTGTGACCACCACTAATCTTAAATCACACTTTTTTATTTCCAAGTGAATTTTCAGAATAAGCTGTTATATATGTGCACATGATAAATATCACCATACTTGCCAATGATAAATGTGAGGTACAAATCCTATCACTAGTTTCCCTTTTGCAGGCTCCATCTCTGTTAGTTTTCATTGAGCTCAGCTCTAGGAGGGGTGGAGACTATCTGCTATGAAGTCTCCCATACATGGCACCCAAAAAAAAAAAAAAAAAAAAGAGGAAATCCTGCCCCCTCCCACCACGTCTTTCACATTCAGAAGCAGTAGCAGCATGGAGGACATTATACAGCAGTACTAAGCAGTGTTGCTGTCTATCCAGTACTGGGAAGAGACAGTAAAACTTATTAGAAGCTGCAGGGTGTGTGTGTGTGTGTGTGTGTGTGTGTGCATCTGAAGCAGCTGTACTTTCCATCTCCTCCTCCACCCCTCTCCATAGGGCAACAGCTGTAACCTAATCTCTCAGCAAGCTGAAAATTCATGTTGCTCCTATCTCTAGCAAGACAGATTTCGCTTATAATGTTGATTCAAGCAAAGTCTTTTGAAACTGTGCGTATAGCAATATAAAATATGCATGGTGTCATTATTTGGTCACTGTATGTTATTCTTTTAACCTAGTTTGATGGTATTTTCTTAGACATTGTGTGTCCCTCTTACTGTGCACAGCGGCATTGAGTAGTATACGTTTTGCAGTTTACTGGTGGTGCTAACTAGTGATGGCCAGTTCGCATTGTTCGCCCACGAACATATGCGGGCTGCCATCTTTTCTCACAAGTCCGGCAAGGCAATGATAAGCCCTTACCTGTGCCCGTGCATGAGCCAGTCTGAAAACAAGTGTGGTCAGCGGGAGCAGGCAGTTCCGAGAACAACCACCGGGGGCTTTCATCGGGCTGTTCTCGGAACTGCCTGCTCCCGGTGACTGCATTTGTTTTCAGACCGGCTCAGATAAGGCCTCGCCGGACTTGTGAAAAAAGATGGCAGCCCGCATATGTTTGAGGGCGAACAATGCGAACTGGCCATCACTGGCACCAACACTAAATTGTTATTAGAATCAGCATTGTTATTTAGAAAACTGTATGAAAGTATTATTTGTGCATCCTACTGCATAGTGCTTATAGTTAGGCAGTATAATGTATTGTTATTTGTAGACTGTATGACTGTGCATTGTATTCGGGATCCAACCAATGGGTGCCACACAGGGCATTACATAACGTAAGGTGGACCTCGAATCCAGTGCCCTGCATACTATTAAATTGGACTGCTATTTTTAAGCTGTAAAAAGTCCAACTGTTTTTGGAGGGTTTTGCTCTTTTTTGGATGTTCTGCAATTATAGGGTGGCTTTTTTATCACACCACAATGCATAGTGCGAAAGTGTCCGTAAATATATCCACTCATCTCAGAAAGCTTTCCAGTAGATTTTAGAATAAGTAAGACTCACGTACAGCTCCAAAGACTTTAGTAAGATAGGGTAATGAAGTAGAGCACCCAGCCCAAACAATGAGTAATAGTCACACATACCACTATCCCTCTGTGCCATTATACTCCCAGATGGTGACGAGGGACTACTCGCTCTAGGGCAAGCCTTTTCATGTTTTACATCTCTATCTTTTCTGAGTTCAAACCTGGTGATTAACATTGTGTGGCATGGCAATGGGCACCCTAATATTGGATCTCCTGAGGAACAGATGTATTGATTCAGTTTGGAGCTCAGTAATGAGTGTTGTAACTGAGGGCAGAGATTTCTATGTGCTACATTAGTGCTAAGTGACTAAGAGCTTCTGATGAGTCTCCCTTTTGGACCTCCATCACAGATCCAGGTATATACAAATAAAACACAGGACAAAATCTTGTTGTTTGGTAAAATTCCAGGCTCCTGACAGAAGCCCAACGGGCCTCATTATAGTGAAAGGGATATATCGGGCACTGTTTATTTCTATCATATGGTGGGTCCTGTGATGCCATTTCTTTTTCTTGTCACTGGAACAGAAAAGGAGAATAGGAAAAAACTGCACAGATGTTGATTTTCCGAAAATGATGGTGAAATAAGTCTGAATGGCTATGCCATCATTTAAGGTTTCATAGGGGGAATCTTTCAACTCAGATTCTCCACAGATATTTTTTGCAGGGAGCAACACTATGCATGGAATAAGGTCATTTTTTGATACTTGATGGTCTATCTTCATATTTTTAATCTGCTTATCTGTGCACATGACATGACGCTCATAGCCAGAAGTGTGAACCCAGCCCCATATCACATTAGTGTGACAAAGTCTTGATGTGAAAGTCTTTTTTGACCCATGTTTGAATTATACTTTGGGAGAATTAGGATGGAAAGGTGTCATAAATTTTCCTTTCTCCATCCTTTTGTCTTGTGAAAAAAAAAAAAAAAAAAAAGACATTAAAGACTTTTTTTTACAGCATGATCATAGGAGGACGAATGCCACTGTAATGGTTTTCTGACCCCTTTCTACAAGTGTTGGACCTGCCTACAAGATAGGGCCTTTTAAACTCCCAGTCTGCCCCTGCCAGATAACATGATCACCAATATTCTATGTAGCAGCTAGGTTACTATGGCATTTGTTTTTTCAGGAAATCTGTAATTGCTTTCTTTCTATGGCAGCATAAATGCTCACAATTGTCTCTTAGGGCAGTCGGGAAAATATGCAGGCAATCTTGTTGTCCTTTCTACAGAAAGAGAGGGCAAAGGTGCTAAATCCAGGGAGGGTATGCTAACAAATATAAAACACCAAAATAAGTCACAGTAGAGCTGCAGCAAAGTGTCGGGAAATAAGTGATAATAGATAGGCAAATAGATAGTTATAGTACATAGATAGAAAGCTTGATATAGAGTGGATAGAAAGATAGACATACAGAGAAAGTACATAGAAAGACAGTAGATAAAAAGACATATGGAAAGAGAGATTAGACAGACTAGATAGAAAGATAGAGTAGATAGACAAACAGTAGCTATATACTATATACAGGCAGACATAGTGTAGACAGGCAGACATATACTGTAGCTAGACAGGCAGACAAACTGTAGCTAGACAGGCAGACATAAACTGTAGCTAGACAGGCAGACATAAACAGTAGTGTCACGGATTAGAGTGGGGGTAACTCTAATCCGTGTGATGTTACTGTACGTGGAAGCTGCTAGGCCAGAAACAACAGAATTAGGGAGCAGGTCACCTCCTAGAAAATCCCTAATCTGACCCTGACTCCTAGCTGCATGAGGCGACCTTGATGGTAGGAGGGCTCATGCTCTGGAACCTCAAATCCCTACTAACCCTCCGCAGATCCCTGAGCTAGGAGCTGGGTAGACAACCTGTTCCTCCTGGACACGGAGAAACAGGAGTCTATACTGGCCAAGCTGCAATGGGATAGGAACATAAACAGCCTATGGATATGGTAGGAGGGTGAAAAGCACTTCCACACCTACCTGCCACAGACACACTGACTGGATCCTGTACACACAAGCTGGTGTCCACACCCAAACATAAAAGGACACAGCACACACACATAAAAACACAGGAAGCCAGATCCATAGCCGCAGTAATCATAAACACGACAAACATAAAATTACACCACGTAAAAACTTATGACCACAAGGGTGGCCCTCACTGGCAGATGGTAATAACCAGGAGGAGGACTCCAGCTTACAAACAAGGCTGGAGAACCCCTCAGACTACAGGTCTTTACTGAGGCTTTATAGCCCAAAGTGGCCACACCCACACACAGACACACCCAGTGTTCACACACAAAGAAGGAAGTTAACCCTTCCTACACCAGGCACTGAAAGACTGCCACTTAAAGGGGAAATGTCCAAGCAAACCTAAAACTGCAGCTGTTACCGCAGGCAACGACATGCGTGGCAACTATGTCTTGGGAAACAGCCAGAAGGCTGAGACACTGCCACCACATGTACAACACTGCACGTTGCCACAGACAGCCACCAGTGAAGAGAAATGGCACAGAGCACACCAAACAAGTAAAGTGCACACAAACACAGAGGCAACCGCACGCATACCTGTTGTCCGCGGCAACCGCACTTGAGGCAAACAACCTTTTTCTAAAGGCCCCAGAGGCTGCAACACCTAAGCAAGAGGCATCACTAACCAAACACTTCCATGAAGACCAAGGACCTCTCCAAACATGTAAGGGACAATGTTGTTGAGAAGTATAAGTCAGGGTTAGGTTATAAAAAAATATCCAAATCTTTGATGATCCCCAGGAGCACCATCAAATTTATCATAACCAAATGGAAAGAGAATGGCACAGCAGCAAACCTGCCAAGAGATGGCCTCCCACCAAACCTCACGGACCAGGCAAGGAGGGCATTAATCAGAGAGACCTAAGGAAACACTGGAGGAGATGCAGAGTTCCACAGCAGAGACTGGAGTATCTGTACATAGGACGACAATAAGCCATACGCTCCATAGAGTTGGGCTTTAGGCCAGAATAAAGCCATTACTTTCAGCTAAAAACAAAAAGGCACTTTGTGAGTTTGCGAAAAGGCATGTGGGAGACTCCCAAAATGTATGGAGGAAGGTGCTCTGGTCTGAGGAGACTAAAATTGAACTTTTCGGCCATCAAAGAAAACGCTATGTCTGGCGCAAACCCATCACATAACCCAAAGAACACCATCCCCACAGTGAAACATGGTGGTGGCAGCATCATGCTGTGGGGATGTTTTTCAGCAGCCGGGACTAGGAAACTGGTCAGAGTTGAGGCAAAGATGGATGGTGCCAAATACAGGGATATTCTTGAGCAAAACCTGTACCACTCTGTGCGTGATTTGAGGCTAGGACGGAGGTTCACCTTCCAGCAGGACAATGACCCCAAACGCACTGCTAAAGCAACACTTGAGTGGCTTAAAGGGGAAACATGTAAATGTGTTGGAGTGGCCTAGTCAAAGCCCAGATCTCAATCCAATAGAAAATCTGTGGTCAGACTTAAAGATTGCTGTTCACAAGCGCAAACCATCCAACCTGAAGGAGCTGGAGCAGTTTTGCAAGGAGGAATTGGCAAAAATCCCAGTGGTAAGATGTGGCAAGCTCATAGGGACTTATCCAAAGCGACTTGGAGCTGTGATTGCCGCAAAATGTGGCTCTACAAAATATTGACTTTAGGGGGGTGAATAGTTATGCACATTGACTTTTTCTGTTACAGTATTTTGTCCAATTTGTTGTTTGCTTCACAATAAAAAAAAAAAACTTCAAAGTTGTGGGCATGTTCTGTAAATTAAATGATGCAAATCCTCAAACAATCCATGTTAATTCCAGGTTGTGAGGCACCAAAACACGAAAAAAGTTAAAAGGGGGTGAATACTTTTGCAAGGCACTGTATACTGTGGACAGGTAGACATATACTGTAGATAGAAAGACAGTAGATATATACTATAGATAGGCAGACGATACTGTAGATAGATGGAGTAGATAGTTTATAGAAGTAGACATAGTACATAGTAAGTATATACACATACATACTGTATACACATTCATTTATATACATACTGTAGATACAGAGTATATAGAAAGACACCATAGATAGACAGATATATACTGTAGATATACAGACGGTAGACAGAAAGATAGACAGACATACTGCATATAGAAGAAGGTTAAAGACAATCATCAGGATTTCTTCACCATATTATATTCCCTCTGATAAACACAAGTTCCTTACATCGCCTGGAGCTATAATGATGACATTATATTAAGAATTAAAATCAATACCCCGACACGTATTGGTCTGTATTCTCAACATAGTCTCCATTAGGCATCTGCTGGTTATCAATACAATCCCATTATCTATAGGTTTCTCAATTCAGTCACAATTCCAGTGATCTCACAGAGCGACCTGTTTTTGTTGCACTTCGTGCTGTATGTCAATTGGCGAAATGTTAAACATTTATCATTTACATGGACACTTTATCATTATTTCACCCCAAACAAATGCAGTCATTTCTCCTCAGAAACTAGCCTCAAGACAAGTTCAAGTCGGTAAATAAATCTTCCACATCTCAAGTGCAATATTCAATAACCAGTGTGTGGAAGCTGCACAGCAGCCGCCTTCTCTACGCCAACCCCAACTTCTGACAGCGCAAGAACCGGCTCCTCCATCACGTCACTGTGGATACTACAATGGACCTGCAAAAAGTCCATTGTTAATATAGCTGTAGTCAGGATAAATCCAGGCCATATGAACATGTACATAGTAAGCTGGGGCTCCTGTGCCTTATGTTACAGGGTTACTACTTTAGTTATCCAGGAGGGGGTCTATCCTTAAAAGGGTCTATCACCCCAAACTCCATTTCAAGGTAAGCATCCCATACCACCATGTAGGGTGGGTGCCAACACAGCCATATATTTGTTGTGAAAATATGGTCTTCTGTTCCTGATAAATAAATATTTTTTTCATGCAAATAAGGTTCAGTGCACTGTGGGCGGGGCCATACTATTTAGTGCACCTGGCCTCCCCTGCATTATCGCCTCCAGCTGTGAAATCTCAGACTGTCCATAAAACAAACAAAAAATTCAAGTGGAAAAAATATATATAGCAAAATATCACTTTATTCTCAAATAATAAATACGGGAAAAGACAGGGTGGAAAACAGTATACAGAGAGCCATAGGGCAATACACAGAAATGGAATCATGTATAACCATGCAATTAAGCATGGATAACCCACAGGTACAGATAATAGTGGTACATGGATGATCGGAATCCTGGGTGCAAGCATAAGAGGAAATGCCACTTGATAAGTAAGCACCCTACCAAATAATCCCATACAACAATCTCAAAGGGACTTCCGATCACTCATGAACCTCACATCAGCAAGAATTGTACAGGCATATATACACTTGCAGGGATCCAGTATAAATAATATGATAGATATGGTCATTAAATATCATAGTAATGACATCCCACAACTAATGATGTGGATCTGGTGTGGATGCCAGCTGGAGCCAGACGTGAGCACGCCCTATATTATAGTACTAGACGACAACCGTACCTGAGGACATGATGACCATGAGTGTAAGCCCTTAGAGCGCAGACCTCGACGCGCGTTTCGCCTGAACGGCTTCGTCAAGAGGTATTAAGAAACAGATTAGCAGGGTATATATAGTCTATGTGGCTGTCCAATCAAGGTACCTGGATTGTATGCACCTGCGGTCCAGTGTAGTCGGCGCGGAAACATCATGATGTGCGGCGCCATCTTTCAGCGCATCACCGTCCACCCGCCGCGCATGCGCGGCGCATGTGGACGTCACGGAGCGCATTCAGATGACGTCGCACAGCGCATGTATGGGCCGCGACCCACTGGAACGCAGGTGAACCGCAGTAAACGGGGGGTGGATCCTTTGACTACAAAGAAATTATAGTCGATAAAGTGCATATACGACCGTATTGATCCAGAGGGAGGTGATGACATGTGATCCATTTCCCATCAACACCAGATCCACAATCCACCGCAGTGTGACAATGAAAAAACAAATACAAGAATCCAAAAAAACAAGAGGGGCAGCCTGAGTGGCGTTTATGGCACGGCGATGGTGCACTAAACCCTCCCCTATTTGCACTGAAAACCTTATTTGCATTTAAAAAAATATGGTCCTCAGGATTAGAAAACCAGATTTTGTACAGGAAAGGTATAATTGCGTTTCGGGGGAACCTATGGTGATACGCTTCTTTATAAACCAATTTTGGAGGTGACAGACTGCCTTTAATTATGATATGACCCTTTCACACAGTGCTCCCTCCACTAACCCACTCCCTTAGGCCTGCATCATATACGGCCCAGCAGTTCCTTCTTGCAGCCCCTCTACCATAATGCTTCATGTCCTTAGTGCTCTATTACCCGCTAGTGTAGAGGAATATATATTAGATGACTAATCAATAGGGGAACCAACCAGCAAGTTTTTTATTCCTTTGCAGCGCCACCACAGGGTATATAAAGTATTGACATCTGTGGGCAGTCTATATAATGGAGGTGCCAAGACTTCTGCAAAAGAGCTACTTATTAGGTTACAAACTACAGGACACCCTTTATAAATCCAGAATGCCCTGATGAGGAACTTAAAATGGGAAACCAGATAACCCTTGTAAGATAACCTTGTTCTTCTAGAAGGTCACCAGGGTGTATGAGTTAAATTCACATTATTGTGTTTTTAAAAAAAGCATGTATTGTATGTAAAATGGTGGGTCATTTTCTTGAATTTGTGTAACTAAAGTGTAACTGTCTTTTCTTCGTAATGTGGAGACTCGCTCCACACTGACTGCTGCTGCCTTCACTGCCTTTCTCCTATTATTAATTATATATATATATATATATATATATATATATATATATATATATATATATATATACACACACACACAGAGATATACATAAATACACACATTATATAGTAGAGAGGCAGTGAGGACAGCGGTCAGTGTGGAGCGAGTCACAGCAACATAGTTTATAAGGCTGACAAAAAAAAAAGTTGCAAGTTGATCCAGAGGAAGGCAAAAAAAAAAAAAAAAAAAAAAAAAAAAAAAGTGAGGTAGAAGACAATTTTCCCCACTTAAGATGGGAAAAATTCCTTCCTGACTCCAGTCAGGCAATCAGACTAACTCCCTGGATCAACGACCCCTCTCTAGTAGCTATAACCTGTAATATTATTACTAGGAATGAGCGAATCGACTTCGAATGAAACATCCGAAGTCGATTTGCATAAAACTTCGCTCAGTACAGTATTAGAATGTATTGGCTCCGATGAGCCAAAGTTATTGCTTCACAAAGTCTTACAAGACTTTGTGTAATAACTTCATAAATTAATTTGTACTGTAAAAAAACATTTCCCAAACTCGGGCTCAGTTCCAAGGTACAATACATTCTAATACTGTACAGGGCTTCTGCTCCGTACAGTATTGGAACAAAGTTTTATGCAAATCTACTTCGGATGTTTCATCTGAAGTCAATTCGCTCATCCCTAATTATTACACTCCAGAAATACATCCAGGCCCCTCGTGAATTCCTTTATTGTACTCACCATCACCACCTCCTCAGGCAGAGAGTTCCATAGTCTCACTGCTCTTACCGTAAAGAATCCTCTTCTATGTTTGTGTACAAACCTTCTTTCCTCCAGACGCTGAGGATGTCCCCTCGTCACTGTCACAGTCCTGGGGATAAATAGCTGATGGGATAGATCTCTGTACTGACCCCTGATATATTTATACATATTAATTAGATCTCCCCTCAGTCGTCTTTTTTCTAAAGTGAATAACCCTGATGTTGATAATCTTTCAGGGTACTGTAGTCGCCCCATTCCAGTTATTACTTTAGTTGCCCTCCTCTGGACCCTCTCCAGCTCTGCTATGTCTGCCTTGTTCAGAGGAGCCCAGAACTGTACACAGTACTCCATGTGTGGTCTAGTGATTTGTAAAGTGGTAGGACTATGTTCTCATCACGGGCATCTATGCCCCTTTTGATGCAACCCATTATCTTATTGGCCTTGGTAGCAGTCATCACAGTTAAGTAAACAAGACTGGGGGGGCGTTGCTAAGTCACAAAAATGGGCCATTTTAGAGCCATTTTTCTAACAGAAATATACGATTTCAGTATTTAAAAAAATATAGTAAAAATGGTCAGTCAACATATTTTATCTGGGCACAGGCACCTTTTAGGGCTAGCGCAAGTACACAGCACCTACTCAATGAATGGGTTACCATTAATACAAGTCTACCAAAGCAAGAGCCAGCAATTGCATCAGCTAATGGGGTGGTTTGCGTTTTTGTCCATTGACGCATAGGGAGTATAACCCCTTGGAAGATACATTTCCAAATAATCTACTCTCAATAGGAAAAGCAAAAACTTAATATCCAAGTAATAAAGAGGTCTTGGGCACCGATGATAGCTCTTCCTTTTACTTGCCAGTACCATTCTCCATAACCACAGACTGATGCCATTCATTCACTATGCACTAATAAATACAGATGTAGCCCCAGGACTTGCATATGTGGTTTCCGTACAGACACCCCACTCATTAACCGTGCACGTCATTAATGAACAGACTTGTGTCCCAGAATCCAGACGCAAGGGAAACAGCGTGCACAATGATCCCTACAGCCATCCTTCCGCATTAAGTATACGAGAAGAAATGTGGAGAGTGTTAAATGGCATGGAAAGCGCACCCAACGAGCTGACCTGGTTTCCAAAACCACGTCTACAGACAAGGCCCTGACCTATTATCCCAGCCGTAGCCCTTAAACGCAGCCACGATGCCGTTTAATAAGTAGACACATTGCTAAATTATTTTCACTGAATTATCTGTCACCATTTATCTTGGTAAATGGATATGCCACATTATAATATGCAAAAATAATTGTGTATTTCGTCATTGCAATGTAGACAGCGGCTGCAGAGCATGTTGCTCCGCAGTGTATTATTCTGATAAGGGTTATTAAGCTTGTTTTATTGCGATTCGCAGACAGAGTGACTTGGGAAATACAAACCAGACCTGACATTGAATGTCAGATCATAGGGGAAGACTGCAGCACCTTTACAAAGCATATAAATTACGACGATTAACAGGAAACTTTGCAGCACCTTCAATAACATGGATCAGACGCCTCCATTTAGTACATCTCTCTGGAACAAGCCCTAAAACATGACATTTAACTGTATGTCAAGGCCTTTCTTTCGCATGAGCAAGTGCAACCGTTCAAGCAGAACAAAGAAATACCAAGGGTGGCCATTTTGTCATAAGAACCGTGTTGCGTAATCACTGCTTGACCTTGAATGGCTGAATGGCAATTTCAACAAGAACAAGAAAAAAAAAAATCCATTGAGCCTCCAAGATTGATGCGACTTTTTTGTATTATTTTTGTGATGTAATTGTAGAGCATTTATTGCCCTTGATTTTCGATGTTACAATTTAGCCAGTGCATTTTCATTTTGGAGCAACTATTTTACCGTAAAACCTGCTGAAATTAGTAATTACTCGAAACTGTCCATGCAATTTAAAATGTGTCTACCTTTTTCTTTTGTTAGAGACCAGCAGCAAAATCGATTAGGAGCGTTTTTGTATTATACTTGATAAGGCTGTCGTGCTATTTTTCTTAGTACAGAATACTG
This sequence comes from Bufo gargarizans, assembly GCF_014858855.1. Classification (NCBI taxonomy): domain Eukaryota; kingdom Metazoa; phylum Chordata; class Amphibia; order Anura; family Bufonidae; genus Bufo; species Bufo gargarizans. The sequence continues at coordinate 73,718,793 of NC_058085.1, read as the reverse complement.
TATGACTGTTCCTCCGTACATGTTGCCACCAGTGAGGGACTGATCTGTGTACAGCTACAGACAACTCATATTGGCTTGGACAGGAGCCACATCGAGATCGACCCACTAGCGTCAGGAAAAGACAATGAAGAACAATCAGAGGTCTCGTGCTCAATAGCAAACAAAGGAAAGTACCAATTTCAAAGATATTAAAGGGGTTATGCCATGATTGATGTAAAAAATCTAAGAAATCATATAGTAATTTAAGACATTGTATAGTAAGTGAGACATTATATAGTACACGAGAATCTCTTCCTAACAAAGCTAGAACCAGCCCTGTACCTCACATGGATCCAGAGATCGCCCCATTCATTGCTCCAGCTGCTCTGCTAGATTTATCTTCGGCTAGCAGCTCAGGAGACATATCCTTTCTGCTGAAGACTTTTCACTGACTGTCACAGATTCTAACAGAAGATACTGTAAGGCTCACCTCAAAAACCATCTCTAGAATCCTCCCCTTTCTCACTATGGAAACAAAAACTTTCAATGTTGCCTGATCCATTCCCGCCTTGATTACTGTAACTCACTATTAATTGTCCTTGCCCTCACCAGACTCTCCCCTCTCCAATCTATTCTCAATGCAGCAGAGTCGCCCATCTGTCTAACCGCTACTCTGATGCCTCCGCCCTGTGCCAGTCATTGCACTGGTTACCCATACGGTATAGAATCCAATTTAAACTGCTTGTCCTCACCCACAAAGCTCTCCACAGTGCTGCACCCCCTTACATCTCTTCCCTCAACTCAGTCTACCACCCTAACCGTGCTCTCTGTTCAGCCAATGACTTACGACAGACTTCCACCATAATCCAAACCTCTCACTCCCAGCTACAAGACTTCTCCCAAGCTGCACCAGTTCTCTGGAATGCCCTACCCCAAGAAATTAGATCAAACCACAATATACACAGTTTTAGGCGTTCCCTCAAAACACTTTATTTAGGGTGGCATATCACATCCCCTGATCCAACTACTCTCCATATATAGACCATCAATCATTTCCTGAACCTGATCCTCCACTAAACTCTCCAAAGCACCCATATATCAGCTGGTGACTGGCTCATGCAGCTTTATATCTGCTCCCCTATTTTCCCAACATGGCTGGACCACTGTATAAAATAAGCTCTTTTACCTTTTGTGTCACCCCTATCTCCTGATAGATTGTAAGCTTTTGTGAACAAGGCCCTCATTCCCCATGTTGTAATTATTGACATGTCTGTTGCTATATTATTAATGACTGTTTGTACATGAACCCCTGAACTGTAAAGCGCGGCGGAATAAGTTGACGCTATATAAAGACTATTATTATATGGCTGGTGACAGTTGAAGAGTTATAACTGAGCGCGTGCGACCACCTCAGTGAGGCGGACAAGAAATAAGGAAAAGAACAATCTGCCGGTGGCGCTATACAGATACATTTTATTGAATAGCTCAGTGGCTATACTTAATTTTTAATTACATGCAATTATAAAAAATCCAGGTGCTGGTTTGAAAAATTTAGATTTTTTGTGGTAACAGGCCTTTAAATGCTATTGATTTCTTCGAAAATAAAGTCACACAGTAACTGTTAAAGGGTCGTATAAGCCAATGCTTAAAAATGTTTAAACAAAAACAGCTGGGTTCACACGGCCCAATTGTCAGGCAGATTATTGGGGACAAATGTTCCATTCCTGACAATCTGCCGTCTAAAGGTGCAGCCGATCACCCGATGAACAAGTGAAACGCTTGTTCATCAGTTGAAACTGTAGTTTGTGCAGAGTAAGGCTACTTTCACACTTGCGCTTGATCGGATCCGTTCTGAACGGATCCGATCATATTAATGCAGACGGAGGCTCCGTTCAGTACGGATCCGTCTGCATTAATAACTTAGAAAAATTTCTAGGTTCGCAAGTAGCCTGAGCGGATCCGTTCAGACTTTCAATGTAAAGTCAATAGGGGACGGATCCGCTTGAAGATTGAGCCATATGGGCTCATCTTCAAGCGGATCCGTTCCCATTGACTTACATTGTAAGTCTGAACGGATCCGCACGCCTCCGCACGGCCAGGCGGACAGCTGAACGCTGCAAGCAGCGTTCAGCTGTCCGCCTGTCCGTGCAGAGGCGAGCGGAGCGGAGGCTGAACGCCGCCAGACTGATGCAGTCTGAGCGGATCCGCTCCATTCAGACTGCATCAGGGCTGGACGGAGGCGTCTGGGTCCGCTCGTGAGCTCCTTCAAACGGAGCTCACGAACGGACCCATGAACGCTAGTGTGAAAGTAGCCTTAGTTATAGTTTCTGGGCAGCAGAACTTACTGTCTAAACAGCAGTCAGAAACAACGCATCTGTATGAGGACAAGCAATGGAGATACCGGTCGCTCATTCTCATACTGTTGAGGTGATTGCTGCATGTAAATACATGTCCCCCCCCCCCCCCCACACACACACAGAACGAGCAGCCAATTGTCGGGAACGCTTCCTTCCAGATAACTAGCTGTTCCTCTGGCTCTGTAAACCCAGCATAATACCTTATCATTCCACCCAAGTGCCAACACGTCCCATGTCCTCTGCTGAGCCCAACTCTTCAGCCACCATGTGTTGAAAGACATGTGACCAATGCAGCCTGTCACTGTCCACAATGTTGACGTCAGTAGTGTCATCCAACAGTCACATAATAAAGTCTGTATTGCTGGAATCGGTTGAACAGGTACTGGCAGAGGACTGGGGAAGTCTCAGATCTTTTCTTTTCATTTTAACACCTGTGTATCAGGCTCAGAAGAAGCCTCAGAAGGAGCTACTTTGCCTAGATCCTACCATATCTGGCAAAGGCTCACAATTTCTAATATAATATAGGGCAGCCATAGTTTTGTGCTTATGGCGAATACATATGACCTAAGGTAAAAAAAAAACGCAGCACATCCCCTGCAGAAATCTTAGTGTAAGAGTTGGTAGGTGTTGGATTAGCAATTTGCAAATGTGACACATTAAAGGGGCTGGCCCATTTCAGACATTGATGGTATATCGCTATCTCCACAACAGTGCCCCCAAAGTGAAGTAGAAGCACAGGGCCCCCACAGTGAAGGAGAAGCACACCACGCATGCACAGAGTGCCCTCTATTCATCGCTATGGGAGCTCTGAAAATAACTGAGCGAGCCCACTCTCTCAAAAGTCCCATAACCGTGAATGGAGAGCACACCACATAAGTGCAGCCACCACTCCAATTAAACTGGGGGTGGCCGAACATGCATGGTTGCTCTGCTTCACTTTGGGGCCCATTCTGGAGATAGGTGCAGGTCCCATCTGGGACCAGCTACTATCTGACATTGATGGTATATCCTAGAGAGATGGACCAAACTGCTGAGCACCCCACAATTCATCACCACGAAGGGCATCCAGAACCACCATCAACCATGTGAAGTCCCAGTACCAGTAGAAAAAGGCCATCTATCATGTTATATAGTTAATAAGGTTGAAAAGACAGGTCTATCAAGTTCAGCCTATAATGCTACAGTGTTGATCCAGAAAAAGCCAAAACCGCCTATAAGGGCAGATGTTAATACCCTCATATTGGTAATAATATGGCACTCAACTTGTAATAATATGAACTGGATTTCAAGACCATCCCAAGGAAGACCTAAACTTTTCACACAGTGGAGGGCAAACACAAACTGGAAATTATCAGTTATTATTTCATTGATAAATAAAAGGTGTCCTCTAGATAGTTCATCACTATCATATGGGTTGAGGTCTGAATCTCAGCATCCCCATTGATTAGCTATTGAAGCATCCTCTTCAATGCTTGTCTGCATATTGTCTACCTTGTAGTGGCGTGGCAGTATAATTACAGCTGTTCACCTGGTTCAAGTAAGCAGGAGAGGAAATTACAATCACATGGCATTGTCACTACAATGTAGACGGCAAGCTGGATAACATTGATGAGAACACAGGTCTCCCTTTAATATTGCAGCTCTTCAGCTAATCAGTGGGGGTCATCAATATCACAAACCCTTTTAACTCTAATTCCCAAATCCATTTGCAGGTAGAAAAGCATTTAGACCTCTTTTCTCAATGCAGTCATTGGATCTGCCATTAATACCTCTTGGGGAAGGACATTGTACAGTTTTAACACATTTACTGTAAAGAACCCATTCCTTGTGTCTGAACTTGGCTGTTGATATCCAGTTTGTTATGCGAGACCTGTGTGTCATTGGGCTTTATGTGTCATACAAGTGTCACCAAGAAACAATAGAGGACTCAGACTAGAGTGCACAAACCCTATGTTCTACCAGAAATTTTCCTCTTTTAGAGGGCCATCAAAAAGAGATGCTCATGGCTGGCATTTAGAAGAAAGGTGTAATGGATGATGTTTGATTTGTCCTTGTGTTCTCTACAAATCTTCTCAGTAGTATACAGAACAGATTATCAGGACACCTGGCATGTCATTTTCTACCTTGGGCAGCAGTACAACAAGGTCAAGCCTTGCCACCAACATATGCAACTGTGCAAATATCAGAATATTCTTGTCATACAGAATCAAGTCAGTTTATATACTTTATAACCAGATAATAGAGATAAAAATAAGCACGGTTGGCTTTTGCTCTTAGATGAAAGAGTTTGCCTCATGTTGTTAGCTGACTATCTCTCGTTATTATGGAGAATTATGTGTTTCCAAGTACATCATTTCTTGGTTATCACGTACAGCTCTCCTTACCTTTTCCCGTTGGAGGAAGTCTTATGATGCATATATTAGAAACAGAAGCACACAATTATAGCACTTAATAATGAACATTGCTTTCAAATGTAGACGTAGTGGAGGAAACATATGTGGAGCACAGTGAGCATCATTTATGAAATTCAAATGTTAAGTATACAAGCAAAATACGTTGGGTTATTAGCGTCTAGAAGGTCAGTGGATTTAGGTTGGACAATACTTTTGGCTCTGAAGTGTGTGGCTATAGGTACTATATTTGGTGCCACATAGTACCTCCATACAACGCTCCCAGAGATATTCTTCCTTAGAAGCTTTGTTTCTTGGACAGAATATCTCTGTAATGATGTGTCCGACTGAACATGGTATGAATTGACAGAAAACATTGATTGGCTGGTGAAAGAATGGCATAAATATACAACATATTATTCAAAGGACTGCATCTACAATGCATCACCAATATGACTGAGGTGGTTGGTAAACACTGTTTACTTGCCTACACTACAGTAAACAATCAGACTCCACTTATCTTTGTGCAAGATAATTTTAGATCACAAAAAGAATCGAAGAGTCTTTTTATGTGCAATAATCACACTTTTCTTTTTTTATTCTATTTTTTATTTTTGGACTTACAGTAGCATATAGACTTAGATGTAAGCCGCAGATAATCATATTCGACTGGGAGCCAAAGTAGAGATGGGTTCTGATGTAAGTGAATACATTTTCATTAATATTACTTAGTAGAAACGAACAAATCACTCAAAATTTGATTCAAGTTCCATTTGGCCGAATCAGTTGACTGACTCAATTGGAGTCCTGCTGCAACTGGCTTGAAAATTTGTATATGACACTAAGAGATCTCCGAGGACTCATTTTTTCTCTATAGTCTCTCGCTTATTTTTTTTAAATTGTTGTTTCCTTTTTTTTTTGCCCTCCTACACTTTTAAAATTCTCCTTAATTGAATCAACCGAAATTCCAATTTAGATGCAACTTTAAATTTTGCTAAATTCAGGTCGAATTTGATTCATTTCACATTCATTTGCTCATGTATTTAGGTATATTTTGCCATACAATGAAACAGAAAAGGGAAACAGAAGAAATGTCTGGCTAGCAGTCAACAGGAATTCAGTAGTCTTCTTCAAACTGTGAGTGAGCTCTGGTTTTTATTGTATATCAGTGGCGGTCTGCCCGCTGTCAGAGGGGTGCCAGAGCCTAGAGGCAATGAGCAGTTCCATCAGTACAGATGTAAGCGCTCATTGCTTGAGCGCAGGGAGCTGCAGTCCTGTCACTCAGCTCCCCGCACTCTGTCTCTACCACACTAAATGGTGAAGCAGGAAGACTTCTGTGAAGGGGGAACAGAGAGCATTACTCCTGTGAAGGGGGCACTGAGTGGACATTATTACTGTGAAGGGGCACAGTGAGCATTACAACTGAAAGGGGCACAGTGAGAGCATAACTACTGTTAGGGGGGCACAATGTGGGCATAACTACTGTGAAAGTTGTACAGTGAGGGCATAAATACTGTGAGGGGGCACAGTGTGGGCATAACTACCATGAGGAGTCACATATCTGGACAAAACTACTGTGAAGGTTGTACAATGAGGGCAATACTATTGTGAGGGGCTACAATTTTTTTTTTAAGTATTGGGGGATGCCAAAGAAAGGACCTGCCCCGGGTGCCAAACACCCTAGGTATGCCACTGCTGTATATCACTGCTTTGTAGAACGCTACAGAGTTTCTTTTGGCAGTTAAAACATCCCTCTTATCTATGTTTCATTTTTGGTGAAACATTTGGGTTGAATCGATTCCTCTTGTTATTGGAAATAGAGCTGCCATGGATATCTTGTTGGTTGGATATTCAAGTTTTTAGGGACCTGGAGGAGAATGTGGATTAATAGTCTGTTGACGTGCTTCCTCTATTCCAAGAAGACGAGTTCAGTCTTGCTGGACTGTGCTGTCACTTTATAATACTTTCCTCCCTCTCAGAAAGAGAGTTGTTCTTATTGATTGTTTTCATAGAAGTCATTAGCCGTGTTGTCACCGTCTTTTGCCAACTTGATGTTGCACAGTATTATAACTTTAAGGATTTTCAAATGTTCTCAAATGCAGCTGGCCATGAGAGGTTGAATTTTAGTTTAGGTCTGAGTAAGGAGTTTCAGAATCCCCAACATGCAATTATCAACTCTATGTGATCACAAGGTCCACCTGATGGTACCAGTACATGATAACATCTTTAAAGTAAGCTGACCAATCCACCTAAAGAGCGTCTGTCTCCAATGCACTTTCATGGCTCCATGGCCTAGAGACAGGTATCAAATACAGCAGGTTGCTGAGTGACTGAGATCACTTTGGCGTGGTAGGCGGGCACTTGTTTTGATGAAAATATATTGGCTAAGAATCTTAGATTTTATCATATCAGAATGAGGTTTTCGACTATATATATATATCATTTTTTAATCTAGTGTTATGGGAGTGCTACTATTTTCTGTAATTTTCAATGTGTAATGTAGTAATTACTAAAACTCAAATAGCCAATGCTCCAAATATGTGCGATAGCAACAGAAAATGCTTTGTATAAGTATTGAAAGTACTGTACAGTGAACCAACATAAGATACTTTTAACATTTAGACATAGTAGTAATCCAGCTCACCCCATCCCACAAACGCATAGATGTGTGGTCGACAAAAGCTGAGAAAAATTCCACCCATTTCTTGCCCTTTCCACTTGTTAAAGAATTGACACCACTAATGGATTTATTATTTTCTCAGTTTTGGAACAGACACAAGTAAGGCTGAATTCAAGTCACCATTTAGCTTAACATTCTTCTGACCCACCAGAAGAACAAGAAAAAACGAAATAAAAAAAAAAACCAGATCAGTTATTTGGAGCATCAGTTATGCTCAGTGACCCTAAGTTCACACCTGAGCGTTTTACAGCGCGTTCAAACGCGCTGTAAAACGTTCAACACATGAAAAGCAATGCTTCCCTATGGGAATGGTTCTCACCTGGGCGTTTTACAACGCGTACGATCGCGCTGTAAAACGCCCGGTGCTCAAACAAGTACTTGAGCTTCTTTGGGGCGTTTTGACGCGCGTTTGTGGCCATAGGACACTGCAGTCAATGACACAAACGCGCGTCAAACGCGCGTTTACTATTACAAAAAACGCGCTTCAGAAACGCGCGTTTGACGCGCGTTTGGGAAACGCTCAGGTGTGAAAGCAGGGTTAGGCTTCGTTCACATCTATGTTTTGAGATCCATCAGGCTGTGTCGTCACAGAGCAGCCTGCCGAATCCTATACTTCACAGCTGGATCCCCATTGACTGCAATAAGGGCCAGTGGTGAACGGCTGATTTCTTGCATAAATGCCGCAACCTGGCAAAGATGCAGAGAATTGGCTGGACTAAAACCACTGCGTGCAGATCTCTATAATGCTCAGTATCGGATTGAGGTGCCTAGGGTCTGCCAGTAAAATTGGGTGGTTTGTTTAACCTCTTCCGGACATAGGGCGTACAGGTACATCCTTATGTCCTGGTACTTAAGGACACAGGGCTTACCTGTACGCCCTGTGTATTTTCGATCATCACCGTGGTGATCGGAACCCGGTGCCTACTCAAATCATTGAGCAGGCACCTGGGACAAATGCGCCGGGGGGGGGGGGGGGGGGGGGGGGTCTTGTGACCCCCCGTTATGCGATCGCAGAAAACCACAGGTCAATTCAGGCCTGCGGTTTTCTGCGTTTCCGGGTTATTTGGGTCTCTGAGGACCCGATAACCTGGAACAGGATGGTGATCGTGGTGTGATTTTACCCCACCAGTCACCATCCTGCGATCCTGAGTGGTGATGGTGACATCACCTCTCAGGATCGCTTCTGATTGGTTGGTGGGTGGGCCGGTGCCAGTTTCAAATGATAGCAGCGCTCCTCTCCTCCTCCTTTTGTGTCCGGAGCCCGAGGAGAGAGGAGCGCTGCCTGCACGTGCGATCAGAGCCAGCATCTGTGCCCCAGCACCCATCCTTGCGCCCAGGACCTGTGCCATCCGCATCTTTTTCATCAGGTATTTAGGGAAAGTATAGGGAAAGGTTGGGCTAGGCAGGGATATAAAAGGGAAAGTTAGTGGTAAAAAAAAAAAAAAAAAAAAAAAAAAAAAAAGTTTTGTTGCATCACCCTAAGGCTACTTTCACACTAGCGTTCGGCTGTCCGCTTGTGAGCTCCGTTTGAAGGGGCTCACAAGCGGACCCGAACACTTCCGTCCAGCCCTAATGCATTCTGAGTGGACGCGGATCCGCTCAGAATGCATCAGTCTGGCGGCGTTCAGCCTCCGCTCCGCTCAGCAGGCGGACACCTGAACGCTGCTTGCATCGTTCGGGTGTCCGCCTGGCTGTGCGGAGGCAAGCGGATCCGTCCAGACTTACAATGTAAGTCAATGGGGACGGATCCGTTTGAAGATGACACAATATGGCTCAATCTTCAAACGGATCCGTCCCCCATTGACTTTCAACGTAAAAGTCTGGACGGATCTGTTCAGGCTAATTTCACACTTAGACATTTTCTGACAATATAATGCAGACGGATCCGTTCTGAACGGAGCCACCGTCTGCATTATATGAGCGGATCCGTTCAGAACGCTAGTGTGAAAGTAGCCTAAGTAGGGTGTCTGGGGTCCACAGCACAGCTGTGTGACCCTAGACCCCCCCAGGGGTGCTGCTGCTTGCCCTCCTGCCCCCCCCCCCTACAGCTTTTTTGGGGCGCAGGCATTTTGTTTTAAATATTTTTTTTCTGCATACGCTGACTGTGGCCGGCACTCTTAGCGTCTGGCCACTGTTAGCGCATCGCACACCCCACCGCTGATCAACTTCGGACAGTTGATCAGCGGTTTTACATTTTTTATCACATTTTTCCCCCTTGTTTTAGTTAGTCTTTTTTTTTAATGTTAGTTTTAGGGATAAGTCCGCGAACACCCGTGCCCCCACACACCAAATAAAGATTTACACGCACATACACACACAGACACACACTCCCCTATGGCCCACCGGACGTTCTCGGCCGAGGAGGCATACGCCCAGCTTGCCTCCGACTCAGAGAGTCCGAGTGAGGACGAGGATGACCCCACTTTCCTGTTGTCATCCGCGTCCTCCTCATCATCTAGCGATGATGATGATGATGAGCCCCTAAGGTGGCAGAGACGCTGCCAGGCGGAGCAAGGGGACCGCCATGCTAGGGACCCTGTGGCCCAGCCTAGTACGAGCAGCTCTGGGGCTCGTACTAGTTTTCCAGCACACCAGTTAAATCCACCGGAGCACCCTGCCGGTGAACCTGTCTGGTGTACCCCAGAGCGACTCGTAAACTGCTGAATCAGTTAAAAGGGAGGCCGCAAAAGGAAAGGACCGACATGGTTTCTGGAAGGCCGATTTGGATGGCATTTTTTATTGCCACCATGTCCCTTTTGAAGCCCCCCTAGAGTAAAAACTCCACAAAAGTGACCCATCTAAGAAACTACACCCCTCAAGGTATTCAAAACTGATTTTACAAACTTTATTAACCCTTTAGGTGTTCCTCAACAGTTATTGGCAAATGGAGATGAAATTTCAGAATTTCAATTTTTGGTAACCTTGCCTCACTAAAATGTAATATAGAGCAACCAAAAATCATATGTACCCTAAAAATAATCCCAACAAAACCGCCACCTCATCCCGTAGTTTCCAAGATGGGGTCACTTTTAGGGAGTTTTTACTCCAGGGGTGCATCAGGGGGGTTGAAACAGGACACGGTGTAAATAAACCAGTCCATAAAAATCAGCCCTCTAAAAACCAAACAGCGCACCTTTCCCTCTACGCCCCGCTGTGTGGCCGTACAGTAGTGTATGGCCACATACAGGGTGTTTTTGTAAACGGCAGAGTCAGGACAATAAAGATACAGTCTTGTTTGGCTGTTAACCCTTGCTTTGTTAGTGGGGAAAAAAATGGGTTAAAAATGGAAAATGTGGCAAAAAAAAGAAATTTTCTAATTTCATCCCCATTTGCCAATAACTGTTGTGCAACACCTAAAGGGTTAACAACATTTGTAAAATCATTTTTTTATACCTTGAGGGGTGTAGTTTCTAGAATGGGGTCATTTTTGGGTGGTCTCTATTATATAAGCCTCACAAAGTGACTTCAGACCTGAACTGGTCCCTAAAAATTGGGGTTTTGAAAATTTCAGAAAATTTTCAAGATTTGCTTCCAAACTTCTAAGCCTTGTAACATCCCCACAATATAAAATATCATTCCCAAAATGATCCAAACATGAAGTAGACATATGGGGAATGTAAAATAATAACTATGTTTGGAGGCATTACTATGTATTATAGAAGTAGAGAAATTGAAAACTTGGAAATTAGCAAATTTTAAAAAAATTTGGGTAAATTTGGTATTTTTTTATAAATAAAAATGAATTTTTTGGACTTCATTTTACCAGTGTCATGAAGTACAATATGTGACGGAAAAAAAAACACTATCTGAGAACGGCCTGGATAAGTCAAAGCATTTTAAAGTTATCACCACTTAAAGTGACACTGGTCAGATTTGCAAAAAATGGCCTGGTCCTTAAGGTGAAATAGGGCTGAGTCCTTAAGGTGTTAATGATCTATCAAGTTTTTTTTTATATGAACATACGCTGGTTGAGGTGCTGTATATTGAATATATGCATGTAGTGCAGTAAGTCTGCTGTGTTATGTGCAACTTGTGCAGGGGGTGGGAAACTTGGGGCCCACCTTGCTCAGGTGCCCATCAGGGGACTCATCTGCACCCCTGTGGGCCAGTCCGAGCCTGCTCACGCTAGTGTGAAACTAGCCTACAATGTTTTGGATTATGAAAAATGTTCAATATAGATTTTTGCCAGATTCACACAAATGTGCTTGGTCCAAGATGCATATCCTGGACCGACCATATCATAGTAATTTATAACACAGTTCCTATCTGATTGCTGATATTTTACTGTACTCACAAGATGATGTCAGCATGGTACAATAGAAACGCGATGACACAGGAACTGACTATCAATTACTATGATGAAGTTAGTTCAGGTCAAGGAAGCCACGGTTGATCTGGGAGATGCGGACGACACATGGGCTGCGTTTTCCATACCGAGCACGGTTGTGTGAATCAAGCATTTAGTCTCTTTTCTTAATTGCACCTGCACACACTGTGGGACAGCTGTGTTTTACCGCCCACTGCTTAGCTGCGCCTGTATTTGCTTTTTAATAGCAAGTCCAGGTGTCGCTGGCAAGTATAGGTGCTAAAAAACGGAAGGAGATCCTGCAGCTGGACCACATAGTATATGGACACCCTAATAAATATTATGATGTCAATTAGTGTCAGACTAAAGTTCAATGGACCTCTAATATAGTACAGATTATATTACAGTACCGAAACCTAGTCATAAAATAGTGATCATACGTAGTGCCTCTTTGAGGGGGTTAAGCGAGGCATTCCATTAGTGCCACCATTAGGGATCAGCGACATTTTGAAAAATTTGATTCGGCAGCTTTGCTGACGTTTGACAAGATATTCGATTTGTTACAAATTAATTTGTCACAAATCGTTATGTTAAAACCCCATTCGGCCTATCAATCAACGGCCGTTAAAAACGGTAATACGCTAGTGCATTAAAATTAGTGCAAAAATTAAATAAAAAAAATAAAAAAACCTACTCACCTCATCCACTTGCTTGTGCAGAGACAGGCTGCTCCTCTCGACTGAAAAATACCTGCTCAAGGACCTGCATTGAGCATGATGATGTCACGATGCACTCCCAGCATGATCACTGATGACATCACCAGGTGATTATGCTGGGGGCGCACACTGACATCATCATTAAGCTCAGTCGGCAGGTCTTTTTCAATAAAGAGAAGCAGGCTGCGTCTGCACGAGCAAGTGGGTGAGATCTTAGAACAAAAAATTTAAAATACAACTCCAGATGCCATTTTAGGAAAAAAAATCAATTATTAGTTACCACAAAGTGCAAGGAAATACGGCTTCATTTAGAATATTTTTTTTTTCAAAAATTCAGACCAAATTCCACTTCAGATGCTTCACTTAACACTAGCCACAAAATTAGCAGGTGTAAAATAAAAAATAAATAAAACTGGCTTTAAAAGGTATTGCGATAAATTTTAAATTGGAACTTACGGTATATAACAAAGTTATAAGAGGCATGTAGAGCATCTTTACCAACTCTAACATAGTAGACCTCTGCACAGGTAACAGAGCCTAGAAATGGGGGCTCATCTAGGTGTGGACACCAGTCATGGTTTCTGTGCAAAACCACACCAAGAAATGACATGTCCCTTCTTGACACGGTTTGGAAATCCACCTGAAAATCATTTTTGGCCATATAAACTGCAAATTTGTAACAATGGGAGGTGGATTCTGTGTGGTTTTCAGCATGTAAATCTGTATACAAAACTCACTGTCTGAAGGACCCTATGATGTGAAGCTAACAAAAGCGATAAAGTTGGAGATTCATCAAAACTGGCTTAATTGTCCACGAACTCCAAACGAGTTCTAAAAAAATTAATAGTAGAACTCGATTGGTTACTACAGGCAACTAAGCCAGTTTTCTATTCCAAGATTTTTATCTGCAGACCACTGCATGAAGTTTGGCTGATACACTGGTGTTTTTTGTGGTCATGCACAGAAGACTGTTTGAAGAGGGATTTAACATACTGCAATAGATAAACATTTATGGATCTAGTTTGAAGGTCCAAATTAAGCCACCATGTCCCATCAGAAAACGGCAGCCTTACCTTTATAGCTCAATTTGTGCTTGTAGGAGATTTTTTAAGATGTTTCACTCATCATTATTCCTAATCTCACCACAATTTATTGATGTTGGCCCACCTCCAGAGGAACCCACCATTTTCGCCCTTGAGTCTCAGCAGTCTGCAATACACTGTGACCTCACCAGGAAAATGTAATGGACCAACGAATATGAAAGGTAATATAAGTAATTTCCCAACTACAGAAATGCTGATGTGACATTTAAGATTACTATGGTATTTCTGTGTATTTTGACATATTAGTGCCTGTAGGACAGGCAGCAGGTGAATCTTCCATTAATTGGGTTGCCCAGCCTGCAATGCTATTTGAAAACCACAATTTGCAGACCTGCATCATAATGGCAATAATCCAGGGGTGTGTGCGCTTCATTTTAACTACTTAGACTGAATAATAATAATTGAATTATACATCATACCTTTCCTAATTCGTCTCTTAGCTATGACAACATTGTTCATCCTCATACATGAGGTGCACTCTTTAGACCAATATTAGCAAATCAGCCAAAATGATTTTTCTAGCTAAGAAAAAACATATGGCAGAATTTAATATAAGGAAGTGTAAATTTTGAGTGGATGTGTTCTTTAAGACATATAAAGACATTTCTGATTAGGCAACCTCTTTCAGATTATAGCCCCCAATGAGCACCATCAAACAGCTGAGGATGGCCATGTTCCGATGGACATCCATGTATTACCTGGACAGCTGAAGTCCACTAGAGCTGGAGCCACTCTTGAAAAGCACCTCTCCATATGCAGTAGTGTTATGTTGGCTGCCCATGCCAGACACTGTCCCAAAGTCTCTAGGAGGCCATTTTAAAAGCCTAAGAGTGTGGGCCCACCCACAGGCAAAATGGAGGGGTCAGAGAAGTGCAGGCCACAGCCTGCAGTGGTAGATGAAGATGCCAAAGTCCTGTCTTGCATTTTCCACTACAGGCCGTGCCCTGCCCTTCTTTGGTCCCTCCACTTCGCTTTAGGGTGCACACACACTCCCAAGCTCTAAAAAAGTGCCATTGCATGCCCTAATCTTTTCCAAATGATGGATAGTAAATCTAGGTTATTTACGGCACCTTCCACTAGCGTATGGTGCCTAAATTATGGGTTAGTTTTGTATACTAGTCCAGCCTGTGGACTTACTTCTGCCTGATTTCTGACTCTGACCCTCTGGTGTCTGTCCTAAACTAAACAGTGTCTGATTACCATATTGAGCCTTTACTGCCTGCCCTAACCTCAGACCTATTTCTCAGATTCACAAAAACTCTGCATGCCATGACCTCGACCTGTTAGGCACTCTCAATAGGCCTGACCCCTTAGATGCCCTGGCCCTGTCTCTCTGAACCCTGTGTTTCAGCTGGCTACACCAAGGCAGTCTGGTGCAGGGCTGCCAACAATAATTTTTATTTTTTCTGGACAACTTATCCCAAAATCACAGACAGACAAAATTTACTACGGACAAATTGTAAAACCATAATGAATGATACAAATTATAAGTAATCCATATCTATAGCTCAATATACTGAAAATACCCGATTAGCATAATTTACTGTGAGCTATCAAATTATGAAAATTACCAAAATAATCTAGTCAGGTACCAACAGCCCAGAAAAAAAGGTTGCCCATCTTTACCTGGTCTATTGGCTCTCCTGCAGTGAATTCCCAATCCCTGTTTAAGAATTAAAGGGTGAATAACAGGGAACGGCCAGGATATGCCCTTAGGTTTAGCCTGAGCCAGTTGGCTAACACAGTGGTTCCACACCCACAATGCCCATAACAGGTAGTAATATTAGTCACCTCATATCTCCTTTTCCCTTACCTTTTATACTAAAATCAGAGGAACAGACATCTAAACAACGTCATTGTGTACCCATAATAAACTATGGGGGATTTGTGCCTTTGATCTCAGTAAAGTGTTGGATGGAACGGTGGATTGTTGCCACACAGTCAAGCTCTTCTTACAGCCAATAGAAGACACTGACTCAAAGCCATATTAGGACATATGCAGAAAAACCTGATTTAATGTGAATTACTGTGTGTACAAAATGTGATACAAAACAATGTGTTCACAAGGCTGGAGCAAGCACTTCAAGTAAGAGCTGTTCTGTTGCCTATTGACATCATTTCTGAGTACTTATAATCAGACTGTTATGAATTGTGCACTTCTAAAATGAATTTCATGCTTTTCTTCACCTTCATTTGTTATCAGCTATAAAACATAAAAAAAAAAAATATAATCATCACTCCAAATACAGACCTGTACCAAATAAGCCCTCTCACCACTCATTAGTGGTATGCCATATTCTATCAGTAAGTTGGTATAACTTTAAATAGATGACTTACAGGGTGGGCGACCTATCATGAATCCACTAGTAGCCACCATTGTCCAATATCTGAGCCTCCATAACAGCACTCCCACCACAAGGCTATGACTGCACAGAAGGCAATCTAAGCTGGGGACAGATAAGACATGGCAATTTCACAGCTAACGCACTAATATACCTTGATGCTGTAGATGCTGATAGCAATACTTGCAGGTGGACCTTGTACAGTTCCACCCCAGAGATAGACATATGGTGAAAAGACATCATAGTTGAAATCAATTAAAATGAAGAACACTCTTGGTTGACACTCAGATAACCTCTCTTCCAGGAACACTGCTTCCTATTCTTTATAAGGTTTCTTTCACACGTAAGCAAGGGTAAGGGTTCTTTCACATGAGCGAGTTTTCCATCCGGATACGACGTGTGTCGTGAATGCAGGGGAAAAAAATAATAATTTGCAGCATGTTCTACATTGTGCATTTTTCACGCAGCCCTGGCTCCGTAGAAGTGCAAGGGGCCTTGCGTGAAAAATAGAAGGCATCCGGATGTAGATGTTATTCTTCAGTTTTTCTTCACGCGCATGAAAAATGCATCAAAAACTGATTGCATCCGCTTGGAAAAAATGCACACACTGACTGCAATCACAAACAAAACTGGTTGAATTGCATGCAAAACCAACAGTTTTTCCTGAACAGGTCCCACAATATTGTTCATGCGAAAGAGGTCTAAAGGTTTTTGTGACCCTTATGTCGTAAAGGCCAAACTAATCTGGGACCCCCTTCTCCTACTGCAGTGACAACCTATTCTTATAGTAGGCAATGGCCTGCACTTGGACCTGTTGCTCATGTAGATATTTACCACCTCGGCTTTCACTGGCATTGCACATATGAGATGCTTAAGTACAGGTACTAAGAGTAGAAAATGGTTCCAAGAGACTTTATAAAGAACAAATAAAATCTTTCCAAAGGACCACCTTTTTGAGAAGACCATTTACCTATCCAAACCAGATTTCTTTTGACAGATCTTTCAGTTTCACCGTGTCATACATCCTTTTTGAGAAGAACATCTCCCAGAAGCCCAGGTTAAGGTGGTGTTAACCCTTTCAGCCCTGGAGTTTTTTAGTGGTTTTTTTTTTGCGTTTTCGTTTTGCGCTCCCTGCCTTCCCAGAGCCATAACTTTTTTTTATTTGTCTGTTTACATAGCCACATCAGGCTTGTTTTTTGTGGGACAAATTGTACTTTCCTAAGCCACCATTTAATATTGCATATGATGTAGTGGGAAGCGGGGAAAAAATTGCAAAAAAATAAATAAAAAATCCACCACAATTTATGTTTTTTAATTTATTTACGACATACGATAAAACGGACTAGTTATTTTTATTCTACAGGTCAGTACGAATCCAGGGATACCTTATATGTATAGTTTTTCTTGCGTTTTGATAGTGATAACAAAGCGGGGGGGGGGGGGAAATTCTGTTTTAATTTGGTCGCCATATTTTGACCCCTATAACATTTTTGCAATTATGTGTACGGAGCTGTATGGGGGCCAATTTTTTTGCTGGGCGATCTGAACTTTTTATTAATACCATTCTGAGGTGTGTATGACTCAAAAAAATGTGTAGCAAATGAAGCGACCAAAAACAGCAAATCGACCATTTGGACGCTTTTTTCCCCATTTTGCTGTTTGCCGTTTGGGGAATAAATTTTTATACTATAGGCGTTTTTGCACATTGCGACACCCATGATGTGTATTTTTTTTTATTCTTTTATTTTTATTTTGGGAAAAGGGGGGTGATTTTATTTTATTTTTTTATAGTTCCCATAGGGGATTTTATATGTTCCCATAACATGCAATCATTAGATTGCTATTATCATAGACTCCAATGCATTAGCATTAGAATCTATGATGATTTTACGAGTTTCCTATGGCGCCCTATTACAGGCAAGGGCTCCATAGGAAATACTATGCAGCAGCCTCCTGTCATTCACAAAGACAAGGGCTGCTGTTGTACACACGCTCCGGCTCCTCCGATCGCCGCACGGGGGAGCTGGAGCATAACCGGAAGCGTGCGGTTTTGATTGACCACGGCATCTGAGGGGTTAATCGTTCGCAATCGGCATTACTACCGGTTGCGGAAATGAGCGGCGGGTGTCTGCTATAAGAAGCAGGCAGCCACCCGTGGCTATGGTGCCCGCCATCTTTAAAGCCTTGGCGCTGGTCGGGAACATGTTTCACTGTATGTCCTGTATATTGCACATGTAATGTTCTTTAGAGAGTGGTAGATAATAGTGAAGTATAACATCTAAGAATACATAAGCCTCTGAGGCGATTTGTCAAATGCTAACAAATGACTACCTCTGAACGTAGGTTGTATCTTACATACTGCAGAATTTCTGAAGGCACATAATCTAATCAGTACTGTCAAATTAGAATATTAGTGCTGCCAAGTCTGTAATCTGTCTCTACAATATCATGCCTTGTTTTTCAAGCGGATCTAAATCCGAACATATTTGTTTTGCTGTAATAGGGAAAGAAGTGATGTGTTGTGCCTCAGAAGCATAAGCATCTACGATACATTTGCTTCCTTTGAATTCTTCAGTGCAAGTCCATGATTTATATAAAAGGACTTTAATCAAGAGTATACAGAAAAGGGTATATCAGAATGGGGTCACCCTTACTGTAGATTTACACACTACCTTAGAAGTGCCATGTACTTACTCACCGCTATCTCTCAAAGGAGGGTAGGCCGTCGTGACCCATGGGTTTGTTATGCACCCTTCTTGTTTGTTAAAAGGGGTTATACCATGACTAATGTAAAAAATGAAAATCAGACATCATATAGAACATGACAACTTCTATCTAACAAAGCTAGAACCAGCCTTGGACCTCCCATGTGTCCAGAGATCTCCCCATTCATTTATATCAAGCTGACAGCTCAGGGGGAGTGTCTTTTCTCCTGCAGCTAAGGGGGCGTGTCCATGTTCTTCCTATCACAGCTCAGGAGTCAGTTGAAGGATGAAACTGAGCATGTGCGGCCATCTCAGTGTGCAGGTCAAAGAAATAAGAAAAAAAAAAAAAAAAAAAAAAACACAACACAGCAGGTGGCTCCATACAGTTACATTTTATAGAATAACTCAGTGGCTATGCTACATTTTTACTTACATGCAATTAAAAAAGTAATTAAAATTCAGGTGCTGGTTTAAAAACTGTAGAATATTTTTCATGGAACAACCCCTTTAAAAGGGTTCTCGAGCCCTTTTCCCTAAATGCCTTTCAGTTAACCTGTGGACAGAAGACACTTTGAGCATTATTTACTCTTCCATCACTCTGCTGTTTCAATGTTCCCGGCATTCCATGACCATCCAACAGCTGCATCATGTACATGTATCTGAACAAGAAGAAAAAGGAGTACACTGGGTTTTAAGTTCATGGTCATGTGATCCCGAGGGATCGCGGAATAGGCAGTGCAACAGTAGAGTTGGTACTGCTCAAAGTATCTTATGTCCACAGGTTAAGGGCTCATAGGTTACTATGATGCTGTGCTCTCCGGTGCGCACGATGTATGCTGCTCCAGGACATATGGCCCGCTCTCGGACTGTATGTCTCGGAGGGCATACGGTTGTGTGCATGAGCCCTAACAAAGAGATTCTGGGCAGAGGTCCGGACAACCCCTTTTAAGGTTGCGACACTCGTGGAGAAGCCTTGAGAATAACCTTATGTGAAATTAAAATTGGGCCAAACTAAGGCTAGTTTCACATATGCAGCACAGGAATCCAGCAGGCTGTTCTGGCAGAGGTAATACCGTGTGCCCGCTGAATCCCACTGACTATAATGGGAACTGGCAGGTATCCAACCACTACCCATCATAAATGCTGGACTTCGGCCCGTCAAAAATCGCTGCACGCAATGGATCCCTGCCCGTTCCTTATATAGTATGGGGTCCGATGGACACCTGGCACTATCCGGCTATGACGGATCCAGAGAACTCCAGCAGGCTGCTCGCTGCCGAAACAGCCTGCCTGATTCCTGTGCCGCATGTGTGAAAGTAGCCCAATCTAGAGCCTTCTTTACCTATAGGTCCTGTTGCAGCCTATGGAGAGCTATTACTCTCAGGATTAGGATGCCATTCGGTTTTTCAACGGTTATTAACATATATAAAGGACTACACAACTCTTTTTCTGCCAATAATTCATATTTGACGTACAACATATTGCACTTTTTGTATATTTGGCCTATAAACACTATAACCACCGTAACATCATGCAATTGTAGGGCTGAGAGAAGTCTGTCTATCTAGCCTGTGATGTCGTTCCCAGCCATGCAGATCTATTCCATGTTGGATACTTTTTTGTACTATTAATTTTTTGAATTTTTTATGTAATTTTTTTACCATGCTAGTCACACTTTCAATATATTACCTGCCAATACCTTTGCAACATTCAACAGGTAACAGATTTCACAGTGACGTGGGATCTTCTGGTGTGGTTCTTTATTTGTATGGTATATGCCATATGTCCTAGCACACAGGTTTGTAAAGTTTGGGTTGTGCTGCAGGAACACATGGCACATCTTGTGATATTTATACACAATCTGGTTGTTGTATTCCGCTGACAGCTGGTGTCGTCTCGTTGTAGGTATATTGTTACCAGGAACCACATGGACGGTATTTTTGTTTTTGTATCATATGCAATGCTCTACCAGGTTGTGTTATTATCATTGTGATCTTTTGTGATGCATTCGTGCCGATAGCCGATCATCATAGGAAACTTTGCATGACCATGTTGTCGCTGGGACATATTCCCACAGCGTTGCTGTGCAGAAATATTGATTGCGTGACACTCTGGGTTGTGTACCTGTGACTCATTGTACAGTGTGACTAAGTTACATGCTTTGCAACATGCTACTGAATATAGGACTGACTCTGGCAATGCAGTAAATGCTGCAATTCGGTGACTCTGGCGTTTTTATCAGGTGGCACATGTGTCCGTAGCATAGACTGTATCCGAGGAGCAATGTGGTCCTGTCATACGGACAGTGTTGTGTGGCTGCATAACATTTGTGAAGCTGTCTTGGGGTTCCACGCTGATGGTACTGCTGCTGCCATGCACCATGTGTGTGCTGTGGCTGAGGCGTACAGACACGGTTGCGTGGCGCGGTGCCCTGCATGGCTTTACGGGAAGTTATTTTGTCTTAAAATGTTTACAAGAAATGATGACAGCTGAAAAATAAATTAATGACTTCAACCTCTGCACTTTTAGAAGGATAGAACCTGGCCACCCATCTGGAGAAAGCCATAGACATGCAAAGATACCTACAAGCAGTAAAAAAAAAAAAGAAGCCACACGATGCATGAAAGAACCATCCCTACACATGTGCGCCTTCTACAAGTGAAGACAGGCACCTATTCTGTGCACACAGACACAGCTACAGACACATCCCTCCCTGTGCCAGCTCGCACACACATAGTCCTACCTTCTCAGCCTCTTGTCTCCAGCCTTGGGAGAGGTGGAAGTCCTACAGTTGAGGACCAGTAGACAGGTTGCCTCTTTCACGCCCAGCTAGCCTCTTCCAATCTCCCCATTCCATGCTGTGATCCACAATGAGCATCCAGCGCTGTCTGGGAAGAGAGGGACTGGGAAATGTGTATGAGACAGGAGAAGAAGCTGGGCTCGAATCCCCTCTCCTGTTCTCTCCCCTGCTGGAGACTCTGGGAATGCACAAGGAAAGGAGCAAGATGTGAGACTTGCTTACTGCTCACTGAGCTGGGCTGGAGGAGGCCACTGAATCCTGTAGGGGGGGGGATCTGATTCCTAGGAAATCCCTTAACTGACATCAACTCTGGGAATCAGCTGTGAAGCTTCCCCCTTGTCCATTAACCCTTTTGTGTGGCAGCGGGCTGTCTTGGCCAGATTAACCCTTTAGTGGCCGCAGAGCCCTGCAAGACATTTCGCATGCAGCGAGGCGCTGGCCCCTACGGAGAGGCTTGGTTAAGTATTGCTTTTTTTGATCACATTAGGTGGGGGCGATTGCCTTTCCCTCTCGCCCATTCCCCACCCAGCTGCACTTATGTGTCTTGCAAAATTCTGCCATCATTAATGCCTTTTTTTTTTTTTTGGGGGGGGTGAAGACATGATAGAATAGACATGACTTCATCTGACAGGTCACATAGGGATCTACGAGTGCTTAGCAATAGGACTGCTGGCCATTTTGAGGTGGTTCTTCTCACCAGGGATGTGACCTCTTTAGTCTTGGATTTGTTTCTTTCCGAGGTTTCATCCACTAAAGACAAAAAACATGTCAAAAGAACTCGGCTTCTCCAAAGGCATGAAACCTTGTACCAGAAAATAAAGAGGTGGGGGAGAGTGAGAGGGACATGTGTCGCCTGCCAAGGACAGAGTGACATCCTGGGCTGCCCTGAGGAAGCAAATGCAACTTTGTGTGGCGAGACGGCTACCTTGTGTAACCCTTGCACACCCAGGCGATGCTTGCAGATGGCTGTTTTTGAACACAGACTAGGCTATTAGGATTTCCTCTCAGATCGCTAAGGTGGCAATTCATCACTGTGGCTTAGCTGGTAATAGATTTAGGGGATTTTACTTTGTCTTGTTTGTCATGTGTTCTACAAAAAGAACACATACGAGAGAAAAGAATCATGCGTCTCCTGATATTCTCCAGCTTCTGTGGAACTACAAGTCTCAGAACATCCTTGCAAGAATTGCAAATGGAGCAAAACGATCCTTAAAATTCTTCACTATTGACTCTGTAAATCTTTGAAGCTGAAGAATCAATTTTATCATCTCTGGTACCAAATGATCTCATTGCTCTCCATCCAGCACAGGAGCTCCAGAATTTCAGTTTAATTAGTTATGTGTGATACAACCGACCTAGAGGGATCTCCACGCTGATATTAGCTGGACGGATAGGGTGGGACTTGGGGTTCTTCAACAACAAAAGATTGGTGGATTCATTAAAGCTAGAAATTAAAAATAAAGCAATGATAGTGCATTCATTATGGTAGCCCTATATATCTACAGCCGTTCCCCCCATATAATGTTGGGTATGGCCACGTGGTCAGATTTCTGGATGCAGTTTTGAAAGCCAAAACCAGGAGTAATTCATAAAAAGAATGAGAAGTTGGATATCTGTCCATTAGGCAAGATGTACATGACGACATTTGTCGTGCAATTTTTTTTATATTGATAGTCTATGCGACATGCTGCGACATGACTCAAAAAATCCATTCAGTCGCAGCATGTCGCAGTTCAACACTATAGACTATTATTATAAAAATTTGCACGCCACACATGTTGTCGCGTAGACCTAGCCTTAGGTCTCCTGCAACACGACCGTATGACTTTTTCTGTATTTTTCGGTCTGCAAAAAATGGATCCGCCAAAAATACGGATGACATCCGTGTGGCCCCTAATAGAACAGTACTATCCTTGTCCCTTATGCGGACAATAATAGGACATCTTCTATGTTTGAACGGAAGGCATACGGAGTACTTTCAGTTATTTTTGGCGGATCCATTGAAATGAATGGTTCCGTATACTGTCCGTAGATGGGGAAAAAAACGGTCGTGTTCAGGAGGTCTTATACTTTCTCTCCTTTTATGATCCACCCTGATTTTGGCTTTCAAAACTGCATCAAGAACCCGGAATGTGAGGCTGTGGCCGTGCCCTTAAGCCACCTGCACACTTTGCAGATTACACACAGGGGGAGATTTATCAAAACTGGTGCAGTTGCCCATAGCAACCAATTGGATTCCACCTTTCATTTTTCAGAGCTTCTTTGGAAAATGAAAGGCTCCTTCTAATTGGTTGTTATTCTTAGCATCAGTTTTGATAAATCTCCCTGAAAGCTTTTCATGTGGAAAAAACACAGGGGCACATTTACTAAAGGACTTGCAACTATTTTAGGCATAAAATAGTCGCAAGTCCCCTTTTTTAAATGGCCGTGCTACAATATTTAGTCACACTGCTGGTTTTACGCCGGGTGGGATGGGGGCCACGCCGGGGCTGGGACTTCAGCCTCAGCAAATTTATTAACATTTATGTCTGGAAACAGGCATAAATGGTAGTGAAAAATTGCACCAACCTGGGGCTAGTGTAGTTTTTATATCAGCTGCAAGGACTGCTACAGATGTCCCTAATTTATGACGAGGCACACACCTCATCATAAATTAGACAAATTTAATGGCAGCGCAAGGGAGAAACTAATGGGGTCATTTATCAAACTGGTGTAAAGTGCAACTGGCTTAGTTACCCATAGCAACCAATCAGATTCCACCTTTCATTATTGACAGCTTCTTTGGAAAATGAAAGGTGGGATCTGATTGGTTGCTATGGGCAACTGGGCAAGCTCTACTTTACAGCAGTCTGATAAATGATCCCATAAGACCGTCGTAAAAAGCAGGTCTTGGTACATGTGCCTCACAGTGTAATACACTTTGACAGATCTCATGCACACTTTATACATTTTTTCAGTGCGGAAATTGACCTGCTGTGTGGATTTAGATATCTGCAGCATGTCAATTTTTTGAGAAGGTATCACCCTCTGCCAGGCAAAGGGTGAGATCTGCATAGTTACACGTACGGATTTTGTTGCAGATTTGGTGAGAAAATGCAGAGAATTCCACATGGAAATCTGTGTGGATTTCCTGATTGTACATAGACACACACAAGCAATTTTAATGTGATAAACTCGCAACGTGTCATAGTGAGATCTCGTTCTGGTCTCCGCTCCTGTGACAGGATCGCACATCTTTAGGCCCCATTCACATGACCATATTTTTACTCTGCATCCAATCTGCATTTTTTGCAAGGATAGGCATTGTTACAATGGGTCTGCAAAAAAACGGATGCAACACGGACGTCATCCGTGTTTTTTGCGGATCTGCATTTTGCAGACCGCAAAATACATATGGTCGTGTGAATGTACCCATATACTGATTTATAATGCTAAGTAACCTTTAGGCCTCCTGCACATGAACGTGTGCGCACCTGTTGCCGTATTGCGGACCGCATTTGCTGATCCGCAATACACGGGTGCCGTTCCGTGGGCATTCCGCATCACGGATGCGGACCCATTCACTTGAACGGGTCCGAAAATCTGGAGATGCGGAATGGTGAGGAACGGAAGCACGGAACCCTACGGGAGCACTACGGAGCTGTAACGCGACCATGGGGCGCACACGTTCGTGTGCAGGAGGCCTAAGGCCCCTTTCACATGAGCGAGTTTTCCATCCGGATGCGATGCGTGTAGTGAACACATAGCATCCGGAATAAATCCTGACCATTCATTTCAATGGGTCTGTGCACATGAGCTTGGTTTTTCACGCATCATTCATTTTTGCGTTCAGGAAGAATCCCAGCATGTTCTATATTTTACATTTTTCATGCAGCCCTGGCTCCATAGAAGTGAATGGGGCTTGCATTAAAAAACGGAAGGCATCTGGAGGCAATGCATTTTTGATGGTTGCTAAGAGATGTAGTTTGTAATTCTTCATATTTTTTTTTTTCAGGGATGCAATGCGTTTTTCACTGAAGCCCCATTCACTTCTATCGGGCCAGGGCTGCATGAAAAGCAAGGAATATACAGGTGAAACTCAAAAAATTTGAATATCGTGCAAAAGTCCATTTATTTCAGTAAGGCCTCATGCACACGACCATTTTTTTCGGGTCCGCATCCGAGACGCAGTTTTTGCGGCTCGGGTGCAGACCAATTCACTTCAATGGGGCCGCAAAAGATGCGGACAGCACTCCGTGTGCTGTCCGCATCCGTTGCTCTGTTCTGAGGCCCCGCAAAAAAAATATAGCATGTCCTATTCTTGTTCGTTTTGCGGACAAGAATAGGCATGTCTACAATGGGCCGTCCGTTCCGTTCCGCACATTGAGGAAGGCACACGGACGACTTCTGTTTTTTGCGGACCGCAAAAAAGGAACGGTCGTGTGCATGAGGCCTAATGCAAATGAAAAAGAATTGCATTAATGCAGCTTATAATTAGAATATTGTGAAAAGGTTCAATATTCTAGGCTCAAAGTGTCACCCTCTAGTCAGCTAATTAATCCATAGCCCCTGAGCAAAGGGGACCTGAGATTGTGACTTTGGGGTTTCATAAGCGTTAAGCCATAATCATCCAAATTATAACCAATAAAGGCTTGAAATATCTCGCTTTGCATGTAATGAGTCTCATATGTTAGTTTCTCCTTTTAATTTGTATTACTGAAATAAATTAGCTTTGCACGATATTTAAATTTTTCGAGTTTCACCTGTAGAACGTGCTGCGATTTTCAGGTAACGCAGAACTGATGGGTCAAAATCGGTGCTCATGTACAGTAGACAGATCCATTAAAGTGAATGGATCAGGATTCAGTGTGGGTGCTATGCGTTCACTTCATGCATTGCACCCCTGTGGAAAACTCGCTTATGTGAAGAAAAAACGTATGGTTTTGCACGCAAGTTCAATCAGTTTTGTCTGCAATTGCGTTCAATGTTTCAGTTTTTTCAGCGTGGGTGCAATCGGTTTTTGATGGATTTTTCACGCATGTGAAAAATAAAACAAAAATAAAACAGAGAAATAAATATCTACATCTCCTAGCAACCATCAGAGAAAAACACATTACATCCGGATTGCTTCTGGTTGCTTCCGTTTTTCACTGAAGCCGCATTCACTTCTATGAAACCAAAGAAAAACTGCAGAATATAGAACACTGCACTGAATCCGGACCCATTCATTTCAATGAGTCTGTGTACATGAGCGTTCAGGGTGCGTTCAGTGAAACTCGCACTATTTTGCAAGCAAGTGCAGTAAGTTTTGTCTGCGATTGCATTCAATTGTTCAGTTTTTTCCGAGCATGTGCAATGCGTTTTGATGCGTTTTTCACGCGCGTGATAAAAAACGGAAGGTTTACAAACAACATCTCTTAGCAACCATCAGTGAAAAACGCATCGCACCCGCACTTGCTTGCGGATGCAATGTGTTTTTCACTGAAGCTCCATTCACTTCTATGGGACCAGGGCTGCGTGAAAAACGCTGAATATAGAACATGCTGCGATTTTCACGCAACGCAGAACTGATGCATGAAAAAAACTGCTCATGTACACAGGCCCATTGAAATGAATGGGTCAGGATTCAGTGCATGTGAAGAGGCCTTTCTGCTGGGGGATTGTTCTGGTAATACTGCATGAGAACTATAGGGAAATTTAAGGGAATATTATCAGCTTTTAATATATGGCTAGGGATGAGCGAACTCGAACTGTATAGTTCGGGTTCGTACCGAATTTTGGGGTGTCCGTGACACGGACCCGAACCCGGACATTTTCGTAAAAGTCCGGGTTCGGGTTCGGTGTTCGTCGCTTTCTTGGCGCTTTTGTGACGCTTTCTTGGCGCTTTTTGAAAGGCTGCAAAGCAGCCAATCAACAAGCGTCATACTACTTGCCCCAAGAGGCCGTCACAGCCATGCCTACTATTGGCATGGCTGTGATTGGCCAGAGCACCATGTGACCCAGCCTCTATTTAAGCTGGAGTCACATAGCGCCGCCCGTCACTCTGCTCTGATTAGCGTAGGGAGAGGTTGCGGATGCGACAGTAGGGCGAGATTAGGCAGATTAACTCCTCCAAAGGACTTCACTTGATTAATCGATCGATCTGCAGCTGTGCATCATTGAGCTGCTGAAATTCAAATGCTCACTCACTGTTTTTAGGCTGCCCAGACCGTTTGTCAGTCACTTTTTTCTGGGGTGATCGGCGGCCATTTTGTGTCTTGTGCGGTGCTGCGACCAAGTGCATCCAAGCTGCGACCAAGTGCATTTAACCCTCAATGGTGTGGTTGTTTTTTGGCTAAAGCCTACATCAGGGTGAAGCTGTCACACCAAGTGCATTTAACCAGCAATAGTCTGTTCATTTTTTTGGCCATATACTAAATCAGGGGCAAGCTGCGCCTGTCACCAAGTGCATTTAACCCTCAATGGTGTGGTTGTTTTTTGGCTAAAGCCTACATCAGGGTGAAGCTGTCACACCAAGTGCATTTAACCAGCAATAGTCTGTTCATTTTTTGGCCATATACTACATCAGGGGCAAGCTGCGCCCGTCACCAAGTGCATTTAACCCTCAGTAGTGTGGTGCGTCAAGCTGTGACACCAAGTGCATTTAACCAGCAATAGTCTGTTCATTTTTTGGCCATATACTAAATCAGGGGCAAGCTGCGCCCGTCACCAAGTGCATTTAACCAGCAATAGTGTGGTTATTTTTTGGCCATATCCCAGTCTAATTCTGTCACTAAATCCATACCGGTCACCCAGCGCCTAAATACTAGGCCTCAAATTTATATCCCGCTAAATCTCTCGTTACCGCTGTCCTGTTGTGGCTGGGAAAGTTATTTAGTGTCCGTCAAAGCACATTTTTTGTTCTGGGTTGAAGTACAATTCCCAATTTAGCAATTTCATAATTTAGTGGTTCCTGCTATATCAGAGCTATTTGAAATCTATCCCTAAAAGGGTATATAATATTCAAGGTGCACATTGGGTCATTCAGAATAACTTCACACACACCCGCTACTGTGTATTTCCAAGTCTAATTCTGTCACTAAACCCATACCTGTCACCCAGCGCCTAAATACTAGGCCTCAAATTTATATCCTGCTAAATCTCTCGTTACCGCTGTCCTGTTGTGGCTGGGAAAGTTATTTAGTGTCCGTCAAAGCACATTTTTTGTTCTGGGTTGAAATACAATTCCCAATTTAGCAATTTCATAATTTAGTGGTTTCTGCTATATCAGAGCTATTTGAAATCTATCCCTAAAAGGGTATATAATATTCAAGGTGCACATTGGGTCATTCAGAATAACTTCACACACACCCGCTACTGTGTATTTCTAAGTCTAATTCTGTCACTAAACCCATACCTGTCACCCAGCGCCTAAATACTAGGCCTCAAATTTATATCCTGCTAAATCTCTCGTTACCGCTGTCCTGTTGTGGCTGGGAAAGTTATTAAGTGTCCGTCAAAGCACATTTTTTGTTCTGGGTTGAAATACAATTCCCAATTTAGCAATTTCATAATTTAGTGGTTTCTGCTATATCAGAGCTATTTGAAATCTATCCCTAAAAGGGTATATAATATTCAAGGTGCACATTGGGTCATTCAGAATAACTTCACACACACCCGCTACTGTGTATTTCTAAGTCTAATTCTGGCACTAAACCCATACCTGTCACCCAGCGCCTAAATACTAGGCCTCAAATTTATATCCTGCTAAATCTCTCGTTAACGCTGTCCTGTTGTGGCTGGGAAAGTTATTTAGTGTCCGTCAAAGCACATTTTTTGTTCTGGATTTAAATACAATTCCCAATTTAACAATTTCATAATTTAGTGGTTTCTGCTATATCAGAGCTATTTGAAATCTATCCCTAAAAGGGTATATAATATTCAAGGTGCACATTGGGTCATTCAGAATAACTTCACACACACCCGCTACTGTGTATTTCCAAGTCTAATTCTGTCACTAAACCCATACCTGTCACCCAGCGCCTAAATACTAGGCCTCAAATTTATATCCTGCTAAATCTCTCGTTAACGCTGTCCTGTTGTGGCTGGGAAAGTTATTTAGTGTCCGTCAAAGCACATTTTTTGTTCTGGGTTGAAATACAATTCCCAATTTAGCAATTTCATAATTTAGTGGTTTCTGCTATATCAGAGCTATTTGAAATCTATCCCTAAAAGGGTATATAATATTCAAGGTGCACATTGGGTCATTCAGAATAACTTCACACACACCCGCTACTGTGTATTTCTAAGTCTAATTTTGTCACTAAACCCATACCTGTCACCCAGCGCCTAAATACTAGGCCTCAAATTTATATCCTGCTAAATCTCTCGTTAACGCTGTCCTGTTGTGGCTGGGAAAGTTATTTAGTGTCCGTCAAAGCACATTTTTTGTTCTGGGTTTAAATACAATTCCCAATTTAACAATTTCATAATTTAGTGGTTTCTGCTATATCAGAGCTATTTGAAATCTATCCCTAAAAGGGTATATAATATTCAAGGTGCACATTGGGTCATTCAGAATAACTTCACACACACACGCTTCTGTGCATTTCCAAGTCTAATTCTGTCACTAAATCCATACCGGTCACCCAGCGCCTAAATACTAGGCCTCAAATTTATATCCCGCTGAATTTGAATACAATACATTGGGCCAAATAATATATTTGTTGTTGTGGTGAACCATAACAATGAGAAAAACATCTAGTAAGGGACGCGGACGTGGACATGGTCGTGGTGGTGTTAGTGGACCCTCTGGTGCTGGGAGAGGACGTGGCCGTTCTGCCACATCCACACGTCCTAGTGTACCAACTACCTCAGGTCCCAGTAGCCGCCAGAATTTACAGCGATATATGGTGGGGCCCAATGCCGTTCTAAGGATGGTAAGGCCTGAGCAGGTACAGGCATTAGTCAATTGGGTGGCCGACAGTGGATCCAGCACGTTCACATTATCTCCCACCCAGTCTTCTGCAGAAAGCGCACAGATGGCGCCTGAAAACCAACCCCATCAGTCTGTCACATCACCCCCATGCATACCAGGGAAACTGTCTCAGCCTCAAGTTATGCAGCAGTCTCTTATGCTGTTTGAAGACTCCGCTGGCAGGGTTTCCCAAGGGCATCCACCTAGCCCTTCCCCAGCGGTGAAAGACATAGAATGCACTGACGCACAACCACTTATGTTTCCTGATGATGAGGACATGGGAATACCACCTCAGCATGTCTCTGATGATGACGAAACACAGGTGCCAACTGCTGCGTCTTTCTGCAGTGTGCAGACTGAACAGGAGGTCAGGGATCAAGACTGGGTGGAAGACGATGCAGGGGACGATGAGGTCCTAGACCCCACATGGAATGAAGGTCGTGCCACTGACTTTCACAGTTCGGAGGAAGAGGCAGTGGTGAGACCGAGCCAACAGCGTAGCAAAAGAGGGAGCAGTGGGCAAAAGCAGAACACCCGCCGCCAAGAGACTCCGCCTGCTACTGACCGCCGCCATCTGGGACCGAGCACCCCAAAGGCAGCTTCAAGGAGTTCCCTGGCATGGCACTTCTTCAAACAATGTGCTGACGACAAGACCCGAGTGGTTTGCACGCTGTGCCATCAGAGCCTGAAGCGAGGCATTAACGTTCTGAACCTGAGCACAACCTGCATGACCAGGCACCTGCATGCAAAGCATGAACTGCAGTGGAGTAAACACCTTAAAACCAAGGAAGTCACTCAGGCTCCCCCTGCTACCTCTTCTGCTGCTGCCGCCTCGGCCTATTCTGCTGCTGCCGCCTCGGCCTCTTCCTCCGCCTCTGGAGGAACGTTGGCACCTGCCGCCCAGCAAACAGGGGATGTACCACCAACACCACCACCACCACCTCCGTCACCAAGCGTCTCAACCATGTCACACGCCAGCGTTCAGCTCTCCATCTCACAAACATTTGATAGAAAGCGTAAATTCCCACCTAGCCACCCTCGATCCCTGGCCCTGAATGCCAGCATTTCTAAACTACTGGCCTATGAAATGCTGTCATTTAGGCTGGTGGACACAGACAGCTTCAAACAGCTCATGTCGCTTGCTGTCCCACAGTATGTTGTTCCCAGCCGGCACTACTTCTCCAAGAGAGCCGTGCCTTCCCTGCACAACCAAGTATCCGATAAAATCAAGTGTGCACTGCGCAACGCCATCTGTAGCAAGGTCCACCTAACCACAGATACGTGGACCAGTAAGCACGGCCAGGGACGCTATATCTCCCTAACTGCACACTGGGTAAATGTAGTGGCAGCTGGGCCCCAGGCGGAGAGCTGTTTGGCGCACGTCCTTCCGCCGCCAAGGATCGCAGGGCAACATTCTTTGCCTCCTGTTGCCACCTCCTCCTTCTCGGCTTCCTCCTCCTCTTCTTCCACCTGCTCATCCAGTCAGCCACACACCTTCACCACCAACTTCAGCACAGCCCGGGGTAAACGTCAGCAGGCCATTCTGAAACTCATATGTTTGGGGGACAGGCCCCACACCGCACAGGAGTTGTGGCGGGGTATAGAACAACAGACCGACGAGTGGTTGCTGCCGGTGAGCCTCAAGCCCGGCCTGGTGGTGTGTGATAATGGGCGAAATCTCGTTGCAGCTCTGGGACTAGCCAATTTGACGCACATCCCTTGCTTGGCGCATGTGCTGAATTTGGTGGTGCAGAAGTTCATTCACAACTACCCCGACATGTCAGAGCTGCTGCATAAAGTGCGGGCCGTCTGTTCGCGCTTCCGGCGTTCACATCCTGCTGCTGCTCGCCTGTCTGCGCTACAGCGTAACTTCGGCCTTCCCGCTCACCGCCTCATATGCGACGTGCCCACCAGGTGGAACTCCACCTTGCACATGCTGGACAGACTGTGCGAGCAGCAGCAGGCCATAGTGGAGTTTCAGCTGCAGCACGCACGGGTCAGTCGCACTACAGAACAGCACCACTTCACCACCAATGACTGGGCCTCCATGCGAGACCTGTGTGCCCTGTTGCGCTGTTTCGAGTACTCCACCAACATGGCCAGTGGCGATGACACCGTTATCAGCGTTACAATACCACTTCTATGTCTCCTTGAGAAAACACTTAGGGCGATGATGGAAGAGGAGGTGGCCCAGGAGGAGGAGGAGGAGGAGGAGGAAGAGGGGTCATTTTTAGCACTTTCAGGCCAGTCTCTTCGAAGTGACAGCAGAGGCCAGGTACAAATGTGGCCAGCCAGGGCCCACTACTGGAGGACGAGGAGGACGAGGATGAGGAGGAGGTGGAGGAGGATGAGGATGAAGCATGGTCACAGCGGGGTGGCACCCAACGCAGCTCGGGTCCATCACTGGTGCGTGGCTGGGGGGAAAGGCAGGACGATGACGATACGCCTCCCACAGAGGACAGCTTGTCCTTACCCCTGGGCAGCCTGGCACACATGAGCGACTACATGCTGCAGTGCCTGCGCAACGACAGCAGAGTTGCCCACATTTTAACCTGTGCGGACTACTGGGTTGCCACCCTGCTGGATCCACGCTACAAGGACAATGTGCCCACCTTACTTCCTGCACTGGAGCGTGATAGGAAGATGCGCGAGTACAAGCACACGTTGGTAGACGCGCTACTGAGAGCATTCCCAAATGTCACAGGGGAACAAGTGGAAGCCCAAGGCCAAGGCAGAGGAGGAGCAAGAGGTCGCCAAGGCAGCTGTGTCACGGCCAGCTCCTCTGAGGGCAGGGTTAGCATGGCAGAGATGTGGAAAACTTTTGTCAACACGCCACAGCTAACTGCACCACCACCTGATACGCAACGTGTTAGCAGGAGGCAACATTTCACAAACATGGTGGAACAGTACGTGTGCACACCCCTCCACGTACTGACTGATGGTTCGGCCCCATTCAACTTCTGGGTCTCTAAATTGTCCACGTGGCCAGAGCTAGCCTTTTATGCCTTGGAGGTGCTGGCCTGCCCGGCAGCCAGCGTTTTGTCTGAACGTGTATTCAGCACGGCAGGGGGCGTCATTACAGACAAACGCAGCCGCCTGTCTACAGCCAATGTGGACAAGCTGACGTTCATAAAAATGAACCAGGCATGGATCCCACAGGACCTGTCCGTCCCTTGTCCAGATTAGACATTAACTACCTCCCCATAACCATATATTATTGGACTCCAGGGCACTTCCTCATTCAATCCTACTTTTATTTTCATTTTACCATTATATTGCGAGGCTACCCAAAGTTGAATGAACCTCTCCTCTGCCTGTGTGCTAGGCCTAAATATATGCCAATGGACTGTTGCAGTGGTGGCTGACATGAAGCCTGATTCTCTGCTATGACATGCAGACTAATTCTCTGCTGACATGAAGCCAGATTGTCTGTTACGGGACCTCTCTCCTCTGCCTGGGTGCTGGGCCTAAATTTATGACAATGGACTGTTGCAGTGGTGGCTGACGTGAAGCCTGATTCTCTGCTATGACATGCAGACTGATTCTCTGCTGACATGAAGCCAGATTGTCTGTTACGGGACCTCTCTGCTCTGCCTGTGTGCTAGGCCTAAATATATGCCAATGGACTGTTGCAGTGGTGGGTGACGTGAAGCCTCATTCTCTGCTATGACATGCAGACTGATTCTCTGCTGACATGAAGCCAGATCGTCTGTTACGGGACCTCTCTGCTCTGCCTGTGTGCTAGGCCTAAATATATGCCAATGGACTGTTGCAGTGGTGGGTGACGTGAAGCCTCATTCTCTGCTATGACATGCAGACTGATTCTCTGCTGACATGAAGCCAGATTGTCTGTTACGGGACCTCTCTGCTCTGCCTGTGTGCTAGGCCTAAATATATGCCAATGGACTGTTGCAGTGGTGGGTGACGTGAAGCCTCATTCTCTGCTATGACATGCAGACTGATTCTCTGCTGACATGAAGCCAGATCGTCTGTTACGGGACCTCTCTGCTCTGCCTGTGTGCTAGGCCTAAATATATGCCAATGGACTGTTGCAGTGGTGGGTGACGTGAAGCCTCATTCTCTGCTATGACATGCAGACTGATTCTCTGCTGTCATGAAGCCAGATTGTCTGTTACGGGACCTCTCTGCTCTGCCTGTGTGCTAGGCCTAAATATATGCCAATGGACTGTTGCAGTGGTGGGTGACGTGAAGCCTCATTCTCTGCTATGACATGCAGACTGATTCTCTGCTGACATGAAGCCAGATTGTCTGTTACGGGACCTCTCTGCTCTGCCTGTGTGCTAGGCCTAAATATATGCCAATGGACTGTTGCAGTGGTGGGTGACGTGAAGCCTCATTCTCTGCTATGACATGCAGACTGATTCTCTGCTGACATGAAGCCAGATTGTCTGTTACGGGACCTCTCTGCTCTGCCTGTGTGCTAGGCCTAAATATATGCCAATGGACTGTTGCAGTGGTGGGTGACGTGAAGCCTCATTCTCTGCTATGACATGCAGACTGATTCTCTGCTGTCATGAAGCCAGATTGTCTGTTACGGGACCTCTCTGCTCTGCCTGTGTGCTAGGCCTAAATATATGCCAATGGACTGTTGCAGTGGTGGGTGACGTGAAGCCTCATTCTCTGCTATGACATGCAGACTAATTCTCTGCTGACATGAAGCCAGATTGTCTGTTACGGGACCTCTCTCCTCTGCCTGGGTGCTGGGCCTAAATTTATGACAATGGACTGTTGCAGTGGTGGCTGACGTGAAGCCTGATTCTCTGCTATGACATGCAGACTGATTCTCTGCTGACATGAAGCCAGATCCTCTGTTACGGGACCTCTCTCCTCTGCCTGGGTGCTGGGCCTAAATTTATGACAATGGACTGTTGCAGTGGTGGCTGACGTGAAGCCTGATTCTCTGCTATGACATGCAGACTGATTCTCTGCTGACATGAAGCCAGATCCTCTGTTACGGGACCTCTCTCCTCTGCCTGGGTGCTGGGCCTAAATTTATGAAAATGGACTCTTACAGTGGTGGGTGACGTGAAGCCTGATTCTCTGCTATGACATGAAGACTGATTCTCTGCTGACATGAAGCCAGATTGTCTGTTACGGGACCTCTCTCCTCTGCCTGGGTGCCGGGGCCTAAATATCTGAGAATGGACTGTTCCAGTGGTGGGTGACGGGAAGCCAGATTCTCTGCTATGGAACCTCTCTCCAATTGATTTTGGTTAATTTTTATTTATTTAATTTTTATTTTAATTAATTTCCCTATCCACATTTGTTTGCAGGGGATTTACCTACATGTTGCTTCCTTTTACAGCCCTCTAGCCCTTTCCTGGGCTGTTTTACAGCCGTTTTAGTGCCGAAAAGTTCGGGTCCCCATTGACTTCAATGGGGTTCGGGTTCGGGACGAAGTTCGGATCGGGTTCGGATCCCGAACCCGAACATTTCCGGGATGTTCGGCCGAACTTCTCGAACCCGAACATCCAGGTGTTCGCTCAACTCTATATATGGCA
Source organism: Bufo gargarizans (assembly GCF_014858855.1). Classification (NCBI taxonomy): domain Eukaryota; kingdom Metazoa; phylum Chordata; class Amphibia; order Anura; family Bufonidae; genus Bufo; species Bufo gargarizans. The sequence continues at coordinate 73,682,958 of NC_058085.1, read as the reverse complement.
CATCCCTAGGTATGCCATCATGATATGAGGGGACAGTCTTCTGGGTACAGGTTGCACAGCGATGTGGCTGCGACTCCAAGTTGCAGAACCATTGCGCAACACAAAAATATCTGCAACTTGTCTGCAACTTGCTGTCATGCAACTATTTTAGAACTGTGTTTTGGCTGTGAAAATATAGCCAAGTCGCAAGGGAGTCGTGTGTCGTCAATATCACATAGGCGGGGGTCCGAATCTCGGCACCCCTGCCGATCAGCTGTTTCATGAAGCCGCGTCGCTCACTGGAGCTCTGGTGAGCACTACCTCCTCCCGGGCACTTACCAAGCACAGTGCCGTACAATGTATAGCGGCTGTGTTTGGTATTGCAGCTCAGCCCTATTAACCTGAATGGGGCTGAGCTGCAACTAGGCCATGTGACCGATGTATGGTGATGTCAATGGCCTAGGAATAGGCCGCGCCACTCTCGGAGCGCCCAGACTCGTGCAGACAAAAATAGGCAGTTATATTAAAGGCTGTCCGTGCCGTTCTGCAAATTGCGGAACGCACACGGACGCCATCCATGTTTTGCGTGTTGTGCATGAGGCCTTATCCTGAAGATAGTCCATCAATACTCATTCCAGAATAACCCCTTTAACTACTTAGCCTCAGCAATCACATGCATTTCATGCCGATGTCACTACTGAGGCCATTGGTGGACAGAAGTGATGTGTATGTAGATGGCACTTTACAATTCCAGTCCTGTGGAAACTGAAAGCAACGGAGACGGGAGTCAGGACACAGGAACCTGGACCCATTTAGGGTACTTACACACTAGCGTTTTTGTTTTCCGTCATTGAGTTCCGTCACAGAGGCTCATTACCGTAGAAAAAACCTGATCAGTTTTACCCTAATGCATTCTGAATAGAGAGTAATCCGTTCAGGATGCATCAGTTCAGTCCCTCTTACGTTTTTTGGCATGCTGCAGTTTTCTCTGCGGCCACAAATACTGAACACTTGCCGGAATGCCGGATCCGGCATTATTTTCCATTGAAATGCATTAATGCCAGATCCGTCCTTAAGTGTTCCGGAAAAACGGATCTGGTTTTGTGGTCTGCGCATGTGCAGACCTATAAAAATGTGAAAAAGATAAATACCGTATCTGTTTTTCTGGATGACAACCGTAAAGACGGATCCGGTAGTGCAATACATTTGTCAGACGGATCCACAACCGGATCCGTCTGACAAATGCATCAGTTTGTGTCCGGATTGCTGGATCCGGAATCCTCTGCTGCAAGTGTGAAAGTACCCTAAAAAGGTAAGTGGTTTGTTTTAGTACATTTTATTTAGCCTTCTTGGTGCGAGCAATGCAAGGCCGTCCCAAGCTAAGAACTGAGCGGCTGACGTGGTATACCAGGCTGTGTGCAGAGGGAGGCCAGGTGAGGAAGCAGGTTATGCCCCCACCTTCTATGGGTCAATGTGAGGTCTTTGGAGCGCTTTGCAGTATTATAGATCACCCACCTTCCCCTGGTTTGTTGTGGGACCCCTGGACTATGTCCCAGCTGGCCTGATGTGCAGCCAGCTGGATATAGCATTCCCGATTGTATGTGTGATGTTCCTCATACTGAAATGTCAGCCCGTATATATTCACGTATGGACATAGACCACCTGTCCGTTCATTACAGTCTCGATGTACAGATAAGGCAATGCTCGGCTCACCTTCTGCATTGCCACTTGTTTCGGAGGATAAGAATGTACAGCTTGAATATACAAATGTTATTTAAAAAACTGCATAGAGAAGGAGCAATGAGGTCTTTACAAGGCCAAGTTCACATGTAGAGGACAGGACTGGATCCCATGGTGAGATTTATAGGAGTGCATGAACATTTAGGGCTCGTGCACTTGGCAGAACCAGGTGTAGCAGACATTTACAGCAGTGCCATATGTATCTAGTAGTCAGCCACACAGGCTCCATCTGGTGCCATCTATATGGTGATATTCTCTCCTCGTACATAAAGCATACAATACTACATATTTTTCTGTTTGCAAAATCCATTTTTTTTAAGTTCTTGATTTGTCTTTTTATGTCAACATCCCATATAATGATTTAGAAGTTATCAGTTTATCTGTTTCTGGAAATCTCAGTGACAATACAGCCCATAGGAGTTGTCATCCGCCTTATGCAATCTCCTCATGTATACAGGGATGTCTCCATATCTTCACATAACTAGGCAGATTTTCCTTTCAATAGTCTAGGTAGAAATAAGGGGCCCACTCCTAGCAGCTTCCGTGCCAGCCTGTCACCCTATATTATGGCAGCCAATGTGTGCCAGCACAGAGAGATGTCATTCTATCTTACTTACATCCAGAGGCTGAAAACCTGTGCTGACCTGGTGCTGCTCATACATGTACATGGTTCATTATATTCCTGGGCAGAGGTCAGCAGCCACTGGAGCTCCAGCGATTGGAAAAGATACCGTACTAGTCCCAGCTTGCACCATTCTATGAGAATTCCAAGTGTGCATGCAGTGACAGATAGGTCTACAGTGGCTGGAGTGCTGAAGGTTGCTGATCCCAGGTGTAGGTGCATTATAAGTGTATTATTATTCAGTACTGATTGGTTCTTTCTCTTTTCTCTAATTATTATATTATAATGTAATGATATTCCTTTTAATGTAGTGAGTTAGTACAATATATACAAGACCCCTATCAAGCTGTAAAGGCTGCATTCCTGAGTGGTTGGATAGATCAGGACATGTATACTACACACTGGACAGCTGGAGTAGGAGGGACCATTAAGGTAGAAAAGTTTAAAGCATGAGATAAAGCTCTCAACTCCACTGAGGACATCAATTGGGTAACGCCTCGTCCACACTTCAGTGTTTGGTCAGTGATTTCTATCAGTGATTTGTGAGCCAAAACCAGGTATGGTTAAAGCCACAGAAGAGGTGCAGATCTTTCCATTATACCTTAACTCTGTGTAGGCTTCACTTCTGCTTTTGGCTCACAAATCTCTGATGGAAATCACTGACCAAACACTGAAGTGTGAACGAGGCCTAAGATGGTGGTGTTTCACTTTTTCTCATTCTCTATAGTAACATGGTGACATGGTGCGCCGGCTATATACCATGGTAGCACAGCAACAGGAGCTTACTGCACTGTTGTTGCAGACCAGGTAATTATTTACGTTTTCTACTCTGTATGATTTGTTTGTATTTAATTGTAACATATTTTATCATACTTAGTAAATATTTTTATTCACTTACCCTGTGTAAGCCTATTTTATTATCAAAATCTTTGAATTCATGTTAAAACAGTAAAACAAAGCCAGGGAATACTTTCATTCTTTGAATATAAACAATGAATGATTCCTTTCACTGACAGCAAGCAGAGATAAAAAGAGTAAGGCCTCTTTCACACAAGCGAGTGTTCCGCATGGGTACGATGCATAACGTGAACGTATAGAACCCACACTGAATCCTGACCCATTCATTTTAATAGGTCTGTGTACATGAGCGGTTTTTTTCACACATCATCATTGCATTAAATAAAAAAACGCAGCATGTTCTATATTCAACGTTTTTCAACGGATTCGGTCCGGATGCGTTCAGGGAAACTTGCACTATTTTGCAAGCAAGTTCAGTCAGTTTTGTCTGAGATTGCGTTTAGTTGTTCCGTTTTTTCCACGCGGGTGCAATACGTTTTGATGCGTTTTTCACGTGCGTGATAAAAAACGGAAGGTTTACAAACAACATCTCTTAGCAACCATCAGTGAAAAACGCATCGCACCCGCACTTGCTTGCGGATGCAATGCGTTTTTCACGCAGCCCCATTCACTTCTATGGGGTGTGAAAACCGCAGAATATAGAACATGCTACGATTTTCAAGCAACGCAGAACTGATCCGTGAAAAACAACGCTCATGTACACAGCCCCATTGAAATCAATGGGTCAGGATTCAGTGCGGGTGCTATACGTTCACGTCACGCATTGCACCCGCGCGGGAAAACTCGCTCATGTGAAAGGGGCCATAGGAATGGGACTTCAGTGAAAAACTAATTGCATCTGGAATCAAGTTCATATGCAATGCGTTTTTCACTGATGGTTGCTAAGAGATGTTTGCAAACCTTCAGTTTTTTATCACTCAGGTGAAAAACGCATAAAAAAAGCATTGCACTTGTGCGGAAAAAACTGAACAACTGAACGCAATTGCAGACAAAACTGACTGAACTTGCTTAAAAAAAATGCTCTGATTTTCATAGAATGCACCCTGAACGCATCCGGAGCTGTATTGTTCGTGTGACAGAGGCCAAAATCAGAAACCAAAAAAATGTTTCATTGTACAAAGAATACACTTGACGTGTCTAAAACCATGTCACCACTATAAATTCCCTTTAAAGGTCGAGCTCCAATTTGAGTCTTTGTTAAAAAGGCCAGTGTTTGCCGCAGCTCATATTTGACACGGCTGGATTCGTGAGTTTGAGCATGAGAGATCGCATGAATGTCTAATCCTAAGAAGATAGCTTCTTAGAACATGAAAGTAAAACTGGAAATGATGTATTTTGGGCAAATTTTACTGTAAACAAGCGATATTTCAGTATCCTACTGACTTTATTCATGGATTACTTTACATACAGTGCCTTGACCCCCCTTGACTTTTTTTGTATTTTGTTACATTACAGCCTTAAGTTCAATGTTTTGTTAATCTGAATTTTATGTGATGGATCAGAACACAATAGTCTAAGTTGGTAAAGTAAAATGAGAACAATATATAAATAAAACTATTGTTTAGAAATAGAAAACAGAAAATTGTCCTGTGCGTATGTATTCACCCCCTTTGTTAGGAAGCCCATAACAAGCCCTGGTGCAACCAATTGCCTTCAGAAGTCACATAATTAGTGAAATGATGTCCACCTGTGTGCAATCTAAGTGTCACATGATCTGTCATTACATATACACACCTTTTTTGAAAGATCCCAGAGGCTGAAACCACCTAAGCAAGAGGCATCACTAACCAAACGCTGCCATGAAGACCAAGGAACTCTCCAAACAAGTAAGGGACAATGTTGTTGAGAAGTCATGGTTAGGTTATAAAAAATATCCAAATCTTTTTCTCCTTTCCCTAATTATTATATTATATTTTAATGCAATAATATTCCTTTTAATGTGGTGAGTTAGTACAATACATAAAAGACCCCTATTATTTTTGTAAAGGCTGCATATAATTAGATAGCTCAGAAAATGCATACTGCACACTGGACATCTTGAGTAGGAGAGGCCATTAAGATAGAAAAGTTTGAAGCATGAGACAAAGCTCTCAACTCCACTGAGGACATCAATTGGGTAAGGCCTCGTTTACACTTTAGTGTTTGGTCAGTGATTTACATCAGTGATTTGTGATTCAAAACCAGGTGCGGGTCAAAACCTGTCATGGTCTTACCTCCTTGCTGTTCCCTTCGTTTGACATGTGCTGGCGGCCATCTTGGTTTCTGGGTTTTCTTGTAGCCTCTCACCCTGTGGCTCCTCCTTCCCACTGGGAGGAGCTGGATGCCTAGCTCATATATATAGGAGGTCTGTGGCTTCAGTTCCTTGCTTGGTCCTCCTGTGTTCACATGCTTCCAAGACTGCTGCTGCTTCTGGTTCCTGATCCTGGCCTCGTCTGACTACCCCGTTGGTTCCTGATTCCGGCTTCGTCTGACTACCCCGTTGGTTCCTGATCCTGGCTTCGTCTGACTACCCTTCTGGTTCCTGACCTCTGTCTCCGCAAGACCCTGCTTCGGTTTAGCCATCCGTTTGGACTTTGCTTACGGCTTGCTCTTCAATAAAACCTTCTTATTTTCCACTTATCTCTTGTTGTACGTCTGGTTCATGGTTCCATGACATTAGGACCAAGCCATGAATTCTGACGGTACAGGGCCACCCTCGCTACCTACGCTGGTTGCCAGACTTGATCAGCAGGATCACCTGTTGGGTCGGTTCGCTGTGGCGTTGCAAACCCTGCTTGAACGCACGGCTCATTTAGCTTCCGTTGCCGATGGGTTGGTTGTCGCTCCTGGGCCCGCTCCTACTGCCGCTCCGGTTGTTGCGCCAGAGTCTACCCTGACACCTGTTGCTGCGCCTGTGGTGTTTCAGGGTATGACCGGTTCTGCCCCCCTTCCACAGCGCTTTGGGGGAGAGCCAACTCAGTGCCGAGGTTTCCTTAACCAGGTGGGCATTTACTTCGAGTTGCTGCCACATGCCTTTCCTACTGAGAGATCAAAGGTGGGCTTCTTGATCTCGCTGCTCTCGGACAAGGCCTTGGCCTGGGCCAGCCCTTTATGGGAGAACAACAATCCGGTGGTTGCCGAGTTTTCCGGTTTTGTTGCTTCTCTTCGGAAGGTATTCGATGTGCCGGCTCGTGCTGCCTCTGCTGCGAAGCTCCTTATGTCCATCAGACAGGGTTCACGATCCGTAGCTGAATACGCCATTGAGTTTCGTACCCTGGCAGCAGAGGTGGGCTGGAATAATGAGGCTCTGGTCGCTGCTTTCTCTCATGGTCTCTCGGATGCCTTGAAGGATGAGGTTGCAGCTAAGGACCTACCAGTGGAGCTCGAGTCTCTTATTTCTTTCCTGATTTTGATTGACACCAGACTCAGGGAGAGACCTTCCTTTAAGGAGAGCCTGCGGAGGCCTTCTAACAGATTGGCGCCTACGTTTGCTGTCCCACCCGTGCCTCCCTCTCCTCCCACGCCTCCTGGGGATGACTTGTCTGGGGGTGAACCCATGCAGCTGGGGTTTGCTCGCCTGTCCGAGGGGGAGAGGGTACTCCGGAGACGCGAGGGCCGATGCATGTACTGTGGTCTCGGTGGGCATTTTCGGTTGGCATGCCCGAACCGTCCGGGAAACGCTCGCACCTGAGATCCTGTCGGGGGCAGATCTTGGGTGGAGTCTCCTCGTCCCCGGTTTCCCGTGTTGACAAACCACTGATTACTGTTGTCCTCTCCTGGGTCGGGGGCTCGGTGACGACCCAGGCGTTGGTGGACTCTGGTGCTGGTGGTTTGTTCATTGATAGTGTGTTCGCTGCCGCCAATTCCATTCCTCTGCAGCCTCGAGGTTCCCCACTGGCTCTTGAGGCGATAGACGGCAGACCCCTTCTGCCGCCACACGTGACTCATGAGACCCTTCCAGTGGGGATGGCCATTGGTGCTGTTCACAGAGAGTCGGTCTGTCTCCAGGTTATTTCGTCTCCACACTACTCGGTGGTCTTGGGGTACCCCTGGCTCCAGAAGCATAATCCGACTTTCGATTGGAAATCGGCCGAGATCCTCTCGTGGTCACCGCAGTGTGGGGCTAGTTGCATCCATGGGCCTGTCAAGTTGCTGAGTACTTCCTCGGACTCTCTGTTGCCTCCTGAATACGAGGAGTACCGGGATGTATTCGATAAGGTGCGTGCGGTTGCCCTACCTCCGCACCGCCCATACGATTGTGCCATAGAGTTACAATCTGGTGCCGTTCCTCCTCGTGGCAAAGTCTATCCACTGTCGGGGCTGGATTTTTCTTTGTGAAAAAGAAGGGCGGTGAATTGAGGCCTTGCATCGATTACAGGGGTCTCAATCGCATCACGATAAAGAACGCTTACCCGATACCCTTGATTTCCGAGCTGTTCGATCGCCTCAAAGGGGCCACGGTCTTTACCAAACTCGACCTGAGGGCGGCATATAACCTGGTAAGGATCAAGGCGGGCGATGAGTGGAAGACCGCGTTTAACACCAGGACCGGTCATTATGAATCCTTGGTTATGCCCTTTGGGTTGTGCAATGCGCCCGCAGTCTTCCAGGAATTCATCAACGATGTTTTCCGTGACCTGTTGCAGCAGTGTGTGGTGGTCTATTTGGATGACATCTTGGTATATTCTGAATCCATGGAGGCCCACGTTCTGGATGTCAGACGAGTGTTGCAACGGGTACGAGAGAACAAGCTGTTCGGTAAGCTTGAGAAATGCGAATTTCACCGATCCCAGGTAACCTTCTTAGGTTACATCATTTCCGCTGAGGGGTTCTCCATGGATCCTGAGAAGGTTTCGGCTGTCTTACAGTGGCCCCAGCCCAGTGGTCTTCGTGCCCTGCAGCGCTTTTTGGGCTTCGCCAATTATAATCGGAAGTTCATCAGGGACTTTTCCATGCTAGCCAAGCCTCTCACGGATCTGACCAGGAAGGGCAGCAATCCCCAGGTCTGGCCGCCCGAGGCCATCCGAGCTTTTGAGGCTCTAAAGTCCGCCTTTGTGTCGGCTCCGATTCTGTCGCATCCCAACCCTGGGTTGCCGTTTGTCCTTGAGGTGGACGCGTCTGAGACGGGAGTAGGCGCCCTCCTGTCTCAGCGTAGAACACCGGAGGGTCCTCTGCTTCCTTGTGGGTTTTACTCCCGGAAACTGTCTTCCGCGGAGTGCAACTATCAGATTGGTGACAGGGAGTTATTAGCCATCGTGCAGGCCCTTAAAGAATGGAGGCACTTGCTCGAGGGCTCGGTGGTTCCGGTTCTCATCCTGACGGACCACAAGAATCTGACCTACCTCTCTGAGGCCAAGAGATTGACACCACGTCAGGCCAGATGGGCTCTGTTCTTGTCACGTTTTAATTACGTGGTCTCCTACCTACCCGGTTCCAAGAACATCAGAGCGGATGCCTTATCACGGCAGTACTCCGAGCTGTCCGGGGAGGAGTCGATTCCGACTTCGGTCATACCTCCGAATCAGATCCTGGCCGCCATTCGCACCAGCCTGACCTCTCCCCTGGGTGAGCAGATTTTGGCGGCTCAATCTGGTGCTCCCTCTGGGAGACCCAACGGCAGGTGTTTTGTGCCTGAGGAGTTGCGCACTCGGTTGTTGCGAACCTACCATAACTCCAAGGCCGCGGGGCATCCTGGAAAGAATCAGCTGTCCTGGGCTGTTTCACGTCTGTTCTGGTGGCCTTCCCTACGTTCCGACATCGCCGCATATGTAGCGGCATGCTCCGTTTGTGCCCAGAGTAAGTCCCCTCGGCACCTTCCGTTGGGCCTTTTGCAACCCATAGCCACCGGGGAGCGTCCATGGTCACACCTGGGGATGGATTTCATTGTGGACCTCCCTGCATCCCGAGGCCATACGGTCATTCTCATGATTGTGGATCGGTTTTCCAAAATGTGCCACTGTGTTCCTCTCAAGAAGTTACCCTCTGCACAAGAGTTGGCCTCGATTTTTGCCAGGGAGGTCTTCCGGTTGCACGGTTTGCCCAAGGAGATTGTGTCGGATCGGGGGAGTCAGTTTGTGTCCAGGTTCTGGCGCGCCTTTTGCTCCCAGTTGGGGATTCATCTCTCTTTCTCCTCGGTCTACCACCCTCAGTCCAATGGGGCCGCAGAACGATCCAATCAGGCCTTGGAGCAATTCCTTCGTTGCTATGTCTCCGATCACCAAGACAATTGGGTTGACCTCCTGCCTTGGGCTGAGTTTGCCAGGAACACGGCGGTGAACTCTTCCTCTGGGACGTCTCCCTTCATGGCCAATTATGGGTTCCAACCTGCTGTGTTACCGGAGGTATTCTCTCCCCAGGATATTCCGGCTGTGGAGGATCACCTTTCCGTCCTACGTGCTTCTTGGGTACAGATCCAGAGGTCCCTTGAGGTCTCTGCGCAGCGCCAGAAACTCCAGGCTGATCGCAGACGAGCGCCCGCTCCTTCCTACCAGGTCGGAGACCGCGTATGGTTGTCCACCCGCAACCTCAACCTTCGAGTGCCCACTCCCAAGCTGGCGCCTCGCTTTGTTGGTCCCTTCCGAGTGCTTCGCAGGGTAAACCCGGTAGCCTATGCCCTTGCGCTTCCTCCTGGCATGCGGATCTCCAACGTGTTTCATGTCTCCCTGTTGAAGCCACTGGTGTGTAATCGTTTCACTTCCTCGATTCCTCGGCCTCGTCCGGTCCAAGTGGGCAATCGTGAGGAGTATGAGGTGAGCAATATCCTGGACTCACGCCTGGTCCGCGGCCGGGTGCAGTTTTTGGTCCATTGGCGTGGTTATGGTCCAGAGGAGCGTTCCTGGGTTCCCTCCGCAGATGTCCATGCTCCTGTCTTGCTCCGAGCCTTCCACGCACGCTTCCCTCAGAAACCGTTCCTTACTCCGCGGAGGAGGGGCCCTTGAGGGGGAGGTACTGTCATGGTCTTACCTCCTTGCTGTTCCCTTCGTTTGACATGTGCTGGCGGCCATCTTGGTTTCTGGGTTTTCTTGTAGCCTCCCACCCTGCGGCTCCTCCTTCCCACTGGGAGGAGCTGGATGCCTAGCTCATATATATAGGAGGTCTGTGGCTTCAGTTCCTTGCTTGGTCCTCCTGTGTTCACATGCTTCCAAGACTGCTGCTGCTTCTGGTTCCTGATCCTGGCCTCGTCTGACTACCCCGTTGGTTCCTGATTCCGGCTTCGTCTGACTACCCCGTTGGTTCCTGATCCTGGCTTCGTCTGACTACCCTTCTGGTTCCTGACCTCTGTCTCCGCAAGACCCTGCTTCGGTTTAGCCATCCGTTTGGACTTTGCTTACGGCTTGCTCTTCAATAAAACCTTCTTATTTTCCACTTATCTCTTGTTGTACGTCTGGTTCATGGTTCCATGACAAAACCACAGAACAGGTGCAGATCTTTTCATTATACTTTATCTCTGTGTAGGCTTCACTTTTGGTTTTGGCTCACAAATCACTTATGGAAATCACTGACCAAACACTGAAGTGTGAACGAGGCCTAAGATGCTGATGTTTCACTTTTTCTCTCTCTCTGTATTACCATGGTGCGCCGGCTATATACCATGGTAGCGCAGCAACAGGAGCTCACTGCACTGTTGTTGCTGGCCAGGTAAATATTTACTTTTACTACTCTGTATGATTTGTTTGCATTTAATTGTAACATATTTTATCATACTTAGTAAATATTTTTACTCACTTAGCCTGTTTAAGCCCATTTTATTATCAAAGTCTTTGAATTCATGTTAAAACAGTAGAACAAAGCTAGGGAATGCTGTCATTCTTTGAATATAAACAATGAATGATTCATTTTACTGGTAGCAAGCAGAGATCATGAGAAACTGAGGAATCAAAAAATTAAATCAGAAACCAAAATAATGTTTCCTTGAACAAAGAATACACTGTACAATGTGTCTAAAACCATGTCAACACTATAAATTCCCTTTAAAGGTCGAGCTTCATTTTGAGTCTTTGTTATAAAGGCCATTGTTTGCCGTATGTCTTATTTGACATGGCTGGATCTGTAAGTTTGAGCATGAGGGATCACATGAATGCATAATCCTAAGAAAATAGCTTCTTAGAACTTCAAAGTAAAACTGGAAATTGTGTATTTTGGGCAAATTATTCTGTAAACAAGTGATATTTGAGTATCCTACTCACTTTCTTCAAGGATTACTTTACATATACTCAGCTAGTAAATTAGCTGGATCATTAAGTAAATCATCCTGTTGGCTGGGAGACTTGCTGCAGCTGACTTTGATTCTTTATTATTTTTTTCTTGTATATAAATGATTTTTTATAAACAGTCATTTTTTTTACTTTTAAATATGCTACGTTGTATTTTATAATAACATTCTGCATATGTAGCAGAGCCGATTTTCTTTTGTGCACAGTTACCCACATCCCAGTACAGGTTGTCTTTATACCTTATTATGCCCTACCTGCTCAGGACCTCCCTCTAATACTAAGCACTTTATAGTAGGATCTATTCTAATACTGAAGGACTGCAGGGGGTTATGGGCCCTCATAGGCAGGTTTCGGTAGCTGGATCAGCTGTGTTCTCAAAGGAGTTTCCTAGTATGATAAATCAGTAACTTTGTATTCCATCTCGAACTCCAGATGTAGCCGTTAAGTTTGTCATTTACAGACTCCTGACATCTGTATTAGGAAATATTTATATTATCCCTACACTTTTTCTAACATCCTTCCTTATAATGCTGCATTTTGCTGTTCCTTTGTTATTCCTACTAGAAATGTATGAATAAATAGACTTGAATATGCTACCAGTTTTCCCTGGACACTATCCAGTCAGTGCTTCCAGTGTCTACCCCCCAACTTGAAACACCCAGCCGCACCTTCATTAATAACCTAGCAGGAATAATAAAGGACTGGCACAATATACAGTCATAAGAAAAGATGCTCTAGAATTACATGGGGAATGCAAGTAGTCACTGAAACAGACATGTCAGGAGGGGTGACAGCTCATCTTTAAATGGGTGCTGCTGCAGTAGAAATGTATGGCCATTCATATCTTACCAAAAGTGTCTTCTAGCATACTGCAAGACGTATTTTGAAGATGAACCCTGTAAAATAATACAAGCTTGTCTGCAGTCTAGAATGCCAGATGTAGCAAATCTGAATTTGCCTTGTAATTTTTCTCTTTTTTTTTTGTGTAAAATAAAGCAATAGTTTTACCTGTAGTAAAACCACAAATTTTGCTATGTGCTGACAGACTCAGCTCTGCTGTGGTCTACAACATATAAAAAGCAAAAAGGCAATTACAGAATTCTAGCCTAGAATGAACGGTGGTTTACAAAAAAAAAAATGAAAAAAGTGACATTGTGGGTAAAAATGAAATTGAAAAATGTAACATTTCTGGAAACGTTATATATGAGATGTGTGATGGCTTTAGGAATGCCAGGCAGTTGGCACAGCAACATAACTGAGGGGTCACAGAATGATCCAGCTCCTGCCGTCTGTACTAGACCGGTTGTGTACTGAGATAAAAAATATGCTGTTACACAAAAAATACATTATGTAGAGTCTTATGAACACTCGTGACAGTACAGAACAGATTTCTCTCTCTCTCTCTGCTCACCCGGTTGCTCTGAATCTGCCGCCCTTCACTCATTACTGCATTGCATGTTCTACAGCGTGCTAATGCATCTTTCGCTTGGCACATCTTTGCTCCCCTCTTGGGTAATCATGGCCGGACCTTTGGTGTCTTGTCATCATTATGCAGTTGGTGCCTAAACTGACTTTCCACAAAGTCAGCTCTCAATCACTAATCCCCGAAGCCTAATTCTCACTTTCTGGAAATTGCTGCAGAAATATTCTACAGGGTTGGAAAATAAGGAAGATGACATTTTGGCAGAACAGAAAATACCATTTAAGTGAACATATAACAACTAGGCAACCATTATCACACCTCATGGAACAACTGTGGATGGAAACGAAAAAGAGAACCTGAGTGTAATAACCATTGGAGAGCACAAGCCTGATACTTATATTTACTCATTTCTAGCACTATTTTATGATGGAGTGATAGATAATTGTCACAGACATCGTGAACGTGCCAGTAATAAGCCTGGCAATGTAGATAGATAGATATTCCAAATCCTAAACTTATGAATCACATTAGTAGACTAGTGTGCAATATTTTACCCCATTATTACCAAAGTAATGTGGAAGATAGATAGATAGATATAGAGAGATAGATAATGATAGATAATGATTGATAGATAGATAGATATGTAGTGCCCTGGAATAGGGGTACTTTGGACTATGGACATTTGAGGACATTGCCCTATTACTACTATGAAAAGCCATCGACTCTCTAATTAATTGCACTTTGAAGGGTTATCTTGCACTGTGATTTATGCTGTTGTGTGCACTTATAGTGTTTTATATTGTTGAATTGCATATATATGTTTATTGTCATGTATCCTGTTCATTTGTATTGTTATTACACTGTAGCTGTTCTGAAGGGTTAATGCACATCCATCTAATACTGAGAGACGTTATGACTTTCTACCTATACAACGCTTTGGAGGAAAGAACTGTCTGGTTTAGCTCTGTTGTTCCTGATTAGGTTGTGTTTCTCCACTTCACCCCTCCTAATAGAAGGTTGTAATTCAGCTAGAAACTGCATACGAGGAAAGCAGTCAGAGCCCCTGGTTGTCTACAGATAAGGACCAGTGTTTAGTAAGAGAGAGTCTGCCAGTCTGCTGATAGAGACCACTGTTTAGTAAGAGAGACTGCTAGTCTGCTGATAGAGACCACTGTTTAGTAAGAGAGACTGCTAGTCTGCTGATAGAGACCACTGTTTAGTAAGAGAGAGTCTGCCAGTCTGCAGATAGAGACCACTGTTTAGTAAGAGAGACTGCCAGTCTGCAGATAGAGACCAGTGTTTAGTAAGAGGGAGTCTGCCTGTCTTCAGATAGAGACCAGTGTTTAGTAAGAGAGAGTCTGCCAGTCTGCAGATAGAGACCAGTGTTTAGTAAGAGAGTCTGCCAGTCTGCAGATAGAGACCAGTGTTTAGTAAGAGAGTCTGCCAGTCTGCAGATAGAGACCAGTGTTTAGTAAGAGGGAGTCTGCCTGTCTTCAGATAGAGACCAGTGTTTAGTAAGAGAGAGTCTGCCAGTCTGCAGATAGAGACCAGTGTTTAGTAAGAGAGACTGCCAGTCTGCAGATAGAGACCAGTGTTTAGTAAGAGGGAGTCTGCCTGTCTTCAGATAGAGACCAGTGTTTAGTAAGAGAGAGTCTGCCAGTCTGCAGATAGAGACCAGTGTTTAGTAAGAGAGTCTGCCAGTCTGCAGATAGAGACCAGTGTTTAGTAAGAGAGTCTGCCAGTCTGCAGATAGAGACCAGTGTTTAGTAAGAGAGTCTGCCAGTCTGCAGATAGAGACCAGTGTTTAGTAAGAGAGTCTTCCAGTCTGCAGATAGAAACCAGTGTTTAGTAAGACAGACTGCCAATCTTCAGATAGAGACCAGTGTTTAGTAAGAGAGTCTGCCAGTCTGCAGATAGAGACCAGTGTTTAGTAAGAGAGTCTGCCAGTCTGCAGATAGAGACCAGTGTTTAGTAAGAGCGTCTTCCAGTCTTCAGATAGAGACCAGTGTTTAGTAAGAGAGTCTGCTAGTCTGCAGATAGAGACCAGTGTTTAGTAAGAGAGTCTGCTAGTCTGCAGATAGAGACCAGTGTTTAGTAAGAGCATCTTCCAGTCTTCAGATAGAGACCACTGTTTAGTAAGAGAGTGTTATAGTCTTCAGATAGAGACCAGTGTTTAGTGAGAGAGACTGCCAGTCTGCAGATAGAGACCACTGTTTAGTAGGAGCGAGTCTGCCAGTCTTCAGATAGAGACCAGAGTTTAGTAAAAGAGTCTTCCAGTCTACAGATAGAGACCACTATTTAGTAAGAGAGTCTTCCAGTCTACAGATAGAGACCACAGTTTAGTAAGAGAGACTGCCAGTCTTCAGATAGAGACCAGAGTTTAGTAAGAGAGTCTGCCAGTCTGCAGATAGAGACCAGTGTTTAGTAAGAGAGACTGTCAGTCTTCAGATAGAGACCAGGGTTTAGTAAGAGAGACTGCCAGTCTTAAGCTAGAGACCAGTGTTTAGTAAGACAGACTGCCAATCTTCAGATAGAGACCAGTGTTTAGTAAGATAGTCTGCCAGTCTGCAGATAGAGACCAGTGTTTAGTAAGACAGACTGCAAATCTTCAGATAGAGACCAGTGTTTAGTAAGATAGACTGCCAATCTTCAGATAGAGACCAGTGTTTAGTAAGACAGATTGCCAATCTTCAGATAGAGACCAGTGTTTAGTAAGATATTCTACCAGTCTGCAGATAGAGACCAGTGTTTAGTAGGTCAGATTCTGCCAGACTGCATGAGAGATCAGAAGAAGACACTGAGATGGGGATGCTGAGCCACAGACCCTGTATCACCAGCCTTTGACCAGGGTACCAGCCTTCTGAGAGAGAGGGAGGGACAGCTAGCTCAGGCCTTTCCTTAGCATAAAACCTTCTTCTGCCCAGGAGAAGACTGGAGAAGCCAGCTCAGTGCCTCGCCTGTATTATTTTGCACTTGAGTTCCTCCAGTACAGAAGCACACTGGCTTACTGCAGACCTTGACTCTCTGAACTTATTTCCCACAGGGGTGTACCACACCTTACCATGCCCTATGAAGAGCAGCAACATGTGGTGACATCTTAAATATGTTCAGGAGACCCAGAGTAGCGTTAGGACCACCACAAACCCTGTCACTGCAGCTAGTTATCACAGTCATTAATGCACCATTAAAAAGTCTGTTATTGCAGATGGTATATCACAATGTTAGAGAGAAGATAGATAGAACAAAAACAAATGACAAATGAACAAAAACAAATGAAAGCAGAAAAAGAGTAAATGGTATGCCTGTGGCTATGGAGACCATCCCGTATCCAACAGCTGCATAGAGAAGAAAATTCCACAGCACTGCCAGAGTTGTGATCAAAAATTGTGTTCTTTATTCACCAGTGCAAAGTTTCACTCCTCTCACTGGGACTTTTCTCAAGCAGTGATACATAACAATGGTGCTGAGTACATATATATATATATATATATATATATATATATACATATATGTTAAACTAGATAATTGATAATAATACATGATTGTCTGATCTTTCCTTCTAATCCCTGGTATGTCTGCACTGAAGCTAACTGCTGCACCCAGCTTTTCCACAGTCTGATATTGTCCACACCTCTGATCCCTGGTATGTCTGCACTGAACTTTAGTGTCTCTTTCCCTGATGGATGTGTTAAGTATTTGTTCACATTGACTATTTCACCCTGTATCTGGTCCTCCCTTGATTAGGCTAAATGTAGCCCCCTCCCCTCTTGGTTACACCTGATTGAACACTGAGTGGTATAAATCTAAGTCCTTAGGTCTTTTCAGACTTGGTCTTTCCAATGCAACTTCTTTTAAGTGCAACCCTTTAAGTGCGCATACCGAATTATACCCGAATTGGACCAGAAGGGGACCACAGGTAATTACAAAAATAGTGAATGCAAACAATGTTTTACTTTTTCATCTTACTCTTCCCACGTTTCCTAAACCTCCTGAAATACCACCATATCCATTCACCCAGCAAGGAACTATTCATAATTTCCTCTATCTTACCTTCTCATCTGACCGCTTGCACAAACCTGTTTGGCAACATAAAACACTTCCTTCCCAAACACACACAGATACCTCCTGCCCTCTCTTATTCTCATCTATTAACACTTTCTCTGCTTCTCCTTATTGTTTGTGATATCTCTCCAAATCCAGGCCCCCCTCAGCAAATATCCACTATTACCTCCATGTCCCACTACAAATCTCCTTCTACAAATTTCTGCAACCCCTTAAACCTAATAACCATTCCCCTAAACCCTGCTTTGGTTCCTCTTGCAGGAGCATTATGGAATGCACGCTCTGTCTGTAACAAACTGTCCTACATTCATGAACTTTTCATCTCTCAAAAACTTTCCTTTTTGGGTCTCACAGAAACATGGCTGACACCCTCTGACAGCTCCTCCCCTGCTGCACTGTCATATAGTGGATTTCAATTCACTCACACACCCCGCCCCGTCTGCAAACATGGTGGAGGAGTTGGTCTTCTCCTATCAGACACCTATTCCTACAGCCCAACTCCACTGCCACCCTCCATTACGCTCACCTCATTTGAAGTACACTCTGTTTGCATCTACTCCCCCTCCAACCTTCAAGTAGCTGTCATTTAGCGCCCCCATGCCCAGCCACCATCCTTCTTGACCACTTCAACACCTGGCTACTACACTTTCTTTCTGCCGACATCCTTATTATCATCATGGGTGACTTCAACATCCCTATTAACAGCTGCCACTCGGCCGCCTCTAAACTCCTATCACTCTTTTCCTCCTTCGGCCTATCACAGTGGTCTTCAGCTCCCACCCACAGAGATGGTCACACTCTGGATCTTATCTTTACCTGCCTCTGCTCCCTATCTAACCTTTCTAATTCGCCTCTCCCCCTATCCAACCACAACCTACTCACCTTCTCTTCTTTGGTCTCTTCTGCTGCTCCCCCGGTCCACACACTAGCACACCCCCGCAGGAACTTTAAACATCTCCCACTTTCTACCATCTGTTCCCTCCAAGACCCAGATGCTCCCACCACCTTATTTACCACCACAATAAGTACAGCTCTGGACACTGTTGCCCCCCTCACACACAACAAAACCCGAAAAATCAACAGACAAACCTGGTACACCAACCTGACCAAAAAACTCAGAGAAGCTTCCAGTGCTGCTGAGCGGCGATGGAAGAAATCCCGTTCTAAAGATCAATTCACTGCATACAAGCAATCCTCATATTCAAATCCTCACTCGATGATGCAAAACAGGCCTACTTCTCATCTCTCATATCTTCCCTGGCCCACAACCCTAAACAACTTTTTAACACTTTTAACTCCCTTCTCCGTCCCCCAGCGCCCCCACCCTCTCCTCTCATCTTAGCTGAGGACTTTGCCAAATACTTTAAACAAAAGATAGTCAACATCAGAGAAAGCTTCAGTACACAGTCCCCACAGACCCTCTACACAACTGCTCGGTCCTCTTCTCCCAAAACCCGCTTCTCCGCCATTACAGTAGAGAGACTCTCCACTCTACTCTCCAGATCACATCTCACCACCTGTGCACTTGACCCAATCCTATCCCACCTCATCCCTAACCTTACCACAGTGTTTATCCCAGCCCTAACTTATCTCTTCAACCTATCACTAACCTCTGGTGTCTTCCCCTCTGCTTTTAAACATGCTACCATTATACCTACCCATCCTCAAAAAGCCTTCACTTGACCCATCTTCTTTGTCCAGTTATTGCCCCATATCACTTCTTCCATATGCTTCAAAGCTACTTGAACAACATGTCCATTTGAAACTGTCCTCTCATCTCTCCTCCTGCTCCATCTTTGAACACCTACAATTTGGCTTCCGATCCCACCACTCGACTCAGACTGCCCTTACCAAAGTCACCAATGACCTACTAACAGCCAAAACCAAAAAACATTACTCTGTCCTCCTTCTCCTTGACCTGTCCTCTGCCTTTGACACTGTCTACCACTCCCTTCTATTGCAAACTCTCTCATCTCTTGGCATCACTGACCTGGCCTTCTCCTGGATCACATCATACCTCACAGACTGGACCTGACATTTAGCATCTCCCACTCTCGCACCACTTCCTTGTTTCATTCCCTCTCTGTTGGTGTCCTGCAAGGCACTGTCCTAGGACCCCTCTTCTCTATCTACACTATTGGGCAGGGAAATCTCATAGAGTCCCATGGCTTTCAGTATCATTTTTATGCTGACAACACACAAATCTACCTCTCTGGTCCAGACATCACCACCTTACTATCCAGAATCCTACAATGTCTTCTATATCATCCTTCTTCTCCCTTCACTTTCTAAAACTTAACATGGATAAAACAGAATTCATCATCTTTCCCCCATCTTGCTCAAACCCCCCCCCCCCCCAACAGACCTAGTGACCTTGGATTCTGCCCTCTCTTTCCGACCGCACATCCAAACCCTTTCCGCCACCTGCCGCCTCCAACTCAAAAACATTTCCCACATCCGTGCTTTCCTTAACTTTAAATCTGCAAAAATGCTTGTACATGCCCTCATCATCTCCCGCCTAGAGTACTGCAACATTCTCCTCTGTAGCCTTCCATCTAGCACTCTCACACCCCTCCAATCTATCCTCAACTCTGCTGCTCGACTAATCCACCTCTCACCCTGTTACTCCTCTGCCTCTCCCCTCTGCCAATCCCTTCACTGGCTCCCCATTGCCCAGCGAATTCACTTCAAAATACTAACAAATACATACAAGGCCGTCCACAACCTGTCTCCTCCCTACATCTCTGAGCTACTTTCGCGATACATCCCCATACGCACTCTCCGATCCTCACAAAACCTCCTTCTCTCCTCTCCTCTTATCACCTCTTCCCACAACCACCTCCAAGATTTCTCCCGTGCATCCCCCACACTCTGAAACTCGCTACCCCAACATATCAGACTCTCACCTACAGTGGAATCCTTCAAAAGAAACCTGAAAACCCCCCTCTTCAGACAAGCCTCTATACAAGTGACCTGCTGCCTCTATACTGCCATGACCAAGTTCACCCTCACCTACTGTGTCCTTCTCCCATACCATGTAGATTGTAAGCTCTCACGGGCAGGGCCCTCTCTCCTTCTGTACCAGTTTGTATCTCGTCTTGTTTATGCTTAGTGCAATAGTCTGTATTTTGCATGTATACTCCTTTTCATATGTACAGCGCTATGAAATGAATGGTGCTTTAATAATAAATAATAATAATAATAATTGTCCGAAAAATCGTAAAAAAAAAGATTTGTTGATAAGTGCAAGATAATGCACCTGGGATGTAAAAACCCAAGAGCAGAATATAAAATCAGTGATACAGTCCTAACCTCAGTGTCTGAGGAAAGGGATTTAGGGGTCATTATTTCAGAAGACTTAAAGGTAGGCAGACAATGTCATAGAGCAGCAGAAAATGCTAGCAGAATGCTTGGGTGTATAGGGAGAGGCGTTACCAGTAGAAAGAGGGAGGTGCTCATGCCACTCTACAGAGCACTAGTGAGACCTCATTTGGAGTATTGTGCTCAGTACTGGAGACCATATCTCCAGAAGGATATTTATACTTTGGAGAGAGTTCAGAGAAGAGCTACTAAACTGGTACATGGATTGCAGGATAAAACTTACCAGGAAAGATTAAAGGACCTTAATATGTATAGCTTGGAAGAAAGACGAGACAGAGGGGATATGATAGAAACTTTTAAATACATAAAGGAAATCAACAAGATAAAAGAGGAGAGAATATTTAAAAGAAGAAAAACTGCTAGAAGAGGACATAGTTTTAAATTAGAGGGACAAAGGTTTAAAAGAAATATCAGGAAGTATTACTTTACTGAGAGAGTAGTGGATGCATGGAATAGCCTTCCTGCAGAAGTGGTAGCTGAAAATACAGTGGAGGAGTTTAAGCATGCATTGGATAGGCATAAGGCCATCCTTTATATAAGATAGGGCCAGGGGCTATCCATAGTACTTAGTATATTGGGCAGACTAGATGGGCCAAATGGTTCTTATCTATTTAAAACATAATATAAATACATGTGATAATCCCTATCAATCCCAAATGTAGTGATGCATAATTCTTATTAATATTCACATAATATAATTATATCTATATCTATAAATCCTCCATCCAGTGACATAATTGATATATTAAAAACTAATGTGTGCAGCCTGATTAAAAACTTTGGGAACATAGCAGATTACTAACCAGCATGGAAACCCCACATATTTTGGATCTAGTAAGCAGGCACACATTAAGTATGAATACTCAAGGTACGTCATATCCCTCAGGAGAATTGTTGACACCAGATATTTTTGCGTATACATCGGATGAAGTGGAGAAGATTATCAATGCATGTACAGGAGATGCTGCTTTTTTATCAACAACATCTATATTTGATATTAAACGCAACTATGAAAAAGTCTCTAAACGTATAATTGCACTGGATCTACATTTAACTACATTGAGTGAGTACTATAAAGTGCGCCGTATTCCTAGAGGTCTGCGTACGCACTGCCAACCAACTATGTACATGCACGATAATGACTTTAGAGTGAAATACGAATTGATTGCCAATAGGGATGAGCGAACCCGAACTGTATAGTTCGGGTTCGTACCGAATTTTGGGGTGTCCGTGACACGGACCCGAACCCGAACATTTTCGTAAAAGTCTGGGTTCGGTGTTCGGCGCTTTCTTGGCGCTTTTTGAAAGACTGCAAAGCAGCCAATCAATAAGCGTCATACTACTTGCCCCAAGAGGCCATCACAGCCATGACTACTATTGGCATGGCTGTGATTGGCCCGTGCAGCATGTGACCCAGCCTCAATTTAAGCTGGAGTCACGTAGCGCCTCACGTCACTCTGCTCTGATCAGTGTAGGGAGAGGATGCAGCTGCTGCTGTTAGGGCGAGATTAGGCACTAGACAGGGATTTACTCAGCAAAAACACTTAATGAAGTGATCGATCTACAGCTGTGAATCATTCATCTTCTGCTATTCAATTGCTCACTGTTTTTAGGCTGCCAAGAGCGTTTTTCTGTCACTTTTTTTGGGGTGATCGGCGGCCATTTTGTGTCTTGTGGTGCGCCAGCACAAGCTGCCACCAAATACATTTAACCATCAATAGTGTGTGTTTTTTTTTTGTTGCTATATCCTACATCAGGTGCTTGGCTGTGCTTGCTATTTTATTGAGGGGTGAAATACAATTGCCAAAATAGCAGTACCCTAAATCTGGTGTTTCAGCTGTGGCCAGCCAATTGTAATACTGTCTGCTGTCTGGCAAAGGATATATTTTTTTCTGGGTTGAAATACAATTCCCAAATTAGCAATTCCCTAAATCATTGTTTTCCGCTGTATCAGGCCAAGTTTAAATCTATCCATAAAAGGGTATATTAGATTGAAGGTGCGGATAGGGTCATCCTCAATAACTTCACACGCTACCGTGCATTTCCAAGTCTAATTCTGTCCGTAAACGTATACCTGTCATCCAGCGCCTAAATAATAGGCCTACAATTTATATTCAGCTAAATCTGTTGTTACTGCTATGGCTGGTCAATTTATTTAGTGTCCGTCAAAGCACAGTTTTTGTTCTGGGTTGGAATACAATTCCCAACTTAGCAATTACCTAAATCAGTGGTTTCTGCTGTATCAGGCCAAGTTTAAATCTATCCATAAAAGGGTATATTAGATTGAAGGTGCGGATAGGGTCATCCTCAATATCTTCACACGCTACCGTGCATTTCCAAGTCTAATTCTGTCCGTAAAAGGGATACCTGTCATCCAGGGCCTAAATACTAGGCTTACAATTTATATTCAGCTAAATCTGTCGTTACTGCTGTGCCTGTATTAGTGTAATACGGTACCTAAATAGATAGCCAGATAGTGTTAGGTGTCTGTAATAAAAGGCCTGAATTTGAATTCAATACATTGGGCCAAATAATTTTTTCTTATTGTGGTGAACGGTAACAATGAGGAAAACATCTAGTAAGGGACACGGACATGGTCGTGATGGTGTTAGTGGACCCTCTGGTGCTGGGAGAGGACGTGGCCGTTCTGCCACAGCCACACGTCCTAGTGAACCAACTACCTCAGGTCCCAGTATCTGCCAGAATTTACAGCGATATTTGGTGGGGCCCAATGCCGTTCTAAGGATGGTAAGGCCTGAGCAGGTACAGGCATTAGTCAATTGGGTGGCCGACAGTGGATCCAGCACGTTCACATTATCTCCCACCCAGTCTTCTGCAGAAAGCGCACAGATGGCACCTGAAAACCAAGCCCATCAGTCTGTCACATCACCCCCATGCATATCAGGGAAACTGTCTGAGCCTCAAGTTATGCAGCAGTCTCTTATGCTGTTTGAAGACTCTGCTGGCAGGGATTCCCAAGGGCATCCACCTAGCCCTTCCCTAGCGGTGGAAGACATAGAATGCTCTGACGCACAACCACTTATGTTTCCTGATGATAAGGACATGGGAATACCACCTCAGCACGTCTCTGATGACGAAACACAGGTGCCAACTGCTGCGTCTTTCTGCAGTGTGCAGACTGAACAGGAGGTCAGGGAGGAAGACTGGGTGGAAGACGATGCAGGGGACGATGAGGTCCTAGACCCCACATGGAATGAAGGTCGTGCCACTGACTTTCAGAGTTCGGAGGAAGAGGCAGTGGTGAGACCGAGCCAACAGCGTAGCAAAAGAGGGAGCAGTGGGCAAAAGCAGAACACCCGCCGCCAAGAGAGTCCGTCTGCTACTGGCCACCACCACCTGGGACCGAGCACCCCAAAGGCAGCTTCAAGGAGTTCCCTGGCGTGGCAGTTCTTCAAACAATGTGCTGACGACAAGACCCGAGTGGTTTGCACGCTGTGCCATCAGAGCCTGAAGCGAGGCATTAATGTTCTGAACCTTAGCACAACCTGCATGGCCAGGCACCTGCATGCAAAGCATGAACTGCAGTGGAGTAAACACCTTAAAAACAAGGAACTCACTCAGGCTCCCCCTGCTACCTCTTCTGCTGCTGCCGCCTCGGCCTCTTCCTCCGCCTCTAGAGGAACATTGGCACCTGCCCAGCAAACAGAGGATGTACCACCAACACCACCACCTCCGTCACCAAGCATCTCAACCATGTCACACGGCAGCGTTCAGCTCTCCATCTCACAAACATTTGAGAGAAAGCGTAAATTCCCACCTAGCCACCCTCGATCCTTGGCCCTGAATGCCAGCATTTCTAAACTACTGGCCTATGAAATGCTGTCATTCAGGCTGGTGGACACAGACAGCTTCAAACAGCTCATGTCGCTTGCTGTCCCACAGTATGTTGTTCCCAGCCGCCACTACTTCTCCAAGAGAGCCGTGCCTTCCCTGCACAACCAAGTATCCGATAAAATCAAGTGTGCACTGCGCAACGCCATCTGTGGCAAGATCTACCTAGCCACAGATGCGTGGACCAGTAAGCACGGCCAGGGATGCTATATGTCCCTAACTGCACACTGGGTAAATGTAGTGGCGGCTGGGCCCCAGGCGGAGAGCTGTTTGGCGCACGTCCTTCCACCGCCAAGAATGGCAGGGCAACATTCGTTGCCTCCTCCTCCTACTCGGCTTCCTCCTCCTCTTCTTCCACGTGCTCATTCAGTCAGCCACACACCTTCACCACCAACTTCACCACAGCCCAGGGTAAACGTCAGCAGGCCATTCTGAAACTCATATGTTTGGGGGACAGGCCCCACACCGCACAGGAGTTGTGGTGGGGTATAGAACAACAGACCGACGAGTGGTTGCTGCCGGTGAGCCTCAAGCCCGGCCTGGTGGTGTGCGATAGTGGGCAAAATCTCGTTGCAGCTCTGGGACTAGCCGGTTTGACGCACATCCCTTGCCTGGCGCATGTGCTGAATTTGGTGGTGCAGAAGTTCATTCACAACTACCCTGACATGTCAGAGCTGCTGCATAAAGTGCGGGCCGTCTGTGCGTGCTTCCGGCGTTCACATCCTGCCGCTGCTCGCCTGTCTGCGCTACAGCGTAACTTCGGCCTTCCCACTCACCGCCTCATATGCGACGTGCCCACCAGGTGGAACTCCACCTTGCACATGTTGGACAGACTGTGCGAGCAGCAGCAGGCCATAGTGGAGTTTCAGCTGCAGCACGCACGAGTCAGTCGCACTGCGGAACAGCACCACTTCACAACCAATGACTGGGCCTCCATGCGAGACCTGTGTGCCCTGCTGCGCTGTTTTGAGTACTCCACCAACATGGCCAGTGGCGATGACGCCGTTATTAGCGTTACAATACCACTTCTATGTCTCCTTGAGAAAACACTTAGGGCGATGATGGAAGAGGAGGTGGCCCAGGAGGAGGAGGAGGAGGAAGAGGGGTCATTTTTAGCACTTTCAGGCCAGTCTCTTCGAAGTGACTCAGAGGGAGGTTATTTGCAACAGCAGAGGCCAGCTACAAATGTGGCCAGCCAGTGCCCACTACTGGAGGATGAGGAGGACGAGGATGAGGAGGAGGTGGAGGAGGATGAGGATGAAGCATGTTCACAGCGGGGTGGCACCCAACGCAGCTCGGGCCCATCACTGGTGCGTGGCTGAGGGGAAACGCAGGACGATGACGATACGCCTCCCACAGAGGACAGCTTGTCCTTACCTCTGGGCAGCCTGGCACACATGAGCGACTACATGCTGCAGTGCCTGCGCAACAACAGCAGAGTTGCCCACATTTTAACGTGTGCGGACTACTGGGGTACCACCCTGCTGGATCCCCGGTACAAAGACAATGTGCCCACCTTACTTCCTGCACTGAAGCGTGGTAGGAAGATGCGCGAGTACAAGCGCACATTGGTAGACGCGCTACTGAGAGCATTCCCAAATGTCACAGGGGAACAAGTGGAAGCCCAAGGCGAAGGCAGAGGAGGAGCAAGAGGTCGCCAATGCAGCTGTGTCATGGCCAGCTCCTCTGAGGGCAGGGTTAGCATGGCAGAGATGTGGAAAAGTTTTGTCAACACGCCACAGCTAACTGCACCACCACCTGATACGGAACGTGTTAGCAGGAGGCAACATTTCACTAACATGGTGGAACAGTACGTGTGCACACCCCTCCACGTACTGACTGATGGTTCGCCCCCATTCAACTTCTGGGTCTCCAAATTGTCCACGTGGCCAGAGCTAGCCTTTTATGCCTTGGAGGTGCTGGCCTGCCCGGCGGCCAGCGTTTGGTCTGAACGTGTATTCAGCACGGCAGGGGGCGTCAGTACAGACAAACGCAGCCGCCTGTCTACAGCCAATGTGGACAAGCTGACGTTCATAAAAATGAACCAGGCATGGATCCCACAGGACCTGTCCATCCCTTGTGCAGATTAGACATTTATAACTACCTCCCCTTAACCATATAATATTGTACTCCAGGGCACTTCCTCATTCAATACTCTTTTTATTTTCATTTTACCATTATATTGCGGGGCAACCCAAAGTTGAACGAACCTCTCCTCTGTCTGGGTGCCGGGGCCTAAAAATATCTGACAGTGGCCTGTTCCAGTGTTGGGTGACATGAAGCCTGATTCTCTGCTATGACATGAAGCCTGAATCTTTGCTATGGGACCTCTCTCCTCTGTCTGGGTGCCGGGGCCTAAAAATATCTGACAATGGCCTGTTCCAGTGGTGGGTGACATGAAGCCTGATTCTGTGCTATGACATGAAGCCTGAATCTCTGCTATGGGGCCTCTATCCTCTGTCTTGGTGCCGGGGCCTAAAAATATCTGACAGTGGCCTGTTCCAGTGTTGGGTGACATGAAGCCTGATTCTCTGCTATGACATGAAGCCTGATTCTCTGCAATGGGACCTCTCTCCTCTGTCTGGGTGCCGGGGCCTAAATATCTGACAATGGCCTGTTCCAATGGTGGGTGACGTGAAGCCTGATTCTCTGCTATGACATGAAGCCTGATTCTCTGCTATGGAACCTCTCTCCTCTGTCTGGGTGCCGGGGCCTAAAAATATCTGACAGTGGCCTGTTCCAGTGTTGGGTGACATGAAGCATGATTCTGTGCTATGACATGAAGCCTGATTCTCTGCTATGGTACCTCTCTCCTCTGTCTGGGTGCCGGGGCCTAAAAATATCTGACAGTGGCCTGTTCCAGTGTTGGGAGACATGAAGCCTGATTCTCTGCTATGACATGAAGCCTGAATCTCTGCTATGGGACCTCTCTCCTCTGTCTGGGTGCTGGGGCCTAAGAATATCTGACAATGGCCTGTTCCAGTGTTGGGTGACATGAAGCCTGATTCTCTGCTATGACATGAAGCCTGAATCTTTGCTATGGGACCTCTCTCCTCTGTCTGGGTGCCGGGGCCTAAAAATATCTGACAGTGGCCTGTTCCAGTGGTGGGTGACGTGAAGCCTGATTCTCTGCTATGACATGAAGCCTGATTCTCTGCAATGGGACCTCTCTCCTCTGTCTGGGTGCTGGGGCCTAAATATCTGACAGTGGCCTGTTCCAGTGGTGGGTGACATGAAGCCTGATTCTCTGCTATGGGACCTCTCTCCAATTGATATTGGTTAATTTTTATTTATTTTATTTTTATTTTGATTCATTGTCATATCCACATTTGTTTGCAGGGGATTTATCTACATTTTGCTGCCTTTTTCAGCCCTCTAGCCCTTTCCTGGGCTGTTTTACAGCCTTTTTAGTGCCGAAAAGGTCGGGTCCCCATTGACTTCAATGGGGTTCGGGGCGAAGTTCGGGTCGAGTTCGGATCTCGAACCCGAACATTTCCGGGAAGTTGCCAATACATTGTAACTGGATTTTATCCTTTTAAACATGGAATTTCTACAAATGGACTTGCAGGACACTAGGAACAAAAAAGAAGCATTAATTCACTTATGTCCAATGATGAAGTCCAGGAGTTCTTTGCGAGATCTAAACCATATATGGATAAATTGGAAAAAGACATACAGGACACAAAGCGCAACAAATGGCAGCGTGATTTTAAAGATTATAGTTCTGGATGTGTCTATAATTGGACTGGAGTACAACAACCTTGGTTACAATCTGCCAAAGTCGATAAAAAAAACCTCAAAAAAGGCTATAACAAGGACATTAAAAAAACTGTGCCTAATGTGAACAATAACCTGTAGGTTTCTTCTTTTTTAGTGGACCCGCAGGTCAATACATCAAGAAAGCCACAAGACGAGGCAGACAAAGGAGGTGCAGACAACGCAAAAACAAGAAATCTGAAGAAAAAGAACAACCAGATGACAAAGTAGTGGTAAATATCACATGTACTTTTATCTATACAATTACATGTCTTGGCAAAAGGTTTAAGCTTTTGTCATAATATATCTACTGACTGGTTACAAACTGAAATAGATCTTCACCAATTTTTTTATCGTTTAAAATTAAAAGCGTGGTTTGCTTCACATTCCAGGGAGTGGACTAACATTAGTAATACTGAATTACAGGTGTAAGATTGAGTTATTTTTAAAAAGTGATTTTGTTCCCCCCTACTTCTTTTCCAGCTATTTAACTTTTCTCTGAACTTGTTTTAAGGGAAGTCAATAAGTTAAAAATTAATGATAAATAAAAAAGTTTGACCATCCGAATATAAGGCTACTTTTACACTTGCGTTTCACAGATCCGTTTGAAATGCATTTCAAACGGATCCGTCAATAAACTGACTAAACAAAGACAAACGGAAGCCATTCAGACGGATCCATTCAAACGGATCCATCTGTATTGCGGATCCGTTTGTCACGTTGGTTTCCGTTTTGCCATCCGTTTAGCGGATCCGTTTTGGAATGAGAAGCATCTCTAGGTTCCATCTTCATCTATTCAGATCCATAGGGTTGTAATGCTCCTATATTTCTCCATGGCTATCTTGTTGAAATTCAAAGTTGGTCCAGCTTTGATAATGGACCACACCTTTCGGACTCTTGTACACGACTACATGCACTTAAAGATGTATAGTGTTCGTTAGCGGGCCATATGTCCCTGATCGTCATTGATCGTGCGTTTGGGAGTACAGAGCATCATGATGCTGACCATGTTGTGCTGCAAACTAGGCTATTGTCCTGCACTCATATGATCTATTAGTGCAAGACTATATACCCGCGGGCAGCTAAACTTGCACAGAATCATTGTACACTATGATGCTGTGTACTCTCGTGCGCACGATCAATGCCACTACGGGACATATGGCCTGCTCACGGACTGTATGTCTCTTGGGGCATACAGTCGTGTGCAAGAGGCCTTGGATTTTCTCATCTCATACAATTAGGTCTGAGTAGATATTACTGATCAGTGCACTAAGTATTGTTGTGAGATCACAGCACTATGTCTGTAGCATGTATGTATGGAAAGCAGAGAAATATCTCTCACATGCATATTGCACATCCTTTCACATGCACTTTTATTTTTTCAAAGACAAAAAACAAAGACAGTGACACTAATCCCTACCACAGCGCAGTAATTCCTATCACACTACCTAACTCCCTGCACTGGAACCTATCAGCTACACTATATCACTATCTAACCTACATTGACTATCTCCCACTAACTATCTGTATTATATATATGAGCTAACTAAGTATCTAATGTAATTGAATAAGGATCCAGATGAGTCTGCAAAGGACAGGGCACAGCAATGACACTGCTCTCTCTCTCTCTCTCTCTCTCTCTCTCTCTCTGAGCTGCAAAAAACTGCAGAAAATGCCTGCTGGGAAGTTTCCTATATAGTAATGGGGACTGATGAAAAAAAAATCTAAAATATTTGCGATTACGAAGATATAGCACTATATTCTAGATCTTCTCGAATTCTCGAAGTGCCAATATTCACAATAAAAATTTGCGATTAGAATATTCGCGATCAACACTACACTTGACTAATCTATGCCATATACTGTATGAAACGCAGAAGTGTCATATGTACTGCTAGCGGCTTATACAATGACATTTTGGGCACCCGTCAAAATTAGCAAGTTGAAAATGAAATGATCTCCAAAAGGTGCAGGCTCTGACGGGGGTGCCAGCAGGCCCAGAACCAATGAGCGCTTCCATCAATACAGATGGAAGCGCTCATTGCTGAAGCGCTGACACCCGTGACCCAGTCCCACATACTGCTGCAGGGCAGGGAGCGGAGCGCATAGTTCCCTGCCCCGCCGCCTATCACTGCCATAGGCTTCAGGCCTACTAGGCCTGAAGCCTATGTGCTAGTGAAATCCCGGCGCAGGCATGCCTGATGACGTCATCGCGCGCGCCTGTGCTGGGACTCAGCAGCACAGTGCTGGGACTCTGCAAGCAAGCACAGGTAAGTATTTAGCTTCTTTTTTTTTTTCTATTATGTGCCAACTTTGGAGGACATGAGGGGGCCGTAGGACGTGTGGGGGGAAAATATGGTGGGATACTGTGTGGGGGCAAACTTATATTTTATTTTATTTTTTATGTTCCAACTTGGGGGACATGAGCGGGGTGCACACAGGAGGACGTGGGGGGGATATGGTGGGATACTGTGTGGCACAGTGGGGGGCAAATTATTATGGGAGGGATGGCAGTGTGGGGGACACTACTTTTTGGGTGCAGTGTGGGGGACACTACTGTGTGGGGGAAGTGTGGGGGACACTACTTTTTGGGTGCAGTGTGGGGGACACTACTGTGTGGGGGGGCAGCGTGGGGGGCATTATTGTGTGAGGGCAGCATGGGGGACACTACTGTGTGGGGGACACTACTGTGTGGGGGGCAGCATGGGGGGACACTACTGTGTGGGGGGCAGCGTGGGGACACTACTGTGTGGGGAGCAGCTTGGGGGACTCTACTGTGTGGGGGACACTACTGTGTGGGGGACACTACTGTATGGAGGCAGTGTGGGGGACACTACTGTGTAGGGGGAGATTGGGGGACACTACTGTGTGGGGGACACTACTGTGTGGGGGGGCAGCGTGGTGGGACTACTCTGTGGGGGGCAGCGTGGGGGGCACTACTGTGTGGAGGCCATTGTGGGGGAAATTACTATGTGGGGGGGCAATGTGTGGGGGACACTACTGTGTGGGGGCAGTGTGGGGGACACTACTTAAGCGATGGAGAGGTGTTCTTTTCATGAAATTCTTTGCCCTTTTTTCTCCAAACATACCTTTCCTCATTGTGGCCAAATAGTTCATTTTTAACCTCATTGGTCCACAGGACTTGTTTCCTTTCAAAATGTATCTGGCTTGTTTAGATGTGCTTTTGCAAACTTTTGATGCTGAATTTTGTGGTAAGGACACAGGAGAGGTTTTCTTCTGATGACTCTTCCATAAAGGCCATATTTGTAGAACAATGTACCACAACTCAAGATTCTGATAAATCTTCCTGAAGGTCTTTTGCAGTTAATTGGGGGTTCTAATTTGCCTTTCTAGCAATCCCTAGGAACAGCTGTCTCTGAAATTTTTCTTGGTCTTCCAGACCCTCCACTGTTCCTGTTAACTGCCTTTTCTTAATTACATTTTAAGCTGACAAAAAGGAAACATAAAAAAGCTTTGCTATCTTCCTATAGCCTTCTCCTGCTTTGTGGGACTTAACGGTTTCCATTTTCACAGTGTTAAGCAGCTGCTTAGAAGAACTCATGGCTGCTGTTTTTTGGGGCAAGGTTAGGCTTCGTTCACATCATCGTTCAGCCTTTCTGTTCTCCTTCTCCGTTAGGAGCAGGAGAATGGAAAGTAAAGAGAAGGCACATAACTGGGCTGAACGGAACCTAAGGACCCCATAGACTATAATGGAGTCCGTTATGTTTCCGTTCAGAAGATGATTTTGGAATGGAGACATAAGTTGTGCATGCAGGATTTTTGTCTCTGCTTCAAAATTATCTTCTGAGCGGAAACATAACGGACCCCATTATAGTTTACGGGTTTCTAAGGGCTCCGTTTGGCTCAATTACAGTATGTGCCTTCTCTGTCCTTTCCATTCTCCTGCTCCTAAATGGAGCAGGAGAACATAAAGGCTGAACGGTGATGTGAACAAAGCCTTACAAAGCCGAGTATTTATAAAGCTTTGAAATTTGCATCCCCTGGCCTTTACTCATAATGATTATGAACAAGACTTAGCCCTAACAGGCTTTTTAAGGTCTGAGACTTCAAAGTTATCTGAGTGCTCGAATCTCCTTGGGTTCCCATACTTTTGCAAGGTACTCCTTTCCATTTTTCACTCAAAAATTGAACAAAAGGAAACTAATACAATGATATTGCTTAACATGTTGAAAAGTGTGTTTTGTATTTAACTTTATGCCTTTTTATTCTTCAACTTGCTGTTCACAGTAAAAGTAATTTTGACCAGCGGTGCCCAAACTTTTGCATGCCACTGTATGTAGGTGTCACTTGTGGTATTATCTGCTACATTGAACTGGTAATCATTGATGTAAGCATGCTAGTCCAACTTTCAAATATAGAATACAAAACAGAAAGAAGAGCGATTTATGTGCAGGACTGTAACAAACACAGGTCGTCAGTAGATATGTAGGCAGTGGCACTCATCTATTAGTGTGGGTCAGATATACGCTATGTGTACTGTATATATATTTTCTCCCTGGTCGACTGCAGCCAATAATCCTGCTGGTAGGGCAGGTTGCTGGCGTCCATTTTAAATCATTCCCAGAGAGCCCCTTCAAATACTAATACTTTTGGTTAGATTCTGAAAATATAACTACCTACTTCTTAAAGACAGCGCAAACAATATTTGATTTTGCTCCTAACAACTGACCTACTAATTCAACTTCTGATCATCTATAACAGGCATGCTCAACCTGCGGCCCTCCAGCTGTTGCAAAACTACAACTCCCATCATTCACTGACAGCCTACAGCTATCATCCTACAGAAGGGCATTATGGGAGCTGTAGTTTTACAACAGCTGGAGGGTCGCAGGGTGAGCATCCCTGGTCTATAACATACGGTCAATTTTATATTTTTAAGGAGATATACTGCAAAAAATTTACTCTTAGTGCCCTTTCACACGAGCGAGTATTCCGTGCGGATGCAATGCGTGATGCGAACACATTGCGCCCGCACGGAATCCGGACCCATTCATTTCAATGAGGCTGTGTGCGTACATATGCGTTTGTTTTTACGCATCACTTGTGCGTTGTGTGAAAATCGCAGCATGTTCTATATTCAGTTGTTTAATTGAGTGATCTCGAAGATCCGGTCTGGGTTTTGTTGGATTTTGGTTTTATTCGTGTTGTTAAGTAAATCGCAGTGGTAATCGCATGAGCGGAATTATTTTGAGGTGACTAACACTCAGCCACAGCATATCCCATCAGTAACAACCAGGTAAAAGATCAAAAAGTTACTGCAAGAAGATATAACTACATCTAAAATACGATAAACACATCAAAATTACACGTGACACACACAAAAATATACCCAATACAAAAAAACAAAAAACACAAAGAAACGCTAACAAATCGCAATGAAAACGCATATGCGTTTTTATGACCAACACTCAATTACCATATATCCCACCAAGTTCAAGGTAATAAAGAATAAAGAAATTACTGCAAAATGACACAACTGCACCTAATACATGAAAACACATAAGAATCTCACTTGAAACGCACTTGCGTTTTCTATGAGAAGATCAATTTACAAAAAATCGCAAACACAATTGCAGAACGACTAAATTCAAATAAGACCAACAAGACCAACAATTCAAATAAGACCAAACTGAGACATTAAGGGAAATACAACATTGCTTTAGAATAGACTAATTTTTAATGTTCCAAAATAGATCAACACTTCAAAACAATTCCACTCATGCGATTACCACAGCGATTTACTTAACAACACAAACAAAACCAAAATCCAACAAAACCCAGATCTTCGAGACCACTCAATTTAACAACTGGAATGCCCACTTTCAGGAAAACTGCTTAAAATACCCTCACAAGTTCCAGTACACCAGTACAAGCCACTGAGGAAGGAGCAGTAAATAGGCTCCGAAACGCGTTTGCTAAAAGGAACTCGAGGGTCATACAAGTTTATTATTATTATTATTTTTACTCTCATTCGAAACCATTCGAATTACTTTTTTTGAAAGTCCAAAGAGTTTACAGCTTAAAGCCAATTGTGATCGAGCACTCCGAAAGTGAACTTCCGCCCTGAGTCCAGGGACGAATCACAAGCACCGCCATGAGTGACGTGTTGCCCCGCCTTGTCACGTGAGACACCACAACACACCCGCAACAGACCACGTGGGATGCCTCTTAGGTCCTTGCAGGGCAAAGAAAGTGATCAAACAAGCGGAACAACACACAGCAAAGTGGTAATGTACAACCAATTCAACATTTTAACCGACACAAAGCGGAACTAACTATATCACTTTCATTTCTATTCTTATATTTTTACTTTTAATATTTAATATTTTTCATATTTTTTCACCTATCTACAAACTTCGTACTCATGGGACATTTTATATGACTTTTTTTTTTTATGATCACTATAAGACTGACATACGAATTCTACTACCAGGCCAACCATCCTGAGGAAATATTTGAAATTAAACCATATATATATATATATATATGTGTACACATTCTCACTGAAGTTCACATATTGCACTGAAGTTCTATCACACCCAATACCCAGCCAAGATTCATCCGACACAAATATCCATGCACTCAGCACTTTAACAAACACTAGACACTTTATCCAGCGTCTACACGCCAAATTCGACACTCCATGCATTCAGCATAAGATTACCTTTATACATCTGTATACTCAACCCGCCTATATACCCAGCACTAAACTGAACACTTGACACTTTATGTAATTTATGTATTTGATGTATTCAGCAAAGATGATTATGGCAGACAATTACAACTAAACACTATATTCTCATCCAACTCAATATCCTTCCCAAATCCCAACACATCCATCCAATATAGAAGACTCCCCACCCCCAGCAAAATTTTTGCAAAATTTTAACTTCTTATAATATTTAGATATAAATAAACGTAATTTTTAATTTCATCACCGTCTCTGTATTTATTCTGTGCAGTAACATATGAGAGTGTGCCTGTCATACCTATCTATAAATATTCTCCTACACTTTCCGGCCTTTGGGTGTGCCGATGACAGAGCACCTCATTTCATACTACTAAACTGGTGAGCCACTGTAAAAGGTATCTATTTTTTACAAAGCTGCAAACTATGCTGAATTAGTAGACAACATGCTTACAGCACATGAACAACTTGGCTGCTGAATGTCATTGAAAGTGCATTTCTTACATTCACATCTTGACTTTTTCCCACCCAATTTGGGACATGTAAGTGACGAACATGGAGAGCGGTTCCATAAAGATATTTCTACAATGGAGAACAGGTATCAAGGCTGCTGGAATCCCAACATGATGGGGGACTACTGCTGGTTTTTGAAATGGGAAAATATGACCGTTCACAAAAGCAGATGCCTGAAGCACTTTTTACAGTACTGGGCCTTGCTCAAGTAAGATTTTAAACTGAAAAACAAGACTTTTTGAAATTTTGTTATTCCATTGCATTTTTATACACTGTTTACTACGCAAAATTTGATGTACATCAGGTAATTGTTGGGGTAAAACTTCGGATTTGTAATCCGCACACTCGATTTAGTGTAGGGCAAATGTTTTTTGCCCAGTAGCAAACAAAACGTTTTTTTTTTGTTGCGTGGTTTAATGAGAAACTGGTAATTTTCCACAGCTGCCATAAGGTTTAAAGAAGAGCATGTTTTGGAGGGAAAAGGCCAGATTTGTTCACCACTAAAACCAGACAGACTGACCCTTTAAATGTCTAGTTTAGCTCTGTTATTATTTCTGAAAACCTGTTTAGATCTGGAAAAACTGCTGTGTTATTGCTATTGATTATCATTGAAGCTCTAATGCAAGTCTATGAGGGATGGAAAGTGCAACATTGTAATTGTTTGTGCTCAGTTTCTCCACTCTGACCCTGCCAATTAATGGTTATAGTTTAGCTAGAAACTTTATATAAGGAGAGCAGTCAGAGCCCTTAGTGTTCTGCAGTTGGGGAACATTGCTTAGAAGAAGAGACTCTGCCAGACTATTGAGTGACCAGAAGAAGACGCTAAGACAGGGATACTCTCCCACAGACACTGGATCACTAGCCTTTGGCCAGGGTACCAGCCTTCTGAGAGAGAGAAAGACAGCTAGCTTGGGCCTTTTCTCAGCATCAAACCCTTCTGCCAGGGAGAAGACTAGAGAAGCCATCCATATGCCTCACCTGTATTGTCCTCCAGTAAAGAAGCATACTGGTTTACTGCAGACCCTGACTCACTGGACTTATTTCCCTTTAGGTTGCACCATAGCTTGCCATCAGTTCCGGAGAAAAGCAACACGTGGTGACACCTTGACAGTGTCCAGGGGACCCAGCGTAGCATTGGGCCACCCCAAACCCAGCCACTGCTCTATCTATCCATTTATCCACGTAATAAGAACTTTCTTCACCCAAATTTAATACAAAGTTTGAGTTTGCTCCTTGTGAACTTTCTCAAATCCTAATGAGTAGACTAAAACGTTGCATTAAGTTTCCTTCTAAAGCTTAGCGCGCTGGGGATATCTTTAATCCACCTGGGATGCTAGCACTATTAGAGACAGATTTTTTACACTGTGCTGCTTCCCTGAGACTTGTTATCTATGTTCTTAGCACAGTAAGTATCTATATTTCTAGTAAATGTCATCATATGAGTTTTCCATTCAGCCTTGCAGACTCTATAGGGATGAGACTGTATAGGAAACCCTGCATGTTAACAAGGCAGAAATAGAACAAATGACAGCAGCCACAACTGATTCCTTGTATGATGGTGTGGACATCTTTTAACAATACATATATACACATATGTAAAGTGTTAACATTACCTATACTCCAGCGGTGGGATAAATGCTGATGGGTAGTAAGGGAGAGGGTTGGTGAATGGCCATCACGTGTGTTAGTGGCTCACATCACGGATAAGTCAATGCTGAGCTGGCTTGTGTCAACTAGAAACTGAGACGAGACACTGTAAAATAATTGCTTTTAGTTAGTGTTTTAATGGATATTGCTAGGAAGATGCATTTTTCTTTCGACATGCAGAAAAAAATCTAATCAAATAAATTTCTGGATGACCCTGAATAACATCTCTGGGTGAAGATCAGGCCACATTAATGATAAGTGAGCATATAGGAGCACAGCATCACACATGGTTGCAGAGATTAACCGCAGAGACAATCCAATTTCATTGTCCACTGTGAAACATAAGCTTCCAAAGACATGTCTTGAGGGATGTGCAGCAATGAAGAAACTCCTATTAAGCAGAACAAAAGAGACAAAGTAGACTCCTGTGGGCTGTAAATGGAAATATGGAGCCATTGATCAATTGAAAGTGTGTTGCAGTTAAGGGAATCGCAAGTTGCAACACTTTAGGTCCAAATGCTTTGACAAAGAAAAGGTCTATGAGACCATATGTTCATCTGTGATTAAAGGCGTTGTCCGCTTTTTACTATTGATGATGACCTGTCCTCAGGATAGGTTATCAGTATCAGATGGGTGGGGTCTGACTCCCGCACCTCTGCCAATCAGCTATTTGAAGAGAAGGCAGCTCTCATACAAGCGCTACCTTCTCTGCTCTGTTTAGCTGCTTGCTGAAGGGAACAGGTGTAATTACAAGTATGGCATCTTCATTCACTTCTATGGGACAGCTCTGTAGTATTCACTTGAACAAACAGAGCCAACCCATGGAGGTTAATGGGGGCGTCAAAGATGTAATTACACTGCTGGTAAACTGAGAAGAGAAGGCAGAGCTCGTACAAGCACTGCTTTCTCTTTAAACAGCTGATATTGATGACCTATCCTGGAGATAAGTCATCAATAGTAGAAAGCAGATAACCCCTTAAAGGCTAACATATGGCCTAGCAGAAAGGGTCACTAAGTGGTCAAAGCAGCAAATGGAACTGGAAGAGAAAATAGATTAATGGGGTTGTCCCATGAAAAATCTTCAATATTCACAATATAATGTCGTGCAATAAAAATGTTTGCATACTCACTGATTCCTTCAATAAGGTAAAACCACCTGCTGTTTATTCATTTTTTTCCCTATTATATCCATCTCATTAATATCTCTGAGGTGGTCGCACATGCTCAGCTATATCCTTCTACTGCCACCAGCCTATCTTCTGTTGTGACAGAGGGAGAGAGCTGCAGCAGAAAGGATGCACCTTG
Organism: Bufo gargarizans; assembly: GCF_014858855.1. Lineage (NCBI taxonomy): Eukaryota > Metazoa > Chordata > Amphibia > Anura > Bufonidae > Bufo > Bufo gargarizans. Next base: position 73,644,919 of record NC_058085.1, on the reverse strand, counting down.
TGAAAAATGGCACCTTCTCCCCAAAAAGAACTCCCCCCATGAGCTCTGATAGGCTGAGAGCTCCACCAGAAAGTACACACCTCCTAAGAAAGAACATGCCCCTGAGCTGCCTGCTCGAAAGTAAATCTATCAGAACAACTGGAATAATAAATGGGGAGATCTCTAAAACCATGTGAGGTCCCGGGCTGGTTCTAGCTTTGTTATCAAGTACCTACTATATCAGGTCTGATTTTCATTTGTTTGCATTAATCATGGGATAACCCCTGTTAAGGTGACACTTTGATGCAACTCAGTGGAAACCTGGATAAAAACAGGTGTGCAGAGTTTTTTCTGGAAATGATGTTCGGTTCAAGCTTCTATGCAATAACAATTTTCATTATTGCAGACTACACGTTTCAGTACTGGGCTACAACCTTCCACACGCTGCAATAAAAGCGCTAGCCCAATGCTGAAACAAGTAACCGACAATAATGGAAATTGCTATGGCATAAAAGCTTGAATTGTACACCATTTCTAGCAAGTGCCCTCTGTTTTTCACCAGGTTCCCACTGGTGCATACCACCAATCTCATTCAGGAGATGGCTGCAGCAGGTCCAGAAGTACACCCTTATAATAATAATTATTACTATTAATCAGTTGAAAGCACCATTAATTCCACACACATCTAAGAGGGGGGGGGGGTATACATACATAATGCATACATCTAAGAGGGGGGTATACATACATAATACATACATCTAAGAGGGGGTTATACATACATAATACATACATCTAAGAGGGGGGTATACATACATAATACATACATCTAAGGCTACAGATGAAGCAGGGTTAACACTCAAATTCTTAACTCAAATTTCTTAACTCATTGTGTTATCTTGAAACAAAAACCATTGAAAAGCAATTGAAGTTGTTTGCTTAACACATTTAGTTTAGATAACACATCTCATAAAGCATGAGTGTTAACTCTACTACATCTGTACTTTCACACTAGCTTTTTCAATTCAGCTATTGAGATCCGTCATAGGGTCTCAATAGCAGAAGAAAACGCTTCAATTTTCCCTATTCATTGTCAATGGGGACAAAAGTGAACTGAACGAAACGGAATGCACCAAAATGCATTCCGTTCCGTTTGGTTGCATTCCCATCACGGACAGAAATACACTGCAAGCAGCGTTTTTATATCCGCGATGTGGTGCGGAGAAAGACGGATCAGTCCAGACACATGTCCTGACTCACAATGTAAGTCAATAGTGACAGATCCGTTTTCTCTGACACAATAGAAAACAGATCCGTCCCCCATTGACTTTCAATGGTGTTCATGACGGATCCGTCATAGCTATATAAGACATAATACAACCAAATCTGTTCATGTATTATTGTAAGGTAAACATTTTTGCAGATCCATGACGGATCCGCAAAAAATGCTAGTGCAAAAGTAATCTATACTGTACGTAATATAACACAATACAAGTACAATGTGCATGAACTTATTAATTGGTACAGAGGGGGATAGGACCCTACCCGTGAGAGCTTACAATCCACAAGGAAGAGGGAAAGACACAGTAGGTGTCCTATATGTGTGTCTATAGCACATGCTCATTTTTGGCATTTTGCTTTATTTCTTATCTTATAAGGCTCTAAAATATCACCCATGTACTTTATTAATACCCAATCTGCTATATATCTAGTCATTTGCTTTGCATAATAAGACACAATACATGTTGATTAATAATGAGCGGCAGGTCCCATATTCAAATTTGCAATATTTCGCAAATAATAGGTAGAATATTAGTCACATATTCGCGAATAATTGTATTTGAGATTATTTTGCGATTGCGAAAAATCTGCAATGTAAAAATTGCATAATGCCATATATTCGTTTTTTAGAATATTCATCATTTTTTTCCATCTAAATTGAACAGTCATTGTCCCACAAGCAATTTAAGCAGGGAGGAATCATGACTTCAGATGGAAAAAAATGATGAATATTCAAAAAAACTAATATATAAGACTATTTAGAATATAGTGCTATATATTCGTTTTTAGAATATTCGTAATTTTTTCAATCTGAAAACATGATTCCTCCCTGCTTCTTGCTTGTGGGCTAATGAGTCATTGGCCCACAAGCAACTTAATCAGGGGGGAATCATGACTTAAGAAGGAAAAAAAATGACGAATATTCTAAAAAATGAATATATAGCACTATATTGAATATAGTGCTATATATTCGCTATATCGAATATTCGTAATTTTTTTTACATCTGAAAACATGATTCCTCCCTGCTTAAGTTGCTTGTGGGCCAATGAGTCAATGACGCAGGGAGGAATCATGTGTTCAGATGAAAAAAATCACGAATATTTGATATAACGAATATATAGCACTGTATTTGAAATATTTGCAAATTCTCGAAGTTGCGATACTCGAGATAAATATTCGTAATTCGAATATTCGCGCTCAACACTAATGTTCATTTCTTATTTCATCTGTCAGTGTCATGAAGTGGATGTAAAGATGAATTGGACGCTTTCCAACAGGAAAGTATTGCTTATTAAAATGTATATTATACTGAAAACAAGTAAGCTTTGGATTATCTTCAGAAAGCATGACTTTCTGAGGCGTTGTACCTATGCACCATGCCTGCCTATATCCACATTTGATGAGTATTTGCATTATTTTGATGTCATATAAATTGCATATTATGAAGTTTGTACTCTTTTGGCGGCTTTTAGCACTTGGTGATCGTAGGTATGTGTATTGGACGTATTGCTTTGTCCTGACACATGGTCGTAATTGTATACAATGTTTTTAACCATTGCTTTGTGTTGCTAAATAAATGATAGATTTTAACATTTAGATGTGCAATCTTTGTATGCGGTTTTGCTTTTTCTCATTTTATAGTGTTTGGTAAGTTGTGAAGAGGCTGCAGCGCTAACCAGCTAGACAGCTGAAGGGTGGGGGTGGCGGATATCGGCCTCCACTGATCAGATACTGATGACCTATCCTGAGTCTCAGAAAACCCCTTTTAATATGCCCCATCTCTATTCATCGCTGAAGGTATATCTTCAAAGAGGGATACATGCCTAGATTACAATGTTACAGAATATTACCGTAGTCAGCAGACTGCATGAAACAATCAATCAGCAGATGAGATGGAAAGTTGCCAATGTAAGAATGTCTTTGTAATAAGCAACTAACACTTATGAATGCAAGAAATAAAAAGATCAAAGAGAAAACAATTGGAAACGAGATTTCCAAGCCAGGACATGAAATAAACAGGCTATGAAATGGACGGAGATATATAGTAAAATCAATTACTGCTCATGTTTGTCTATAATTTTATTGGCTAGAATACACCCAGCATATTTCCTACTCACAATTTAATATTTTTTATTTTTCGTTCGGTAAGAGAGTGAAAAACGTCTTTTCATATTTCTGTGATTGTTTACTGAAAGCCTGCAGCGCCCAGTCCTGAAACAAGAGAAAAGAGCCGCTGCAACGTTATTAAAAATACATGCTGTTCTTATTTAACGGTCAGGAGTAGGAGCCACAATCTCATCTCTCTGGCGGTAAGGGTCACCAGCTCCCTTGGCGCATAACGGGAGCTTATTATAATTATTGAGATTGATCTATTTACTAAGGGCTATGAAGGGAGGCATGCGACAATATGTATTACAATCGGAGACCTCCATTTTCACCTTTCTGGTAATACATAGAAGTATTTTGTTAGGGCCCCCCCCCCCCCCCTGTATGTATTTTTCCCTTAGGGCTCATGCACCTTGTGTGACGTCCGTGTTACATCCGTTTTTTTGGCGTGCAAAATGGACAAGAATAGGATATGTTCTATTTTTTTGCGGAACGTTCTTGCGGACATATCGATACAGTATGCAAACTGAGTCGTTTGCATTGTTTTGTGGCCCCATTGAAAAGAATGGATGCGGACAAAAATACATTGTGTGCATAAGCCCTTATGTAATATATTGTTGCTATGGGTATTGGCCACTTTGCAATGGGGTATTCCAGAACTTAAAGGGTTTCTCTGGGATTACAATACTGATGACTTGCGGAATCCTGCAGCCTCCTCACAGCAGACTAAGCATTTGTCGTACGTTGCATAGTGGTTGCGCTTGGTATTGCAGCCGAGGCCAAATTCACTCGTAAGGAAATAAGCTGCACACAGGCCAATGGGACGTCACTGTCCTAGGAAGAGGTCCGGTCTTTACAAATTGCTCTTTGAACCCGCACCAATCAGATTTCGATGACCTGAGGATAAGTCATTAAGATTGTACTCCTTGAAAACTCCTGTAAATATTGATGACATGTCCTCAGAATTGGGACATCATACTGTGTAGAGGGACTTAAAGGAGTTATTTCATCTCAAACATTGGTAGCATGTCTCTAGAATGTGCCACCAATGTCTGATAGATCCGAGTTCCACCTCTGGGACCAGCACTTATCTCTAGAATGGAGCCTGCAAAGTTAAGGAGAGCATACCACGCAAGCGTAGCCACCCTCCATTAATTTCCATGAGAGTGCTGAACATAACCGAGCGGTGTGCTTGGCTATTTTCGGAAGTCCCATAGAAATGAATGGGATGCGCATCTTCCAAATGCGTCCCCCGCTCATTTCATTTCTATTTTTGGCACTCTCATAGAAATGAATGGAATGCTGCCATGCAGGTGCAGTCTGCTCTTCTTTACTTTTTCGGGCTCCGTTCTAGAGATAGGTGCAGGTCTATCAGATATTGGTGGCATATGCCACCAGTGTGTGAGATGACACAACCCTTTTTAAGGGGACATCACTCGTATTGAGACATCAGTGTGGGGAGCACTTATGGGAATATTCTATTGTGAGAGGGGCACTAAAGGGGCATCATACGGTGCGGGGGTCTTAAGGCGGCATCATACTTTGTCAGAGCCACTAACAGTGCATCATTTCAGTCTGAGGAGTACTCAGGGAACATTCTTATGGTGCTGGGGCACTAAGGGGGTATCCTTACTGTGAGAGGGGTCACTAAGAGAATATGCCTGTGTAGGGGCACAAAGGGCACTGGATGGAATTTCGTATGGGTGCTGATGTTGTCCTTTTGTTGGTTTTTGAAAAGTTGGGAGGTATGGATTTAGTGAGGCTACTTTCACATCCGCGTTTTTGATGTCCGGTTTTGAGTGCGGCAGGGGATCTGAAAACCGCAGCAAAACACTTCTGTTATAATAATAATAAAACCGTCTGCATCCGTTCAGAACGGATCCGGTTGTATTACATTGAAAATGAAGACAAAAACAGATCCGGCACCATAGACTTACATGGTTTTTAGTGCCGGATAAAAAAGCTGCTTGTATCGGTTTTGTGTCTGGCATGGGAACACAACAAACCGGAACGAAATGCATTCTGGTGCACTCTGTTCTGGTTTGTTCCATTTTGTCCCCATTGACAGTGAACGGGGACAAAACTGAAGCATTGTTCTGCGGTTTTGAGAGCCTGGGCCATGTGTTTTTTTTTTTGCGTGTTGGATGCAAATCCATTCACTTCAATGGGACAGCAAAAGACACAGACAGCACACCATGTGCTGTCCGCATGCATTTGTTTGTTTGTTGGCATTCCCAAAATTATAGAACTTGTCCTAATATTGTCCGCCTTACAGACAAGGATAGGAATGTTCTATTATGGCCGGAAGTTAGGAACGCAGACGGCCGGTATCCATGTTTTTTGAATCCCAATTTGCGGACCGCAAAAAAAGGAAAAGGTCATGTGCACGAGCCCTAACTTTTATTTTATTAGTCTAAATTTTTGGTCAATCTGAGCTAAGGAGTCCTAGTGGTGGTCCTAATTAGTGATCTGTATAGGCATAGTCTCATGGGAGGGACTGAGTAGGACCGCCAACATGACTCCTTAGCTCAGAATGAGCAGATTTGGATGAATAAAATACAAGTTATACTGATTTTTCCCCCAGAAAATAACATTATAGATCACTTGGGGCTTCACTTTGCATTGAGTGACAGCTGTAGCATCCAACCAGGAGACCGCTAAGGCTGTCACTCAGAGCAGAAGAAGGGGGTTGTTAAACAGTCCAATGTGCAACGGCCTGGGTTCTACCAGGGATCCCTTAGAGTGGAAGCGCCCCTGGCCTGTCGTGACGCCACTTGCTTTGCAGCTGGAGGTTGACAGCATCTGGGGTATCCCTTGCCCCTTAGGAGGTTTCTACAAAATATGTCCCTATTATAAAGCAAGTAAATGTGACGCCAGTTGCAGTTAAGCAACGAGGACATAGAGTCCGCTTTGTACATTTCTAATGTTGGTACCCAGGGTAGGATTGCCAGAGTGGTGTAGAGTAGCCTACAATGTCTCTGTAGATGTTGTATACATGTGTCGCGGTGTTCCTACCTGGATATCTGTGGATCCCAGATGAGGTGTAGTACGAAGCACGTGCAAAGGGGGTAGTTAAACTTGGATGATGAATAAGCAGAATAAGTGTAGTCTAGACTTGTAGTAACGTTAAACACAGCTTTACTTGGCATAAACGGTAATCCAGTTTCCAAATGGTATCTTGATCATCAGCAGGTATTGGTTTAAATGGCAGGCAAACGCTTTCCTGCAACAATCTCAGATCTGCTATGCTAGCTGGAGTAAATAGGAATTCTTTCTCTTCTGCTAGAACTTAGTTTAGATGTAGTCTGTCTCTTACTTTAATCCTAGGAACTTCTTGTCCTGGCTTTGGAGTACCTCTAGCTCACGTATGCTTGGGTGTGCGCAACCTCCAGTGTTAAGGCTGGCGTAGGATAGACAGAATCTGTCCAGACAGGACCAGGCTGGACAAACTCCTCACACAACTTGTTCCCATGGGGAAAAGGGGGGGGGGGGGGAGTAGGTAAGTGACTTACTCACTACCTAAACTCCTCCGTCTCTAGAGAAGGCTCGAATGGAACTAGAAGGTTCCTCTCCAGGGAAACTAACCTTGCCAATGTTGCTGCCATCTGCTGGTAAACCAGGCAATTACATGAACATAACCAGTTTCATGAATGAATATGAACATTATTAGGAGATGACAAGAGGTACATTAGGTAATATAAATTAGCACATTGGAAACAGTAGCAAGATGCCAAAAATAAGTGGTAATGGCACTCCGGGACATTACAAATGCACCACATGTAGTCCCGCTCTGGACACTTGCAGAAAGAGAATAAAACTTCATACTCTTACTACATCTGATAAGAAAAGCTTCACAAAACTTTATGTTTGTCCTGCTCTCCGCAGCCTCTACCTAGTGCTGTCAGCAGACTCCCTTTAAACTCCACCTTTAAAGGAGATCTAATAACATTTCATAGTTAAATGCTACTTAAAAGTTTAGTCATTTTGCAGCTCCTTTGCTTTACTATCCAGTACTGATTTTGAGGGGCATCGGTATGATTTTGTTGTCTATTAAACCACTTACTATTAGCTCATGAGTGACACAGTGCTGAGATCAGCATTTCTGTCACTATTTTATCCTGCCCTCAGTACGGTCAGCATAAAGTTGATGACAGGTTCCCTTAAATTCTGAATTTTGCTAGTTTCCTGCAACCAGACTAGAGCCCTTTATGGAAGCTCAGATGACAGTTACATAGACGGAGCCGAGCTGCCAATTCATGTGTCTGAGAGGGACCACTGTTTGTTTCCAAGGGCAACGAGCAGAATTGTGAAAATAACGATTGTTATGAATGAAAAAATACATGGTATAACTCAAAGCTGGAACAAAATAAGGAATTCAAAGCATCTGCACAGCGACTCTGTATATTTTAGGTTAAAATACACCTTTGACATTGATTACACAGACAACAATTGTGAGATCTACCATTCGTGTTATATATATTTGGTTCTTTGTTTTGCTGTTTTTGGCTACTTTTTTCTATTCTACGTGGTGCAGAAAAAAAAAATCGCAGGATAACAGGGACCTTTCACGGGAAAATTGCTGTATTTATTATATATGCTATTAGTATACCATAGCTTCTGGCACGAAGGCAAGGCTTAATCTAAAACACCTCTCGATCTTTAGCTTTATATTACATGACACGGCACTTCCCTATATGAATCCATTGACAAGAAGGGTGGCTTCTTGCTGACTAAAAACTGCTAGGTAGAACATGAACTGGGAGATCATGGAAACGTGGCACTTCACCAGACTTTGCATATTTTATTTTTTTGTACATGTGGAGCAATATACATTGGATTTTCATATATTAACCCTTTCAGGACCGGGCCACTATTCACCTTAAATCCCAGGCCGATTTTTGCAAATCTGACATTTGGTATGTCACTTTATGTGGTAATAACTTTGGAATGTTTTTACTTATCCAAGCCATTCTGAGATTGCTTTCTCGTGACACATTGTACTTAATGACAGTGGTAAATTTAAGTCAATATATTTCAACTTTATTTATAAAATAGTCCAAAATTTACAAAAAAAATTGGAAAAATTCACAATTTTCTATATTTGAATTTCTCTACATTTAAGACAGATAGTAATACCTCATAAAATGTTTATCAATCAACATTTCCCATATGTCTGCTTTTTGTTGCCATAATCTTGTAAATGTAATTTTTTTTTTTTAGGACGTTGGAAGGCTTAGAAGTTTAGAAGCTATTTATCTAATTTTCAACAAAATTTCCAAAACCATTTTATAAGCACCAATTCATTTTAGAAACTACATCCCTTCAATTATTAAAAACTGATGTTAAAAACTTTGTTAATGCTTGAGGTGTTCCACAAGAATTAAATGAATATGTAGGTGGGTGAAATTTCAAAATTTCACTTTTTGGGTAGATTTTTTATGTTAATAATTTTTTTATTTGCAACACAGCAAGGATTAACAGCAAAATAAACCTCAATTTATATTACTCTGATTCTGCAGGTTACAGAAATACCCCATATGTGACGGTAAACTACTCTATGGGCACATGCCAGTGGTCAGAAGGAAAGGAGCGCCATATGGACTTTAGAGGCACATTTCGCTAGAATGGTTTTTAGGCACCATTTTGTATTTGAAGAGACCCTGACATACCTCTACGGTAGATGCCCTCAAAAAGTAACCCCATTTTGGAAACTACACCCCTTAAAGAATATATTAAGGGGGGTACTGGGCACTTTGACCCCTTAAGCGTTTTACAGAATTTGCAAACATTTGGCTGTGAAAAGTTTATTTCAATAAAATGTTGCTTTAACCCCAAATTTTTCATTTTCACAAGGAGTAACAGGAGAAAAAGCACCCCATAATTTGTAACCCGTTTTCTCCTGAATACAAAAACACTCCATATGTGGTGGTAAACTGCTGTGGGGGCACATGGTAGGATTCAGAATGGAAGGAGCACCATATGGCTTTTGCAGCGCATATTTTGATATTGGTTTACGGGTGCCATAGATTTTTATTTTTTAAATGATTGTCTTATATGGGGCTCATTTTTTGCGGGATGAGGTGACAGTTTTATTGGTACCATTTTGGGGTATATAAGACTTTTTTAACACTTGATATTAAACTTTTTGTGAGGCAAGGTGAAAAAATGGCTGTTTTGGTATAGTTTTTTATATATATATATATATATATATATATATATATATATATATATATAATTTTTATTTTTTTATTTTTTTTACAGCATTCACCTGAGGGGGCATATAATATGATATTTTTATAAATCAGGTTGTTACGGACACGGCAATACCCAATGTGTGTATTATGTTTATTTTTGTTAAGTTTACACAGTGAAATAATTTTTTAACAGAATAAAATCTTATTTTGTGTTGCCATTTTCTGAGAGCCATACTTTTTTTAATTTTTTTGGGCGATTGTCTTAGGTAGGGCTCATTATTTGCGGGATGAGATTCAGCGATACTGGCCCATAAAGCAGGGGTCCGGCTATCTGTGACTGCCAGAGCCCTGCAGCTGATTGGGCGGACGCAGCTCCTGCGCCCGCCTGATTAGAGCGGCATAGCTGTATGCCGCTGGGATTTGTGACCCTGATACCAGCGCCATACATGTCCTGTGCTGGTATCCTACGGATTAAAGAGGTTTAGGATAAGTCATCAGTATCTAATTGTTGGGGTCCAACACCCGGCACCCTTGCTGATGACCTATGTGAAGAGTTTGCAGTGCTCCAGAGAGCTCTGTAGCTTCCTCCCAGCATACCAAGCACAGCTATGTACATTGTGTAGTGTCTGGGCTTGGTACTGCAGCCAAGGCCGATTAACATGAATGGGACTGAGCTTCAAATAGGCCAAGTCACCAATGAACGGTTAATGGCCTAGAAAGAGGTTCTGTGACCTCTTAAGCAGGGTGGCCGGGAGTCGGACCCCCACTGATCAGATATGAATTACCTATACTGATGATAGGCTATCGATATTAAAGTCCTGGAAAACCCCTTTAATAATTCTGTACCATCATTAAATTGTTCTGATCTTTACACAAGATGATTATACAAGTAGACACTACCCTAATCCTCCAGTGGGCTTAGACTATGAAGCAATAATTGGCCTCAAAGGTCAAGAATAAGACATAAATATGGAACCAATCACTTGCCACCAGGGGCTCTTTCTTCTACATAGAATCACAAATAACATGGCAGCCCGGTGACTCAGTGGTTAGCACTGGGGCCTTGTAGCGCTGGGGTACAAGGAAAACATCTGCATGGAGTTTGTATGTTCTCCCCATGTTTGCATGGGTTTCTTCCGGGTACTCCGGTTTCCTCCCACACTACAAAGACATACTGATAGGAACCTTAGATTGTGAGCCCCATTGGGGACAGTTGGTTGCTAATGTCTGTAAAGCTCTGTGGAATATAGTAGCGCTATATTAGTGCATAAAATAAATAAATAACATATTAGACCCTATCGTTGATCTGTCCTATGTATGCAATGCAACAAAAGTACCAAGCAATTAAAAGCGGATGAGCACATGTTCTCCGTTATGAAGATTAGCCTTCACATTATTTTCCTATGGTTGAACCGAGAAACCTTGGTTCATCATTGCATTTAACCAGTTTATTTGCTAATGATATTGACACAAATACAATCTTTACTTGAACCTTTCCTTAGTTACAAGTGATATTGAGATAGGGAAATTTTACCCAGACAGAGCAAGTTCTCTTGCTTGAGTACCAGACCCAAAGACAAAGACAATCTTCAGTATGTAAAGAACCTTTTACACCGACTGATAATCAGCTGAATAAGAGCTTGTTCCCGATCATTGGTCTGTGTAAACATGGCAAATGCTTGTTAGCCGGCTGATCGCATCTTTTATGTGGGCCCGTTGCTGGCCACATGTCTTGCTGGGCAAACAGGGGATTTGCTGCCAATATGCAAACTGTAGGGGCCTGAATAATCTTATCCACACTTATTCATAATTTGAACTGGGCAGTGTAAAAATCCCTTTAAACAATTGACCTGTCAAACTAAGGTTGTTATGGAGAGGCATTGGCCCTAACATCAAAAATAGACGTGAATGCTCATAATACAACCCAATAGTAACCACTCAAATACAATAAAAGATGAGATTGTTGTCTACTATGTGTATCATTATTCTTATTCCCTAGGCCTATGCTCTCCTCAGCTTGTTGCTGTCAGATTCATCATAGACCAGTCAATGTCTATTTACTAGCTCTTTTATGTTTTACTATTCTCTGGATTGGCTTTCTTTCTTTATCTGCTCAGTCTTTCACTCCTAACCCCACAGACACTCCATCTTCTGCTCTTTCTTTTCTATAACTCCTTAATCCTATATTGTCCCTTCTTTATCCCATGATTTATCTTCCTTTTATCCTCTACAGCCCCTTTGCTTATTGGTCACGGACCTTTTACCTTGCCGTCTGATGTTATCTATTGTAGCTTTTGTATGTTTCTATTGTCACAGGTCTAAAGTCTTTATTTAACTTTTTTTATAGTTTATTATTGAGTCTGTTATTTCCCTTAATGTCATGAATATCTGTTCTCCCAATAACAAGCGATCAATTATTCTCATATATCAAGTCAATATCATTGCTCTATTTCATTATAGGGTTGCCAAAAATTTTTCGCCATATCAACCTCTCACTGATGCCCCTCTCCCTACAGATAGTGGATAGATAAAATAATAGATAGAAGTGGAGTCTACATCAATGTAACATTATCACTTCACTCTGATGTCTGTCCATCATGTCAGTTATGTTCTATGATGTATTTCCATGTTGTTCCCTTTTTTCCAGTTCTTTGCGGCATTTGTGCATAATGGATCGTGACAGACATGTAGCCTGTCTAGGATGCAAGGATATCTAAAAGCGCAAAAAGCTTATCATATCCAAGATGTGTCATATATACCGATGTGTCTTGAACATTTGACTGTTCTTTTCCATATTTGCTAATTATCTTGACTAGGCTTGAGCGAATCAAGCTTCCGATCATAAATCCGACGTTGATTCTTTCAATAACTTCTTATTGGCTCCATGAAGCTAAAATTCATCTCACCCGAAGTTGCTCGAGACTTCTAATTACTATGGTATTCCTATCTGCGTATTTAAAAACATTTGAATATAGGAATCCAAAGTTGGCTTTGGTATCAAGGTACCAGCCAGTACCAAATCACATTTCAGATTCCTATTTTAAAATATTTTTAAAAGGATTCTGTCACCAGAATTAACCCTATTAAACTAGCTGACATTAGCTGATGCTGCCACCCTGCCTGTTTTTTTTTTCAAATATCTCTCCTACGCCCCGCTGTGCCCCCCTGCAGTTTGTCCCTCCACTTCACCGCGAGCAGTTCTTGGTCACACAAGGCAGCCCTCTCTCCCCTTGCAAGTTGGGTACTAACGAGCCATTGGGGGAAGCCCCGGAAACTAGGTCGCGCGGTGCCGCAGCATTGAATTCCGACTAGATGTAAGTGCCGAAAGAGGGCCACGCTTGAGTAAACATTGTCGACGTATAAGTGGTACCCTTTGTGGAATAAGGGTGACACTAAGTCCCAGACAATCTTGCCACTGATCCCCAGGTAGTCAGGACATCCGACCGGCTCCAGTTTTGAGTCTTTTCCCTCATAGACCCTAAAACGATATGTATAGCCTGTGGCCCTTTCAGAGCTTATACAATTTGACCCCATATCGGGCGCGCTTCCTGGGGATGTACTGTTTGGTGCCAAGGCGCCCAGTAAAATGTACTAGGGACTCGTCTATGCAGATGTTCTGATTTGGGGTATACGTATCTGCAAATCTGGATGACAAATGGTCTATGAGGGGCCCAATTTTGTGGAGCCGGTCATAAGCAGGGTGGCCTCTTGGATGACAGGTTTTATTGTCAGCGAAATGCATAAAGCACATGATGACCTCAAAACGTGCCCTGGATATTGCAGGAGAGAACATGGGCATGTAATGAATTGGGTCTTTTTAGTTAGATCCATGTTGAGGATAAGGCCCAAAAAAATAATAATTCAGAAACTGTGACTGGTTTCCACCGGTAAGGCTGGGCATAGGAAATATAGTCTGCGGCGTTTCGGTTGGTTTCTGCCACAACTAAGTCATAGAGATCCGCGGTGAAGAACAGCTAAAAAAACTCGAGGGCTGATCCTAAATGAGCTGTCTCCATGCAAACTCCAGACTAGGTGGTGAAAGGGGGCAATACTGGTGCGGCACAAGCAGGGGAGTGCCAATTAGGGCTTGCCAGCACCTCTGGGAGACTAAGGGCTCTACGGGCCTGTGAACGTGGTGACTGCGACGGGGGAGTTACTGCACGTGCAACCGTACCAGCTTGAACTGCCCTTCTGGTGCTCGCCACTTCACCAGGGAATACGGCAGTGCTGGTAGAAGGTCCAGGATGTGCTGCGCTGCTGGTGTATGCCGCACTATAAAAAAGATCAGCGCTAGCACCACTCTGCTGCAAATGAGGCTCATCATGCAGGGTATGCATTACACTGACATGGGATCGGGTACACCTGACCATAGCAGGGACCTCAACCTCGTCATCTTTGCTAGCGGTTAGAGTGCCACTGCTGTCTACAGGTTCATATTCTGAACTACTGGATTCAGCGGGTGAGGCTTTCATCCAATACTGCCAGAATCCTGTAGGCCTCTTCAGCAGAATACCCCTTGTTTGACATTTTGGGCTCACTAAATTTAAAGGGTATTCCTCTGAGACTACCCAGGAAAAAGAGCAAACCTACCTAGTAAAAAGGAGTGCTTGCGAAGTAAAGCTGCGATCACTAATAAAGATCCAAAAAGCTAAAAAAGTGATCTTTATAGCGCCGCAGCGATTTTATGGTGTTTTTGCAGTGATCAGAAAAAAAAAATTGCCACTGCGGTGGGGCGGACTGAACGCAAGTGTGCGCAGATCAGACCTGATCTGGCGAACACTGCGTTTTTTTTGTAGAGCCTAAGGTGACCCTAATGTACTTAGTCTTGATCACTTACAGAGCCTAAGTCTTGATCACTTACAGATACTATATAGTACTAGTGCTGATTAGCGACAGTGATGACGCTAATCAGCGACTAATCAGTGACTGCTGTGCGGTGGGCTGGGCGCTAACTACCTAGCAAGTAGCTAACTACCTGGCGGTGATGAGGGACCCTTACAGGGGGGTGATTAATGACAGGGGGTGATCAGGGAGTCTAATATGGGTGATCAGGGTTTAATAAGTGACAGGGGGTGGTGTGTAGTGTATGTGTGGTGATTGGTGCTACTTACAGAGCTGCCTGTGTCTTCTGGTCGATCCAAGCAAAAAGGACCACCAGAGGACCAGGTAGCAGGTATATCAGATGCTATTTACTAAATAGCGTCTGACATACCTCTTTGATTGGATCTTTTAAAAATCTACAGCCTGCCAGCCAATGATCGCTGCCGCAGGCTGTAGATGAACTTCTGAATTGCGCGATCCTGTGAAGGGAAAATCTCGGGTCTCGCGAGATGACGCCTTTCGGCGTTAGTGTTACCCGAGAGAGCCGCCGCACTCACGCCTTTCGGCGTTAGTGTGACGGCAAGCAGTTAATGCTGTATGGAAACGGCATTAACTAATCGACTTCGGATCTATGATCCGAAGCTCTATTCACTTAAGCCCCTGACCCTCTATCAAGGGAAAAAAATGGAACTGAATTTTTTAGTCATCAATTTGCTACATGCCTTTAAAGGAACTGTGTCACCAAAAATGTTATCTGCCAGTTAAAAACAGTAACACATCCCCCTCTTTTCTAATTTGTTTTTATTTCCTGAAGATGATTATAGGGACAGTCATCTTGTCTGAGCTGTTCCTAGCATTTGAAAAGCTTTAAATAAAAATTTTTTACAGCAGCCCCGTGGGCCATAGACACAATGGTCAGGAGGGGACCTCATTGACTTCTATGGGAGAGTTTTCTGGGCATGTTCTGTGCCCTGTGCTGAGGTTATTGTACAAGGAAAGAATAGATAGGCTCTGCTAACCATCTATTGTGAATGGAGGATCCTGTCTTATCTATACACATAGGTTGTATCATTACTGGCAGAATTAGAATGAGTTAACTGCAATAAAGTAATTCGTACAAACCAAGAAGTGGAGCCAATTATTAGTGGTCAGTGCAAAAACTGCAGGATTTTTTGTTTTAAGTTAAATATAAAAAGTGATGTGGAAAATTAAAAATAACGTTATAAAAAAAATGTTAAAATAATATGTTAAATATGAAAAAGTAATTTAAACAGCAGATCATTTTCTGATGCATAAAAGGTAAAAAAACAAACAAAATTGAGTCCCTACTTAAAGGGTCACTGAGCGACATGTCAAAGGTTTTGATTGTTGGGGGTCTCAGTACTGAGATCCCCATTGATAGCTAGAACAAGGAGAGAGAAGTGCTCACATAGTGTGCCCTCCCAAATTGGTGCAGGAGACGGACTCAATAGAAAGTCTATGGGCCGGTCTTGATTCCGTCTCCTGCAGAGAGCACAATATGTGAGCTCTTTTCTTTCCTTGTTCTAGCGATCAGTGGATGCTCAGCACTCAGGCCCCCCAATGATCAAAACCTTTGATAACTTTTTAAAAGTTTAGTGACCCTTTAAAGGGGTGGTGCAGTGGTTAAATATTCCTGACCTATTCTCAGGATAGGTCATCAATGTCAGATTGGTAAGGGGTCCAACTCCCTGCACCCCCAGTGAACAGCTGGTTGAAGAGGTAGCGTCTCTCATTTGAGCGCTGCTTCTACTTCAAAGTTACCTGCATTGGCGGCACAGTGTAATTACAGCTTCCGCTCCTATTCACTTGAATGGGAAGAGCAGTTGTAACCACGCTGTGCTGCCTCTACAAGGGTGATGACATGCAGGCAATTTTGAAGCTAAAGCTGCTCCTTGAGCTAACTGGATGTCGGGAGTTGGACACTATCCTCAGGATAGGTCATCAATATTAAACCACTGCACCACCCCTTTACATAGTCATTAAACTTTTAAAACGACATATCAAAGGTTTTGATCAGTGGTGGTCTGAGTGCAGAGCACCCACTGATTGCGAAAGACGTGCTCACATAGGGCACTCTCTCTTCACTGCAGAAGATGGAATCCAGATTGGCCCATAGACTTTCTACTGAGCCCGTCCCGTGCAGCCAGGAGAGGGCAAACATTTTGTGAGCGCTTCTCTCTCTTTGTTCGAGTAATCGCGAGGTTCTGGTCGCCCGCACAACCTCTTTAAATGTGGTTCTCCACTAGCCTTTATCGGTGGAACACCAGGGACACAGAACATCATTTAGAGTCTGTTTGTATCTCAAGATTTATTCTGGAGTCTCCACATATTGTAATAAAAGATTAACGTGCTAGAAATGGAGTTTATTTATTCAGAGCTTAGTTTCGTGCTTAAACTGAGAACAGAAAGTTGAAAACATACTGTACTCCGTACTCACTGATTTTGGATAAATGGACCTGATTCGTGATCACCCAGGCTCCCATCTGCATTCAGTAGTCCACAGGCACTTCCGTTTTTCTTGTCGCTAATACTCCTATGCTACGAGAGACTCATAGGCTTGATTTCTTTTAAAAGAATAAATGTACTGTTCACATAGTCATCCCTGAGGCACATCTCTGTACAAGTTTTGAAGTCATAACTGAAAAGATTTATGTTATTAGCACATTTTATCCAGTTGCCAACACATGACAAGTAAGTCTGTCATGAACGACTGGATGGTAGTCACATTATGATGAGCATACTTATTAAGCTCATTGTACAGTGACTTCTACTGTGTGATCAAGAAATAGATAATGGCTGTAACACATAAACGGCACCATTTCTGCATTTAAAGGGGTCCTGTAGTTTGTTTAAACTGATGATCTATCCTCTGGATAGATCATCAGCATCTGATCAGCGGGTGTCCGACACCTGGGACCCCCGCCGATCAGCTCTTTGAGAAGGCAGCGGCACTCCAGGTGTCGGACCCCCGTCGCTCAGATGCTAATGATCTAAACAAACAGATGCTGATGATTTTAACAAACTGCAGAACCCTTTTAAATGCGGAAATGGTGCCGTTTCTGTGTTACAGCCATTACCTATTCCTTGATCACACAGTAGCTGGGGGGCGGCACTCCACATACAGCCTCAAGCCCCTCTCCTGATTCTAACTGTATGCAGTTGAATACTATGGCAGGGCACGGGAGCTGATAGTTCCCTTCCCCTAAGGATCAGGCTTCAGGTCTAGTATTCCTGAGGCCTATGAGGTAGTACAGGTATGCTCAACCTGTGGCCCTTCAGCTGTTGCAAAACTACAACTCCCAGCAGGCCCTAATAGGTGTAGGCTGGCTAGGCATGCTGGGAGTTGTAGTTTTGCAACAGCTGGAGGGCCGCAGCTTGAGCATCCCTGAGGTAGTAAATCCCAGTGCAGGGGGCCTGATGATGTCATCACACCCGCCTTTGTTGGGACGCAGTGACATGTATGCATGTGGCCACCTGCGTTCCACCATCCCAGGCCTTAGATCAGAAGAGATTTCAGCCTGCATTGTGAACACCAGCAAACGGGACACAGGTGAGTATTAGTTTTTTTTCTTTTTTCAAGTGTCCACTTGGGGGACATTACTGGCAGGAAGAAGAGCACTGTGGGTGGTACTGGGGGACATAACCACTGAAGGGGCACTGTGGGGGAAATTAGTACTGGTGGGGCACTGTGGGGGACATTGCTATTGTGGGTGGGGAACTCTGTGGGCCATTGCTATTGGGGGGGCACTGTGGGGACATTACTACTGGAGGAGCACTGTGGGAGACATTATTACTGGAGGGGGATTTAGGGGACATAACTGGCACTCTAGGGAAATTTTTAATACTGAGGACAGTTTAAAGGGCATTAATGGTGGCACTAGTAACTTTTGATACTGGTTTACTATAGGCGGTATCACTGGGGCATTTTTAAGATAGTATAGCGGGATTTTTTATACAGAGGCATTATTCGTGCGGGAAGAATAGGGGACATTATTAATAAAGGGGGTCACAATAATGCCATTTTTACTGGGGATAACATAGGGGATATTACTGCTGGAGTCATTGTAGGGGAATTTATTACAGGGGCATATTAAGGGGACATTATTTTTGGGGACACTACAGACATTATTACTGGGAGCACAATGTAGGGTTTTATTATTGGAGGCATTTTAGCAGACATTGTTATTACTGGGGAGCACTCTAGGGAGCATTATAACTGCTGGAGACACTATAGGGACATTGGGGAACATTTATTAGGACCGGCGGTTTAGACGCCAGTTTTAACAGCCTCCCGTGCTGGAGATGGATCTCCGATGTTATGTAGAGGCACCTCTTCATAACTTCAGTGAATCCACCGCTGCTTCTAAATGTAAGACAGCTTCCTTGCTGCCTTACATTTAGACCATTTTCTACGCCTAAGCCAGACATAGAAAATGATGAAAGAAACGGGCCTGCCGGCCTGTTCCCCTCCCCACCCATGCCACGGCCCCTTTTTAGACCAAGCGTGAGTGGGAAAGACATTGCAGATTCTGCTGCAACATGGCTTGCAACAGAATCTGCGCCAGATATACTCCACAAAAGTGTCATATATCTGTTCGTAAAAGACCGCTAGTATTTCTACTGGGGTCACTATTTTTTAAGCAGCAAAGTATTTGGGGGCATTGGGGAGCACAGTCAGAACATTAATGGAAGCGGCAGCAGGATGACATTGTTGGGACTCCAGGATGGGGAGTTTGTGTTGAAAAGGTGGGGAGGTTAATAGAAAAATTAAGAAATCTAACATGTCTGTGTAACAAACTACAGAGACGAGACACAGCTGAAAGAATTTGTCATGGTGATCTGGGTCAAATGGAGATGAGGAAAGAGAGGGATGTACTCTGTCTGCCTTACTGTATAATCATATACTTCTGTATCCTCTCTAGGAATACTATATGCTGACAGATGGCCTTTCTGTCCTTGGTTATAGTGGGTAGCTTGTAGCTTAGAATCTCTCCACCTAATGCAAAGTAGACTAGAGCCTGATAAACTACAGTTACCTTCCTTTGCCAATATTCTCACTCCCTCTCTAAGTTGCCTGGTTCCCTTCTATAGGCTGGTACATGGAAATAACTATGGAGTTGGGATAACTCTCCAAAATGGCTGCTGAGATCAGACATCACACACACTGACCTTCTTCTCCTTCTCCTCTGTACTGTGTGCAGGGCAGAGTCAGCCCTGGTAGGCTTCTTAGGACCTCTCCCTTCCTATGCAACTTTATTGGAACTCCTATATAAGCACAATTTACATGAAACACAATCACAGTATTAAGCAGTGTGTTTCAGGACACTGCAGACCTTGGAAGGAAAAAAAACAAAAATATAAAAATAGGCTGTATCCTGAAAGGGTTAAATTAAATCCTGAGCTCTCAGACACCAAAATATGTATGGATTTGTTATCCTCACAACTGTAAAACCTGTACGAAAAGTATAACCAAATATATAATATATATTTCAGTGGAAAATTACAAGTACAAATTGTTCTGCAAAAAGCCCTCACACAGCAATGTCGACTGAAAACTAAAAACACTGCCAGAAATCAAAGAAAAAAATATTCTGCATGTCTTCGAGCTGACCTGGCCCTCAAGGGGTTAACCCTTCTAGACACCCCCTTCATGTCTGCTCAAGGTCAATAGAGTAATCAGTGGGGACCACAGCTGTTGTGCCAAATGTATAGACATTCAACATGATAGGATAAAGAAAGCCAATTACCGCTGGTGGAGAAGGAGGCATCACGACATGCAGAAGGCAGAATGTAATTAGGAAATGCACTGCGGCATATTGCAAGGTATTTGGATGAGCATTGTAGTTTCAACAAATGTTACATAAATCAATATTATAGGCAAAGAAACTTTGTAATATATCTTATTAAAGAAAAATGCCATCTGGTCGATGTGTTATGCTACCCATTGACTTTTATTCGGACGATATGCAAAACGGAATGCCTCTTAAAGGCTTCTGTGGTGCACGCCGTCATAGAGTTCCGTTATATTCTGTGATAACGAAATCCATAACGGAATTGCGCAAAAACCCGAACCCAAAAACTGAACCCGAACTTGAAAAACACAAGTTCGCTCATCCCTACCAGTGAGTGTTCATTTCAATACAAAGCTTTTTGCAGCTCAAGGTTTTTGGTGTGGATCTGCCAAATGTGTGGAAAAGCACAAAAAACACATGTAATTAAATGGAGCTGTTTTTTTTAGTGCTTCCCATTCATTTCAATAAGAAATTCAGTGCAGACTCGGCCCCAATATAGGGCATGCAGATTTTTTCCCCACGTTTCTTTTCTCCGCTGAAATGAATGGGAAGCTGTTTTGAGACATTTTTTGGAGACATTTTTTGGTTCTGATTTTGAGGCACAAACACTCCAAATTCAGCACCAAAAAACTTAGTGCGAACCAGCCTTTAGGGTATATTCAAACTTCCGTTGTGTTCAGTCCAAGTGCATGCTGATGTTCACGTGGCTGAGGATTTTATAAAGAGGTTATCCGACTTGCGCTATGCTCCCACCACTTTGGCGTCCATTTGGCATGTGATCCTAGCCTGGCCTTAGATTCTACAGCACATGTATGAGAATGAATCTCTTGATAGTGCTGTGGCTAGTATCACATGCCCAATGTACGGCCGGTGACCCAGAGAAATGGCTGGTGCAGCCTCACGGGGCTCAGCGCAAGTTGGATAACCCCTTTAAGTGCAGTTTTCCAGACCGCACCAAGAACGTATCTGTCTATTGTTGTTGCGGTTACCTCACAGACAACGCCAGAAACCACAGTGGGAGTCTGCTGACGGTTGAAGTCCATTCATTGGGGCTAAACTGAGAGCAGGTCAAATTCAATGAAAACGGAAAAAAATTGGTTTCTGCAGTGGCATACGAGGTGGATTTTGACATTGTTAAAATCCGCCATGCGAACATACCCTTAAAAAGGACCTGTAACCTTTCCTGACAAGTCTGTTTCAGTAACTACTTGCATCCTCATGTAACAACAATTCTGCATCTATTCTTGAGACTCTGTGCTGCACCATCCCTTTATTATTCCTGCTAGAACTTTGTATTGTTAGCAGGTTGCGATTAGAGTTGAGAAAATAATAGATAAATTTGATTTGGCTGCTTCGCCAAATTTTACAAAAAAATGTGTTTAGTGTCAAATTACTTTGTCACAAAGTGGATGTTATTTGTAAGTAGTGGGTGCAACGACAGGGAGATCGGCGATTGCGCTGCTCCCCCTTTCATACATGATTGCGGCATCTGATATAAATAACTGATCTATTTTCTTGCGATGGGCCCGCCGCCGCCATCTTGCTTGAAGATTTGGTGCGAAATCTTGCACGGCCCTTGATGACATCATCATGTCAGCTGGAGTATGATTTTTATTTAGTTTTTTAATACTATTTCAGGTTGAATCCATTCACTACCTTGAAGCACGAGGAAATTCGGCTTCACGGCAAATCGAATATATCCTGAAATTCGGATCGAAGTTCACTTCTCAAACTTTGATTCGTTCAACACTAGTTGCAATGAAGGTCCAGCTAGGAGTTTCCACCTGGGGGTGTGTCCCTGCACAGTCTGACATTATTTAATCAGTGCTGCCACTGTTAGACTGTGCAGGGAAACTGGGAAACATCTGGACCTTGATGGCAAACTGCAAGTATTTAATTCATAACCTCTAACAGGAATAATAAAGGAATGCCACATCATACAGTCATAGGAGCTCCACAGTTGTTATTACATGGGAAATGCTAGTAGTTACTATTAGTGTTGATCGCAAATATTCTAATCGCAAATTTTTATTGCACTTGGAGAATTCGCAAATATCTAGAATATAGTGCTATAGCTTCGTAATGGCGAATATTCTAGAATTTTTTTTCATCAGTACCCATGATCCCTCACTGCTTCTTGCTTGTGGGCCAATGAGAAGGCTTGAATATCTTTGACTTTAGAAGTAGTGTTGATCGCAAATTTTTGTATCGCAAATTTGATCAAGAATATAATGACTGGAGATTATGAATTCTCGAATTCGCTAATATATGACAAATATTCGCCCAAATATTTGCGAAATATTGCAAATTCGAATATTGCCCCTGCCGCTCATCACTAGTTACTATACCACAAGTAGTTACTAAAACAGATATGTCAGGTGAGTTTATAGGTACTCTTTCAGAAAGAGACAATATACTTTTTGAGAGATCAGGTTACAGCTACTGCTCATAGACATCTATGGAGAGGACAGGGGTAGGAGGAGAGAGAAGAAGCTTTGTGTGTGGTAGTTCAAGTAGTGTGTTACTATTTCGCTACAGTCCTGGATTCTCAGCAACACTGCTTAGTATTGGTGAATAATGTCCTCCATGCCACTGCTTCTGTAACGTAATATGAATTTGAAAGATTTGAGAATGAATAAGCTTACGCAGGCTAAGTGAATAAATATATTTACTATGTGATGTTTATTTACTTTTATTATTCAGTATGTGATTTGCTTGTGTTATTGAATATGTAATCAGTAAATATATTTTTTCACGTACCCTGCTTAAGCATATTCATTCTCAAATCTATCAAATTCACAATACGTTACAGCTTCTGAGGGTATCCTAAAGAGAAATAGGGGAGTAGGATCTCCTGCTCTTTAAACATTCAGTGCATGAAAGACTTCATAACAGTCAGCCTCTGCCTTCTCTGGAACCGAGCTCAGCATTTAGAAATGGAGCCTACAGAAGGTAAAACTGGTGATAAATGCAAGATACAGGCCATATATACATGCTTACCACTATTTAAATAGATAAAATTGGGACATTTAAAGGCTTTTCCAGGCTCCTGATATTGATGACCTATCCTCATCAATGTCTGATTAGTGGGGGCCCGACATCCCGCACCCCCACCCATCAGCTGCTTCCTGCAGCCTCCTGTAGAACTAGCACTTTGCAAGGAACAGGAAGTACAGCTCCATTCAAAGTCTAGTGGCCATGCCGGATTTCAAAGGGAAACAAGCTGCAGTCACCCAGCACGGCCATTACACTTTGCATGGAGCTGTGCCTCCTCTACCATTCAAGAGTTAGTTCCTAGGTTGGAAGGAACAGCTGATCATTGGGGGGAAATGGTGTCATGCTCTCACCTATAGGATCAGGGGTCAAGTCCCGGGAAAAAAAGTGTGGGAACTCACCCAAATGCCTCCGCGTGACGTCACGGCGTGCGGCGTACGCAAAGGGCAGGGGAGGTTGGGAGGAGGAGCAAGCAAGTACCGTATTTTTCGCCCTATAAGATGCACCGGCCCATAAGACGCACCTAGGTATTAGAGGAGGATAATAGGAAACAATATTTTTCATTCCACCTCAGGTCAGATCCGCAATGTTAATTAGACCTCAGCTCGCAGGCACAGCCCCAATGCCTCAGATCAGACCCCCATGTCAGCTATCAGCCCTCCATGTCATATTTCTCCCCGTCCATGGCACAGACAGGCTACAGACTTTGTCTCCGGCCCATTATGTAACCCCATCCTCACCCATGTCACATTTCTCCCCCTCCATTTGATTGCTCTAACACCTACAGAAAAAATAATAATTTAAAAAACCTGATGTTTCTCCAGATGATCTTATGCTAAAAGTAGTGGTAATAGAGCCTCAAAGGTCTGTAAAAATAGGGTAACTGCTTCTATAGACCTTTCAGACTCTATTAACACTACTATCAGCATAAGGTCATCTAGAGAAACAGCAGGCTTTAAAAAATCCCTTTAGGTGTTAGGGTAGATTGCAATCAAATGAACATTATGTGTTAAGATTCGGGTCAGAAGCAGACAAGCAGGGTTTCTTTAGCCTCTTGGCTATTAGTTTTTACATTCATAAAGCTCCACATTGAGCCGTTCCCACCCGTTCCCCCTCGACTCATATTACCATAAATGCAGTGCTTTCAAGGTACGATGTCAAACCCCAAGGGTGGGACATTTCTGATGTCAAGTTAATCTCTACTAAAATTATACTGTACATACTGTATTTATACCTAAGTGCAATATCTTTCGCTTAGCTGCTGTATGTTTTTCAGTGATACTTTCTTTTTAACTCTGCATCTAAAATATACATGAATTATCAGTTATTGTAGATACCCAGCGGTTTAAACGAGTGGGTTATAGAATATACATACTTATTCAAGCCACTGTCGGTCTGGTCCCCTTTTATTTCTTGACAGCGGTCAAGTGCCATCTATGCACCTGACCACTGAGGCCAATTATTGGTCTCACTGGTGGTACTGCTATAGGCCGGAGCAGTCCAATGCTTTGATGGCATGTAATTGCTGCCTGGAAGTTAACAGGGACCAGAGTGACAACAGGTCAGCTGTGGGTGCCACTTGGTGGCACTACGGATGTCACTTGGGGGCACTATGGATGTCACTTGGGGAGTATTGTAGCTGTCACTGGGGAGCACTGTGGATGTCACTTGACAGCACTGTGGATGTCACTAGGGCACTGAGTATGTCATTGTGGATGTCACTTAAGGGCCCTGTGGATGTCACTGTGGGGCACTGTAGATGCCACTGTTATGGGGGGATGCTGGGGCGGTCACTGTTATGGGGGGCACTGTAGCTGTCACTGTTATGAGGGGTGGTGTGGTTGTCACTTATGGGGGGGCGCTGTGGCAGTCACGAGTATGGTGGACACTGTGGATGTTACTTTTCTGGGGGAAGCTGTGGATGTCACTGTTATGGGGGTTGATGTCACTATTATGGGAGATGGTGTTGATGTCACTTTTATGAAGGACACTGTGGATGTCACTATTATGGGGGATGCTATAGATGTCATTATTATGGGGGACACTGTGGATGTCACTTTTATGAAGGACACTGTGGATGTCACTGGTATGGGAAACACTGTTGATAGTTTTATGGGGGACACTGTAGATGTCACTGTTAGCGCTATGGGGACACTGTTGGTAATACTTTTATGGGAACACTTTGGCTGTTACTGTTATGGGGCACTGTAGATGTCTTTCAAACACACACATACAACAAATGAAATAGACCTTTGCAAAAAATAAATAAAAATGTGTATGTGTGTATATATATATATATATATATATATATATATATATAAAAAAATTAAAAAAATTATATATATATATATATATATATATATATATATGAGAGCGAGAGAGAGAGAGAGAGATGAAAAACGGACAGCACTCCAAATAAAAAGCAATGGTGTTTATTCACCCATGTGGAAGCCTTCCACATGGGTGAATAAACACCATTGCTTTTTATTTGGAGTGCTGTCCGTTTTTCATCTCTATCCATTTGGGGTAAGCAGCTTTATCCCTGGACCTAGCACCCGCCAGTATTTTGCTCCAGTGCCACCATCTTTATATTATATATACACATATATATATATATATATATATATATATATACAGTCCTGATCAAAAGCTTAAGACCACTTGAAAAAAGGCAAAAAAAAATATCATATTTAGCATGGCTGGATCTTAACAAGGTTCCAAGTAGAGCTTCAACAGGCAACAAGAAGAAATGGGAGTGAGACAAAACATTTTTTTTACATTCAATTTAATGAAAACAACAAATAAACTGAAACAGGCTGTTTTTCAGCTGATCAAAAGTTTAGGACCACACCTCCAAAAAAAACTAAATCCCCCCCAAAAACAGAAATCCAACTTCCAAACATGAACTCAGTAATGAGTAGCTCTGCCGTTATTGTTTATCACTTCAAAAATTTGGTTTGGCATGCTTGATGCAAGCGTTTCCATGAGGTGAGTGGGAACATTTCTCCAAGTGGTGAAGACGGCCGCACGAAGGCCATCTACTGTCTGGAACTGTTGTCCATTTTTGTAAACTTCCCTTGCCATCCATCCCCAAAGGTTCTCAATTGGATTTAGATCAGGGGAACACGCAGGATGGGCCAAAAGAGTGATGTTATTCTCCTGGAAGAAGTCCCTTGTCCTGCGGGCATTGTGTACTGTAGTGTTGTCCTGTTGAAAAACCCAGTTGTTACCACACAGACGAGGGCCCTTAGTCATGAGGAATGCTCTCTGCAACATCTGGACATAGCCAGCGGCCGTTTGACGCCCCTGCACTTCCTGAAGCTCCATTGTTTCACTGAAGGAAAAAGCACCCCAGACCATTATGGTGCCCCCTCCACGCCCCCTTCTTGTCATGCCAGTAATGTTGGAAACAATCAGGACCATCAAGGTAAAAAAAATTCTCATCAGAGAATAAAACTTTCTTCCACCTTTGAATGTCCCATGTTTGGTGCTTTCTTGCAAAGTCCAAACCAGCAGTTTTGTGGCGTTCAAGGAGATGAGGTCTTTGAAGACGTTTTTTATTTTTGAAGCCCTTCAGTCTCAGATGCCATCTGATGGTTATGGGGCTGCAGTCAGCACCAGTAAGGGCCTTAATTTGGATCGAGGATCATCCAGTGTCTTGACGGGCAGCCAATTGGATCCTCCGGCTCAGTGATGATGAAATTTTGGGTCTTCCACTTGACTTTTTTGTTCCATAACCCTCAGGATCATTTAAAATGACTGCCTAACTGCGTCCCACCTCATCAGCGATGGCGCGCTGTGAGAGACCCTGCTTATGCAGTTCAACAACCCGACCACGTTCAAATAGGGCGTTTTTTTTGCCTTTGCCATCACAACGTGTGACTACCTGACAGAATATGACAATAAATCCACATCTTTGCACAGATTTGGCCTTTTAAAGGCATGTGGTCCTAAAATTTGGATCAGCTGAAAAACAGTCTGTTTCATTTTTGCTAAAAAAATGTTTTGTCTCACTCTCATTTCTTCTTGTTGCATGTTGAAGCTCTACTTGGAACCTTGCTAAGACCCAACAATGTAAAATATGTTTTTTTGCCAGTTTTCAAGTAGTCTTAAACTTTTGATCAGGACTGTATATATATACTGAACAAAAATATAAATGCAACACTTTTGGTTTTGCTCCCATTTTGCATGAGCTGAACTCAAAGATCTGAAACATTTTCTACATACACAAGAGACCCATTACTCTCAAATATTGTTCACAAATCTGTCTAAATCTGTGTTATTGAGCACTTCTCCTTTGCCGAGATAATCCATCCCACCTCACAGGGGTGGCATATAAAGGTGCTGATTAGACAGCATGAATATTGCACAGGTGTGCCTTAGACTCGCCACAATAAAAGTCCACTCTGAAATGTGCAGTTTTGCCTTACTGGGTTGGGGGGGGGATGTCATAAAACCAGTCAGTTTCTAGTGTGGCCACCATTTGCCTCACGCAGTGCAACACATCTCTGTTGTGGAATATAGGTCCACTCCTTTTCAATAGCTGTGCAAAGTTGCAGAATATTGGCAGGAACTGGAACACGCTGTCGTATACGCTGATCCAGAGCATCCCAAACATGGTCAATGGGTGACATTTCCAGTGAGTATGCTGGACATGCGAGAACTGTAATGTTTTCAACTTCCAGGAATTGTGTACAGATCTTTCTAATATGGGGCTGTGCATTATCATGCTGCAACATGAGGTGATGGTCATGGATGAATGGCACAAAAATGGGCCTGATGATTTTGTCACAGTATCTCTGTGCATTTAAAATGCCATCAATAAAATGCACCTGTGTTCGTTGTCCATAACATACGCCTGCCCATACCATAACTCCACCACCACCATGGGCCACTCGATCCACAACGTTGACGTCAGCAAACCGCTCACCCACATGACGCAACACGCGCTGTCTGCCATCTGCCCTGAACAGTGAAAACCGGGACTCATCCATGAAAAGAACACCTCTCTAACGTGCCAGACGCAATCAAATGTATGCATTTGCCCACTCAAGTTGGTTACGACGACAAACTGAAGTCAGGACCAGACCCCGATGAGGACGACAAGCATGCAGATGAGCTTCCCTGAGATGGTTTCTGAAAGTTTGTGCGGAAATTCTTTGGTTATGCAAACCGATTGTTACTGCAGCTGTCCGGGTGGCTGGTCTCAGATGATCATGGAGGTGAACATGCTGGATGTGGAGGTCCTGGCCTGGTGTGGTTAAACGCAGTCTGCGGTTGTGAGGCCGGTTGGATGTACTGCCAAATTCTCTGAAACGTCTTTGGAGACTGCTTATGGTAGATAAATGAACATTCATTGCACGGGCAACAGCTCTGGCAGACATTCCTGCAGTCAGCATGCCAATTGCACGCTCCCTCAAACATTGAAACACCTGTGTGATCAAACTGCACATTTCAGAATGGTTTTTATTGTGAGCAATCTAAGGAACACCTGTGCAATATTGATGCTGTCTAATCAGCACCTTGATATGCCACACCTGTGAGGTGGGATGGATTATCTCGGCAAAGGAGAAGTGCTCACTAACACAGATTTAGACAGATTTGTGAATAATATTTGAGAATAATGGGTCTTTTGTGTATGTAGAAAATGTTTCAGATCTTTGAGTTCAGCTCGTGCAAAATGGGAGCAAAACCAAAAGTGTTGCATTTATATTTTAGTTCTGTGTATATATATATATAAAATCTAGAAGTAAAAAAATTAAAGTTTAATAGAAAAAACATATATAAATATAACTACTAACATAGGTGTTCCCCTGATGTTCTGAACACATCCTTCAGGCAGGATACAGTCAGACACACATGGTGCTTGCTAGGCTGTGTAAGAGGATCACACGCTGATTCCTGGGCCTACATTCTCTTCCTACCCAGCTCAGCAGCGCAATATGTGACCTGCACTCCAAAATATAGCCCTGCAATCAGATATGAAACTGACTCAATAAATGCACCATATTTCCAGGGCTGATTATTATCATGTGCATGAGCCCTTAGATATGCAGTGGCCGAGTTTGGGGTAGCCCCAACGCTACGCTGGGTCCCCCGGACACCTTCAGGGTGTCAATACATGTTGCTACTCTCTGGAAGGGATGATAAGGCATGGAGCACCCCAATGGGAAATAATCCCAGAGAGTCAGGGTCTCCAGTAAACCAGTGTGCTTCTTTACTGGAGGAATTCAGGTTCAAAACAATACAGACGAGGCATAGAGCCGGCTTCTCCAGTCTCTTTCCTGGCAGAAGAAGAAGGGTTTGATGCTGAGGAAAGGCCTGAGCTAGCTGTCTCTCTCTCTCTCTCTCTCTCAGAAGGCTGGTACCTTGGACAAAGGGTGGTGATCCAGGGTCTGTGGCGGGGTATTCCAATAGTCTGGCAGAGTCTCCTCTTCTAAGCACTGCCATCCACTCCCAGCTTCACCATTCAGTTCAGAAGGCACAATATGCTGTTTCACATTGCGCTGCTCGCCTGTGTATGAGGAGCGGTGCAGGCTGGGAATCAGCCTCTGCACCTCCTCCTACTACACAGCAAGCGCAATGTGTGTAGCAACTGTGAAGGTGGCACATCTAGGCATAGCTGCTGGGAAGGGGGCACATCTGGGCATTGCAACCATGAAGGAGGCAAATCCAGGCATAGCAATTGTGAAGGGAGCATATCTGGGCCTAACAACTGTGAAGGGGCACATGTAGGCATACCTACTGTGAAGCAGGCATATCTGGGCATAACTATTGTCAAGGGGGCTCAATGTAGGTATAACTACTGTGAAGGGGGCACAATCTGGGCATAACTACTGTGAAGGGGCACAATTTGGACATACTTACTGTGAAGCAGGCATATCTGGGCATAACTATTGTGAAGGGGGCTCAATGTAGGTATAACTACTGTGAAGTGGACACAATGTGGGCATAACTACTGAAAAAGGGGGCACATGTAGGCATAACTAGTTTAAGGGGCACAATTTGGGCAGAACTACTGTGAAGGGGTACATATGGGCATGACTACTGTGAAAGGGGCATATTTGGGCATAATTACTGTGAGGGGGGAACAATTACTATGTGGAGGCATTAAGGTGTGGATAGCTGTGTTTTGGGCGGAGTTAGAGGCATGGCCTAGTATGAAAACAATTGGCCTTCTTTGTGTTTTTCAAAAGTTGGGAAGTATGCAATATAGCAGTGTTGGAAGATGTTACATGTTGTGATTTAAGCTCCAAATCCTTACTTTACATACAGATGGTCCACAGAATTTTATTGTCTGACAGCACTTTTTTTTTCTTCTTTTGTCTTACAGGACTGTTGATTGGGTGTTGTTAAAGTGTTCACTAGCCCCCCCTCCCCAACTATTGAATTAGCCATACTTGGGATATTTCCCTCGGAGTTTAAATATAAATCATCAAAAGGCGAACAGATTTGCTGGCTGAAGGGGCTTTTATTGGCGAAGGTATTAATCCTTAGGAATTGGGTGATGGATAGGGCGCCTACTTTTCTAGAGTTGGAAAGATTAATGCACAGAGTAAAGGAATTTGAGTATATTAAATGTAAAGGGGAGAAACACCGGACATGATTGGAGGATATACAGCTGGAGTGGAACTGATAATTGATATAGGGATGCCCAGGTGGAATAACCTTCGTACATATGGTGACTATGGTACTATGGTACTATGCGATAGAATGAAATAACTTTGAATGATGGTCGGTGCCGCCCGCAGCCCCTGCGACAGCCGTGGCCGGCCTGAGGGGGGGGGGGGGAGGTTGCTTTGGATTTGTCTGCTATGGAAGGAGGGAGACCAGTATCCATGCTGGGGCCTCTTTTTCTATTTTATATGCTTGCCGGCCTATCAGGCCATCGTGTCATGTCAGAGTCCTATCAGTATGTATACTATTGAGATTATACATTTGGAGATGTAATATGTTTACGCATCATGCTCCTTTCTTTTTATATATTTGTATTCTGTTTTTCCTCTGAGAAAATTAATAAATAAATTTATAAAAAAAAAAAAAGGTTTACTAGAGCGGAATAGTAGGACTTTGAGAAGAAGGATGGTCCATCCTTCACTTCTCAGAAAGAGTTGGACGAGAAGTTTCTGTAGTGGTCAGTGGTCAGAAGAGGGCACTCAGGCACACATAGAAAGCTCTGGGCAGTCAAATCAGACAGATACATGCTGTATAAGAAGAGCTGCTGTATCTCAAAGGACAGCCATGGCATCACAACTTTGTTCTGGATAGCCCCTGCAATGTCTGCCCCGATCATAAGAAACCATCTACTTGAAGCAAAGCTTAATTCACGAACTCCATTAGCTCATTTGCCATTGACCTCTAAATATCAACAAGAGCGCCTGCACTGGTGCAACAAGAGAGCCTATTGGAGGAATGAATGGCAAACAGTATTGTTCAGCGATAAAAGCAGGTTCTGCTTTGTTACTAATGATGGCTACATCAGAGTTCACAGGAGGGCCAGAGGACACCTACTGCTATCATGCATAGAGTGGAGATACGAAGGAGCAATTCAAGGTGTCGTGGTGTTGGGCGCCATTAGCTATCATGGTCATTCCTGTCTGGTGTTCATGGAGGGAACTTTGATCAGCTTTCATTATGTCCAGTGCATTTTGGAACCAGTCCTACTGCCTTTTTGTCTTGGGAGACTTGACGTTCCAATTGGATAATGCTTGCCTACACACTGCTAGCACTACACAACCTGCTCTGGGACTGAATGGGGTTTGGATCTCCCATGCTTAGCAGCCAACAACCACTAAACTACTGGTCCAAGATTCCACCCAGCATTAATGTGACCCTGCCTCTTCATATACCCTCCTGTAGAACCCCAAAAAATAAAAGGTGCACCACCTCAGTTGTGTGATCATTGACCAAGCACTACTAACAGTTTATACTTTATCAATCTCAGCTCAATTTGCATTAGGTTTTCCAAGCTCTCTTTTTCGATTTTCCGTTTGTGTACTTTAAAAAAAATCTTTGTTTCATAATCTATTTTATATTTTGTCGGTCTGATAATTTGATAATCTGGCACCTGTCAGGCACCCTAGATTAATTAAAAATGATGGTGTTTTAGAAAACACGAATAAATACCAAAGCCATCAGTTTATAATTTTCAAGTAATTTCATTTGCAGCGTGAACATATGTTCATGAGAAGGTTTCTGTTTCTGCTTCCCCACTGACAGAACATAACTGTGTGCCAGGCCTTTTAACTGCATTATTAGGTTCCCATAAGCATGCCTAGACAGATAAATCCAGATTAATTCTTCTCGGAGGTCAATTCCTGACACCAACATGCACAGAGTCAGGCATTGTGTGACCCTAACCCACCACGGGGACCGCATTTTGACAAGCTTATTAAAGATTTCAAAGGCCACATTGTTTTTCAGCTGACAGAAAAATAAACATACTCAGGGACATTTAACATAGCACATACTGTGCCACGGGTAACACGATGCATTGCTATTTATAAAGCTGCATTGGCGACCCCACTAAAGGAATCCACCTCACAATCCTGCATACAATAAACAAGGCTTCCTCTTTAGGGCCTGCACACATGGACATGTAATAACTTGGTACAGTGGGGGTCATTTATTAAGACCCGCATTTTAGACGCTGGTCTTAATAACCCCTATAGCTGGTGGTGGATCATCCAAAGTTATGAAAAGGAGCCAGCCTCTACATAACTTTGGAATATCCAGCGCCAGTCTAAATTTAAGACAGCTTCCTTGCTGGCTTACATTTAGACCATTTTCTACACCTACAATTTTTAGTGAGGGCCGTGAAATATCTCAGTGGTCAGATGCCATTTCGGGGCACATCAATGCTGAGGTGAGGCAATAGCTGCAAAGGTGTATGTGACCACAGACGAGGGACTGGAAAGAATAGGGACAAGAGGCTAGTCACTGGAATAAAGCATTATTCAATAGCTGAGTATTTTTTTCATTCCTTAATACACTTTCCTGACAGTTACTAAAAATTGTTTTGGGGTCCGACAATCTTTTTTAAGAAGTTGTCCAAGAATTAACACATAATCTATCCAAAGTGTAAGTGATAATGTCTTTTTACTGGTGGTCCCACCAGTGTAACCCTCACCAATTACGTAAACATGTTCTGCATCCTCATTTGAATGGCGTGGTAGTTGGGTTGTTGAGCATTTGCATTTCCGAATACAACCAAGTACAGCACATGACTATCTTCGTCCTTCTTCCTGTCTGCGGCCAGAAAACTCGCGCAGGCACAGTACCGCCTGCGCGATCATCAACGTCCTGAAGGGGAACAGCACTCAGGTCACATCACTGGGCTCGGCGCATGCCCAGTGAGACTTTTGAGGCTGTTGCCCTCAGGAGGTTGATGATCGCGCAGGCCGCTGGAGGTACTGCGCCTGCGCGAGTTTTCTGGCCGCAGACAGGAAGAAGGACGGGGCATTTCTATAAGGTAGACTATGACGTGGGGAGGGGGAACCGTTTGCCGGGCTGTGGGAGGTTATTTGATGATCAGGAGGCGTTCTTGGGCACTGCAGGGGGGTGTCACTGGGCACCGGAGAGTGAAAAAAACGCCCCTCTGGGCACCTTGGACCCTAATTAGCATAACATAAAAATCGCTTTTGTATCAAAACTACAAAACGAAATAAAGTAAAAAGAAGAGTCCTGGAAATAAGGTACTTTAGTCAACATAGCAATGGTGCCAGCTTAAAATGGTAAAAGGAGGTGACAGATTCCCTTTAATATTCTTGGACAACCCCTTTAATTTCAGATTAAAATCTTTTTCCTGTGTTTGGTCACCACGTAACATCCAGATGATATATCTATGACCACTCTAACAGTCTTGGTTTTCCTAGGATATTTCTAATTTGCTGTGTCAATCAACCCTGTTGTACAGTTTCCATGTAGCATGATATACTATACGTGCTACTAAAAGGCTTATCAGTTGCCTACAGCATCTGCACATCCTGTATCTTTTGCCTTCATCTCTCCACTCATTTCCTACTGCTCCTTCTGTTTTACAGTTTTATTCCTAACGCCAGTTTTTGTTTGCCTCGTTGCCTCTTCATTCATTGTAGTACTCTTCTTTTCTTTGTTCCTTCTATTCTCCATGACTCGAGACAGCTTTCCCTGTGTCTTCTCTGGATTTGAAAGTTAAAAGCTGTTCCTCTTGATCTTGAGAGTCTTATAACATCTTTCATCTCGATAAAACATTCATAAAATGCTTGTGACTAAAAGGCCAAACAGAGGAAGCCAAGGAAAGCAAAATGCTTAGGGACAAATGGGCATCAAAGATAAGTTTCCCCAAAGCTGCGAGAAATTTCCATTTCCATTGGTATCAAGGGAAATTCTTCTTAAAACAAAATACAAAACTCTTGGCATCAGTATTCCTACCGTCAGACTATTGCCCCTGCATACAAGTACCATCTTCAGGGTGTGTTTTTAATACCTTACCCTAGATAATGTTGTCTAATCCTGTGCCGATTCTGAAAAATTGGGTCTGCATCAGAAATTACATTTACCAAGAAAGTCATTTAACGTGCACCAGTCTTTAAATTGGGGCATCTATGTTATACTCCTCAAGAGTTAATTAAGCATACACTTAGATGGGACTTTTTTGGGTAAAACTTCCACCATTATACGGACTGGAGTGTTAGAGTCCAGCACTACGTATCTACAATTCTGCTCCAATCAGCAATGCCGAATATGAAAAAAATTAAATAATTTTTACACAAATTTGTTTCTGTTACTCTGTTCCATCAACAAGCTTTTTGATTATTTTTACACAAATGTTCAATTCCTTTTCAGTGCCTCTGAAGGTGAAATTAAGCATTACATACTGTCCGCTGAAATCAATGGCGTATCCATATAATGCTGTGGATGTGACACGTCCTCCAGGAAGGAAGATGTTCTTTATAGCCACTTCTTACTGGTTGAACACAGACATTTCTATTTTAGTAAATCCTTAGGGGCGCATTTATTAAGACTGCTGTTTTAGATGCCAGTCTTAATAAAGGCCCATAGCTGGCGGTGGTACCGCCAAATTTATGAAGAGTTCTATATGTAAGACAGCTTCCGAGCTGTCTTAGAGTTAGATCATTTTGTATGCCTAAAATAGGCGTAGAAAATGATAAATGAGATGGGCCTGGTGGCCCACCTTCTTTCCTGCCCACACCACGCCTGCTTTTTTAGACTTGGCTTGGGAGGGGAAAACCTTTCCACCGCTATCTGTAACAGATATACGCCAGAAAACTGGCGTATATCAGTTAGTAAATGACCCGCTTAGTACTCACAGCATACAGAAACAAATGAAAGGCACATAGAAGAATATCTACTGAAATGTACATAATCACAGAGTGGGTTCGCCTACACTTCTGACAAAACATTGCACGATGCCATCATACTGTATCAGGGGCAACATTAAAGTGGAATCAAACTGCTACATACATCAGCTAGTCTGTCAGCAGCCCTTAATCTCTGCGAGAAAGGGCTAAGAATTATCAAACCGTGTGCACCCTGCAGGTATACCCAGTTCCCTAGTTGACAAATAGGTCAATCTGTCACTCATTTGAAGTTGGGCCACTGTAGAACATCTGTGGAGGATTTATCTGTGGAGATATTTGAAGCACAATGTGACAAATGTTGTAAATGGTGCCTTTTTAATCATAATCCTGCAGTCAGTTCTCCAGGGTCATCACACACTTTGCGCAGTATCACTCATCCTTTTGACTCACGTGTAGATATTTTAATAAATTCTGCTGAAAGCTTTATTTACTCAGGTGCCATCTGACATAGTGGCTGCCTCAAGGGTGAAATGCTGCCGCTGTGTGTCCGAAATCCTCAAGTCCGGGGTTTGAAAATGAATTAAGTGCTAATTGGATGTTTGCTCCATGGAACACCAGCATAATCATGGTTCACAACTCTATAATGTCTCCACTTAAAATGATAGAATTCAAAATCCTGCACATCGTAACCACAGGCACCTAAGGTCTCATGCACACAACTGACTCCATTTTGCAGCCCAGAGATCATGGATTCACTGAAATGAATGGGGCGAACCGAACATACGATTGTGTGCATGGGGCTTATTGAAGAGTCTTTATTTAGGGATTGTCTTAAATCCCTTTTTTCTCTAAAGTGTAGAGCTTAAAGAGAGCCACCACTTAATACTTGCAGTCCTGTCTGAAGGTAGCATGTTATAGAGAAGGGGGAGTTGAGTAGATTGATACAGTATAGTTTTGTGTAAAAAATGGGCGCAATGATTCACAACCTTACCATGGCTGTGTCTTTCGCAAGATTTTCCTGCATGTTGTTGGATGAATAAAGAAGTCTAATGGATGATGGATGATGTTGTCTCTTCTGCTTTTTGGACTAATTACACAGGTTCAGTTAATTTATATAATCTACTGCTTAAACACACCATATTCTCTTGATCTGGCAAATGACTTTGAGTTCTTTATGCAAAGAAGCCTTCAGATATTCAGCAGAAATGCTGTAGTAATCTATACTGATGTCTAGAAGACTATGTATAGTGTGGCCCTAGGTAAAGCTGTTGAAGAGGAATGGTCATTTAGAACGCACAGAGAATACCAAACACTGCATACATATACTGTATGTCTATGGAAAAATCCAGCCCTGCCATTCCCACCTTCTTCATGTCAACTCCAGAGCTTGGTGAGAGCTTCCCCATGTCCTATTACATAATATCAGTTACAATAAGTTGCCTATAATGATCAATAAAGAGACTCCGGCACATGGTTTGCTACCTCATACAATAACTTTCATTTACTATCAGAGCAGTGTTCTTGAAATGGCCCTGATGATGGTAAATCCCCGAGTCAAAAAGAGTCATCTTTCAACCCTCAGGAGAGGGAAAGAAAACTGTGGAGGAAAGCTCTAGGGAACTGTGGCTGAAGGACAAGGTGGTAGAAAGTCAACATGTGGCATGTTGTATCAGTTATGAGAGGTGAGTGGTAAAAAGTTGGAACAGAGACCAAGCCTGGAATGGGCCTCTTGATGCAGCAGATAAAATATATATCTGACTGCGAATAGTCTGGTAATGTCATGTCCAGTATTGAGAATAGAAACTAAGCTTGGAATCTGTTTTTTAAATCAGTAGATGGGCATTACTATAGCCATAGCAGCCATAACTGCAGAAAGCCTGGGAATGCAAGGTCTAGTATTGTGAACAGAGACAGCGTCCAGAATCTACCTTATGATACAACAAATAAAATATATATTTGACTGTGCTAAGTCCAGTAAATGTCCTGCCTAGCATTGAGATAGAGATCAAGATACACATTAATAAATAAAAAAAATTGAGTGGTATAGCTTTAAATGCTGCTGCAGTGGTCACTGACAATGGATGGCAGCCTGGGTGAGTTACAGAGTGATACATTACACTGAGTCCTGTCCTATCCCTAGCTAAAACCTATATATCTGACTGTCAATTAAATAAATCTAAGTAGCTATTATCTCACTAAAATGACACATGCCAGTATAAACTCTGGCTGACTGCAAGGCACTATAGGCAAGCCCTCCACTGGGTCATGATGGAAGTTGTAGTTTTGCAGCAGCTGGAGAGCTTGTAGGTAGTGCATCCCCAATCTAGAGAATGGAAACTCATTTACTTATTAGAACGTCTGGGGCGGTGAAAATGTTTTTTAATATAGTTTATTTACTGAATTTGTACATTTCTATTAGAAAAAATACTCTAAATGCTCACAGACATGGGCATAACAATAGCCAAAGCAGCCTAGAGAATGGGGGGAGGGGAATCAGGTGAAAGAACATTGTAACTTTTGTACTTTTGTGCAGAATAACAATAGGCGGCTTTTTGCTCTAAGTTGGTTTTTCTGTTGGTGCTATTACACATGCATCGGAAGGAAACCTGTCACGTTGAACCTGGTGTTTGAGCTGCAGGCAGCATGTTATAGAGCAGGAGGAGCTGAGCATATTGATATATAGTTTTATGGAAAATGTTCAGTATAACTATAACTATAATTTATTCCTCTAAATTCCTGCTCATTCTGTGTTTTGAAGTCAAGGAGGTGGTCCTATCAGTGATTGACAGCTTTCTCTGTATACACAGTCACAGAGGGAAGATAATCCGCTCAGTTCCTTCTTCTCTACATGGTGCCAGTTGCTTACATTGCATTTTCATGGTGATAGGTTCCTTCTCTGGCTGCGATCTCTACACTGTCAACAGAATGCCTGTAAGTAGGGGTGAGTGAATTGCGCTTTGGATCCAAGATCCGAAGTCGATTAGTTCCCCAACTTCATTTTAATGCTGTACGCAGACCTGTCTTCATGGAGGCAAACTTTGTTAAGTCTGAAGTCGCGCAAGTCTTCGGTGAAGAACTTCGGCCTTCGATTCTACAACTTTAAAAACATTTTAAAACAACAATCCGAAGTCGGCTTTGGTACCGAAGCACATACATTTTAAAGGTGTATGGAGACAGGTTTCTGTACAGCATTAAAAAGAAGTTGGGGAACGAATCGACTTCAGATCTTGAAGCCGAAGTGTGATTTGCATGCCATATAACCAACAGACAGGAGATGAATGAGAGTTGGCAGTCAGTGCTTGTGAGAAGACACAGAGAAGCTGTTCTACAATACATAGGGACAGTTATATACAGTTATGTACAGTCGTGGCCAAAAGTTTTGAGAATGACACAAATATTTGTTTTCACAAAGTTTGCTGCTAAACTGCTTTTAGATCTTTGTTTCAGTTGTTTCTGTGATGTAGTGAAATATAATTACACGCACTTCATACGTTTCAAAGGCTTTTATCGACAATTACAGGACATTTATGCAAAGAGTCAGTATTTGCAGTGTTGGCCCTTCTTTTTCAGGACCTCTGCAATTCGACTGGGCATGCTCTCAATCAACTTCTGGGACAATTCCTGACTGATAGCAACCCATTCTTTCATAATCACTTCTTGGAGTTAGTCAGAATTAGTGGGTTTTTGTTTGTCCACCCGCCTCTTGAGGATTGACCACAAGTTCTCAATGGGATTAAGATCTGGGGAGTTTCCAGGCCATGGACCCAAAATGTCAACGTTTTGGTCCCCGAGCCACTTAGTTATTACTTTTGCCTTATGGTGCTCCATCGTGCTGGAAAATGCATTGTTCTTCACCAAACTGTTGTTGGATTGTTGGAAGAAGTTGCTGTTGGAGGGTGTTTTGGTACCATTCTTTATTAATGGCTGTGTTTTGGGGCAAAATTGTGAGTGAGCCTACTCCCTTGGATGAGAAGTAACCCCACACATGAATGGTCTCAGGATGCTTTACTGTTGGCATGACACAGGACTGATGGTAGCGCTCACCTTTTCTTCTCTGGACAAGCCTTTTTCCTGATGCCCCAAACAATCGGAAAGAGGCTTCATCTGAGAATATGACTTTGCCCCAGTCCTCAGCAGTCCATTCACCATATTTTCTGCAGAAGATCAATCTGTCCCTGATGTTTTTTTTGGAGAGATGTGGCTTTTTTGCTGCCCTTCTTGACACCAGGCCATCTTCCAAAAGTCTTCGCCTCACTGTGCATGCAGATGTGCTCACACCTGCCTGCTGCCATTCCTGAGCAAGCTCTGCACTGGTGGCACTCCGATCCTGCAGATGAATCCTCTTTAGGAGATTATCCTGGCGCTTGCTGGACTTTCTTGGACGCCCTGAAGCCTTCCTTACAAGAATTGAACCTCTTTCCTTGAAGTTCTTGATGATCCTATAAATTGTTGATTGAGGTGCAATCTTAGTAGCCACAATATCCTTGCCTGTGAAGCTATTTTTATGCAACGCAATGATGGCTGCACGCGTTTCTTTGCAGGTCACCATGGTTAACAATGGAAGAACAATGATTTCAAGCATCACCCTCCTTTTAACAGGTCAAGTCTGCCATTTTAACCCAATCAGCCTGACATAATGATCTCCAGCCTTGTGCTCGTCAACATTTTCACCTGAGTTAACAAGACGATTACTGAAATGATCTCAGCAGGTCCTTTAATGACAGCAATTAAATGCAGTGAAAAGTTTTTTGGGGGATTAGTTTAATTTTCATGGCAAAGAAGGACTATGCAATTCATCTGATCACTCTTCATAACATTCTGGAGTATATGCAAATTGCTATTATAAAAACTTAAGCAGCAAGTTTTCCAATTTCCAATATTTATGTAATTCTCAAAACTTTTGGCCACGACTGTACTATAGTTATATATGTGTCACCGCTGATGTATAGAGAATGCAGCCAGGCAAGGATCATCTAATCAAATGAATGAGTGAAACCAAAAAAATTCTGGATGTCACCAGGGTCCAAAATGCAAGTATTGGCAAATCTGGTATCTTCACCTTTATTGTCAATGACATAATGCATGCTATTTAAAATGTAGTGTGAATATAACATAATACCAGGTGTTGTTTTTTTATTTCAGTTAATTATCATGTGGCCTATATAGCAGGATGAAATTAACCTAGGGTCCTGACCTATATGGATTTTTTCCAACAAAAATGTTAGTCGACCTGAGGAACGAGGCAAAGTAAAAGTAATATGTCATATCCTAAGTAAATATTGCTGTTGTGCCAGGCAAGAGAAGGTGACATCCAGCTGTTCACAGTGTACCGTAACATATTAGAAAATAATTATTTTGTCCTTCAGGAGCAGCACCTGACATGCATCTCTCTATCTTGTTTTAGACATGAATCATGCTGCGGTATAATGAGCGTTCACTCATTCTGTATTCATAAACCTTGTCAGTGGAGTGTATATTCAGTTTAGAAGCGTAGCTTGTAATTCGATTACAGAAGCTATTCCTGGTCTTGTATGGACCTATTTTCTCCCAATCAGTGGGGAAGAAGTGCCTCAAATTCAGAAATATTGTACCAGAAACAATAAATTCAGACGTATGTGTGATAAGATCTGGAGCGCTGATTATTGCTGAGTAAAGCGAACCATTCAAAGTGGAATTTGGTCTGAAGTTTAGGAAAGCTTTAATTCAAAACAAATCCAAATTTTCTCGCGCTCCGTGGTAACGAATCAGATTTTCCTAAAATGGTGGCTACAAGTGTTACAAAGTAAAACTCAGTGTAGAGGAGACAAGCCTGGGAACGCAAGATCATCCATAATGCCCTGCAGCCAGCAAATCTGCAGATAGCCTTCCCCTGTGATGTCACAGCCTTAAAAAACCCTCATCCCGCGTGGTCTCCGTTTGAGAAGGCAGCTGCACTCTTGTGAGCACAGCGACCTTCTCTCTGCTTTTCCTTGGCCAGTGATGACACGTTCATCGATCATGTAGTCTAGAAGCAGCACAGCCCCATTAAAGAGAGGGGGCTGAGTGCAATACAAAGAACAGCCGCTATACAATATACAGCACTGTGCTTGGTAAGCTGGAAGAAGGCCACAGGGCTTATAGGAGCAGCTGATTTGCGAGGGTTCCGGGTGTTGGACCTCCAAATATGATACTGATGACCTATCCTGATTCCTGAGGATAGGCCATCGGTAAAAATAAATCTTGGAAAACCCTTTTGAGATTATGTTCACACTTGAAAATTATGCTGCAGAATTCCCACTACAGTACAAGAAAATCTCATCCGCTGTGGCCCCTGTGGAATGGGAGTCATGGACTATTTTATAGTTTTCACCAGTCCCCCCCCCCCTTCCTCCCTCCAATGCCATCCTTGGGTGGGGGACCTGATCAGATATGTATGGCATAGTCTATGGTTCTGGGGAAAAAGCCATAACACTTTGTTGTGATTCTTTTTACTATTACTGCAGAGACCAAGAGGGTGCAAATATGGGGTCAGAATGTGATAGCAAGCTCTGCACCCCATATTGTGTTATCACTGCATAAATCTGCTGTTATCATTCTTTTTCTATTTTAATTTTCACTGCTGCAAATTATAAAACACTATTTTTAATGTATATTTCCTCCAGTTAAATAGCCTTCATAATTTGTTATGTCAAAGAGTATCATCTACTGAAATAAATCACTGGCCCAGAACCTACCACATGATCTGTGAAGGTTCTCATTTATCCAGGTCATGGTATATCTGTAAAGAATAAATCAAGGCAACTGGACTTACTGTAGATTTCTTAAATTGAGAAAGATTTCAGAATTGAGAAAACTCGTTGGAAGAACGAGTGAAACGTTTTCAAGAAATCTACAGTAAGTCCAGTTGCCTTGATTTATTCTTTACAGATATACCACATGATCACATTGTTACACTGATCACATTTCCACACACTTGATGACCTGCTCTTATTTTCTCCATCCAGTTCTTCCTGTTTCTACCTTTAGGAAACATTGAGAATGACACTATGTCCAACAGGTGTTTTCTTTAATTTGGATCCATTTATATTCTCTAAGGTCATGATAAGAGATGAGTGATTTTTTTCCAAAGATTCGATTCACCGTTTCACAGCAAATTATGTAAAAAACTGCTAATTCCTGGCTGCAGAGAGCATTTATAGTGGTATAGAACACAGTGCCTTGCAGTAACACTCATAGGGAGTCTGCTGTGGTAGTGAAATAATACTGTTCGTAAGACATGCAGATGACAGGCGTTGCTCTTAGAATCACTGCACACTTCATTTATTTGGGCAGAAACAAGGCCAAACCTGTTCAAATAACTAGTAATAAGTATTAACTCAGCCTTACAGGTCGATGTAAGAGCCAAGAAGAAGCGCACTCCTTTTACACTGTCATCAGCTGATTCCACATGGATGTCTACAGAACCTGTTCTATTAAACGCTTATAGAGCCCCCCTGACAGAGTGGAGAGGGTGTCAGCAGTAAGTTTGTGTTGACGTCACTGATTAATTTGCTCTTCCTCTGATCCGTCAGAACAATAACCCACAAAAAAATTGATCCTGTCTGTGGAGCAAACGATATGCAGAAGGGAAGGACAGACAGCTGAGGTGGTGGAGCCTTGACTGCCTTAAATCGGCTGTGTGCCACTGGGTGATGCAGCAGTTGCTGCGGCAGGCTGGACCACCACATCGGAGCGATGGTTCCCTAGGGTCACTTTATGGTGACACTGCATATGTTGACGCTGGGCCGTGGTGCCAACATTGACACCCTGGCCATGCTTCATGTTCTGCCCACAGATTCTACATATGGCCATGTTCACCTCCTCCGGCGGCTTAACAAAAAACTGCCACACCGCCAAGTAGGTGATTTTACCCCCAACACTACGCACTGACTGACTGCTACCGCCGATGCCTCCGTGAAACCATGCTATGCTACTTCCTGGGCAGGTAGGCTCCTGCAAAGTGGGTGGTCTACCCCGAGCACGTTTGGCTACTGACCTCCCACTGCTGCCACCCTGCTGACTTCGGGCCATGCTAGCGACTTGCTGGCTCCGCCGCTGCCTCACGGGCAAGCTGCCACCCTCTTCTCCTGGTGATAAAACCCCTTCAATAGAGGGGGTGAAGACGTGATGACTAAAGATGAGTGAATCGAAGCTGACGAAGTGGAATTGGATCCAAATTTGTGGAAAAATTTGATTTGCAATGAATGCAAATTTCTTCACGCTTCATGGTAACGAATCACAATTTTTTCTAAAATGGCGGCTACATGTGTGAGGACATGGGGCAAGGAACTCTGGGAAGGCAGGTTGACCAACAATGCTATGCATGCAGCCAATCAGCAGCCAGCCCTGTGATGTCACAGACCTATAAATACGGCGGCCATCTTAGAGTCAGACATTTTATAGCGTTCTGAATGCAGGGACAGACATGAGAAGGCACTAGAGACAGCAATTGGAAACACCTCATAGTGGAAAAAACCAAATAAAAACTATTTATAAGTGCAGGGAAAGGATAGGGAGTAATCATTTCACAGCATCTTAGTGCAGGGAGAGACATCAGAAGGTGCTAGGGACAGTGGCAGAAATGCGATTTACAACTGCATGGAAAGATCATTTGGGGATTCAAATAGCCATTATACAGCTTTGTCATTCCAGCAATTTGTTCTTGTGGTGCAAGTGCTATGTTGAAAATCCTTTAGTGGTTTATATATTTTCAAACAAGAAAAATATATTCTCAGTTCACATTGGTGGTCATATGTGTTGAAAGCATACAGAAAGAAAAAATATATGCACTTTACTGGTGCACTTATTTGTGGCAAGAGCTTATAGTGGCCTATTTTATTATAGAAAGAAAAAAATATACACACTTCACTGGTGAACTTATTTGTGCCAAAAGCATTCAGTGGCCTATGTTATTATAGAAAGAAAAAAAATGTATGCACTTCACTGGTGCAGTTATTTGTGGCA
Organism: Bufo gargarizans; assembly: GCF_014858855.1. NCBI lineage: Eukaryota > Metazoa > Chordata > Amphibia > Anura > Bufonidae > Bufo > Bufo gargarizans. Next base: position 73,600,449 of record NC_058085.1, on the reverse strand, counting down.
AAAGGGTTTAGTGGTCTATTTCAATACAGAAGGAAAAATATATACGCACTTGACTGGTGCATTTATTTCTGCTAAAAGCATTTACTGGCCTATTTCAGTACGAAAAGAAAAATATATTCTCAGTTCTTGTTGGCGGTTATATGTGTTGAAAGCGTACAGAAATAAATAAATCTACGCACTTCACTGGTGCACCTATTTGTGACAAAAGCGTTTAGTGACCTATTTCAGTACAGAAAGAAAAAAAATATATGCACTTCACTGGTGCACTTATTTGTGGCAAAAGTGTTTAGTGGCCTATTTCATTATAGAAAGAAAAATATATTCTCAGTTCACTTCTGTAGTGACTACTTTAGTTCTGCTGAAAGTGCTTACTGGCCTATTTAAGTACAAAAAAATATTCTCAGTTAACGTCAGTGGTTATATGTGTTGAAAGCATGGCTGGGAGTCAGCAGGGTGGAAGCATTGGGAGGTTGGTAGCCAAACATGCCCAGGGTAGACCACCTGCTTTGCAGCAGCCTACCTGCCCAGGAAGTAGTTGTGCAAGGATTCACGGAAGAAGCAGCGTTAGCAGTCAGTAAGTGCAGCGGTTATATGTGTTATTTAGTATTTCAGTACAAAAATAAAAATATATATGCACTTCACTGGTGCATTTATTTCTGCTGAAATTGTTTACTGGCCTATTTCAGTACAAAAAGAAAAATATATTCTCAGTTCACGTCAGCTGTGGTTATGTCTTAAAAGAGTTTAGTGGCCTATTTTAGCACAAAACTAAAAATATATTCTAAGTTCAAGTCGGCGGCGGTTATATGTCTTGAAAGCGTTTAGTGGCCTATTTCAGTCGAAAAAGGAAAACAATATAGGTATTTCACTTCTGCAGTTATATGTCGTGAAAGCGTTTAGTGTCCTATTTTCAATACAAAAAGGAAAAAATATATGCATTTTACTTCTGCAGTTATATGTGCTGAAAGCGTTCAGTGTCCTATTTTAGTACAAAAAGGAAAAAACATATACGTACTTCACTGGTGCATTTATTTCTGCTAAAAGAGTTTACTGGCCTTTTTCTGTACAAAAAGAAAAATATATACGCATTTTACTTCTGCAGTTATTATTATTTCAGTACAAAAACAAAATATATTCAGCGTTTACTTTTGCAGTTATATGTGGTAAAACTTTTTGTGACGTATTTCGGTCAAAAAACAAACATTATTCAGCATTGAGCGCTGCGGTTATATGTGGCAAAACCTTTAGTGACATATTTCGGTCAAAAAACAAACATTATTCAGCATTCAGCGCTGCGGTTATAGGTGATAAAATCTTTATTGAAGTATTTCGGCGGGAAAACTAAATTAATTTAGTGGTTAGCGCTGCGGTTATATGCAATAAAATGTTTATTGAAGTATTTCAGTTGAAAAACTAAATTTATTAGCGGTCAGCTCTGTGGTTATATGCGGTAAAATCTCCATGATGTGTCCATGATAAATCTGCAGCGGGGGGGCTTCTACACACTTTCAAAATAATCCTTCAGTGGGGCGAATAGATGCTGGATGACCTGGATACTCCATGACCTTCCCAGGAGCTGCTGTCGGGGGGAATCCGAAGACACTCTCTATCTCCATGCTCCGTTACATCTGGTAAAATCTTTATTGACGTATTTCGGTCGAAGTTATATGTGGTAAAATCTTTAGTGACTTGTTTTGGTGGAAAAACACATCTTATTCAGCGTTCAACGCTGTACTTATATGCAGCAAAATCTTTATTGATGTATTTCGATAGAAAAACACATTTTATTCGGCGTTCAGCGCTGTAGTAATATGCGGTAAAATCTTTATTGACGTATTTTGGTGGAAAAGCAAATTGTATTCAGCATTCAGCGCTGTAGTTATATGTGGTGAAATCTTTATGGAAGTATTTCGGTGGAAAAACAAATCTTATTCAGCGTTCAGCAATGTACTTATATGCGGTAAAATCGTTATTAAAGTATTGGGGTCGAAAAACTAATTTTATTCAGTGTTCAGCGCTGTAGTTATATGCTGTAAAATCTCCATGATGTCCCCATGATAAATCTGCAGCTTCTACACACTTTTAAAATAATCCTTCAGCGGAGCGAATAGATGCAGGAATACCGCGACACTCCTTTTAAGGAGCTGCTGTCGGGAGCAGTGGTTCATTTCTGAGACGTACGAATAGTGCTGGGGGAATCCGAAGACCCTCTCCATCTCTGTTCTCTGTTATTTGTGGTAAAATCTTTATTGACGTATTTCGGTCGAAGCTGTATGTGCTAAAACCTTTTGGGACACATTTCTGTGGGAAAACAAATTTTATTCAGCGTTTTGCGCTGAAGTTATATGCAGAAAAATCTTTTGTGACGTATTTCGGTGGCAAAACATTATATTTAGAGTTCAGCGCTGTAGTTATATGCGGCAAAATCTTGTGTGACTTATTTCGGTGGAAAAATAAATTTTATTCTGCATTCAGCGCTGTAGTAATATGTGGTAAAATCATTATTGTAGTATGTCAGCCAAAAAACAAAATTTATTCAGCGGTCAGCACTGCAGTTATATGCGGTAAAATATTTAGTGACGTAGCTTGATGAACTTTGTGACTTTTCCGGGCTCAAAGCTATCTTGACACTTTGTCTTCTCATTGTCTGTAGCTACTAGAGGCCTGTTCATGCCAGGCAGGTTCCCCCAGAAGTATCTTCAACACTCTGTCATTGTGCCATTCTGTGGCTTCCTCATGCTGTTGACACCTCCAGACTCTGTCATTGTGCCACTATGTGGCCTCCTCCTGATGCTGCTGCTGCCACCTCCAGACTCTGTAATTGTGCCACTCTGTGGCCTACTCATGCTGCTGCCAACTCCACACATGATCATTGTGCCACTCTGTGGCCTACTCATGCTGCTGCCACCTCCAGAATCGATCATTGTGCCACTCTGTGGTCTCCTCATGCTGCTGCCACTTACAGACTCTGTCATTGTGCCACTCTATGGCCTCCTCCTGATGCTTCCACCTCACCACTATGTCATAGGTCTACTCTGTGGACTTCTTATGCTGTCCACTTTATGATTGGTCCACTATTTTGGCTTTCGCCCTAGCTGACATCATCATTTACTTGGCACTTCTTCTGATCTGTCAGAAGGAAGGAAAAATGAGATGCACAATTGATCCTGTCCGTGTAGTAGCTTTAAGGCCTGTATGGTCCCATCAGAATTGGCTTATGATTTGGTAGCCAAAAGTAGGAGTGGGTAGAAAACACCAAAGACATGCAAATATTCAGTTCATGTGTTATCTCTGTTTTAGATCCACTCCAGTTTTTTTGGGCATTAGCAATACTGATGGATTACTGACCAAATGCTGACCGAGTGAAGGCAAATGCTCAACAGACAGGATCCGTTTTTTGAGGTGCTATTGTTCTGACGGATCAGAGGAAGGGCAAAATAATCAGTGACATCAACACAAACTTACTGCTGACACCCTCTCCATTCTGTCAGGGGGGGCTCTACTTTTATAAGCGTTTAATATAACCTGATCTAGACATCTATGTGGAATCAGCTGACGAGGGTATAAAAGGAGTGCGCTTCTTATTGACGCTAACATCTACCAGTAAGGCTGAGTTATTTGGTCAGTTTTGGCCCCGTGACTGCCCAAATAAGTGAAGTGTGCAGTGATTCTAAGAGCGACACCTGTCATGTGCTTGTCATATTGACTCACAGTATTGTTTCACTACTACAGAAGACTCCCTATGCGTGTTACTGCAAGGCACAGTGTTCTACACCCTTATAAAGGCTCTCTTCAGCCTGGAAATAGCCATTTTTAACGTGATTCGCCGGGAATAAATTTGTATCGAAGCAAATGTTTCCCAAAAATTCAGCAAACCGGCCAAATAATTATTTTTTTAAATTCAATCTCTAGTGATGATGTAGGTTTGCTACGTCGATCCTCCCTCCGACCGTTCTATCCTGCAGCACTATGCAAGACACGAGCCTCTCTATATGAACCACGGGATGCCCCCACCTCTGGGCCCTTTGCGTTCTTCTGGACTGGACTCTCGGCGGATCTCCTGCATTTGTCCTCCTTTTCTGTTGGTGTCTGCTTTCTGCCTTGCTCACAGATGGTGTGGTCGCCCTCCTTCGGATGTTTTGGTCTCCGCTGCTTCCTGCCGCCTCCCTCCTTGGATCTTTGGTGTCGGCTGGGACCTGGTTACAGGTTTTAAGTTTGAAGTATTGAATATATGTTGCTTTGTGTCCTCCTCCTTTTCTTGATCTCCCCGCTTCGTCTATTTATTTATAGGGAATATGGGACAGAAGGTTAAAATGTCTTAACTTTATAAAGTGTTGCTTAAAACACATTTTAATAATTCACGTTCTCCGGGACAAATTGATTGTCCGGGAATTTCCCTCGAAGATTAGGATAATATATTGGTGAATTTAAGTTTAGTTTCTTATTATTTGAATCAAGTTTTGGTTCAGTTTAATATTTTTTAATATTTTAAATTTAATTTAACAGATTGAAAAATGGGGACTATTCAATCTGATAATTGGCGGCAGTCCTTGTTATCTGTGGTTAACCTGCACCCGAAAGGCCTTTTTGGGGGCAGTGGACAACAGTTTTTTGACTTTCCACAATTACTCAATAAAGTGTTGCCTAAGGCAGGAGAGAATCGGCCAGTCTTCTGGTTATTCGAGAACGTGGGTACGATGGAGAAAGCATTCCAAAACCAATTTCTCTCCACCTGGAGACGAATCCTGTCAAGATTGATGCAAGTGCGGTATCTGCAGCTCATCGAGCCAGATACTTCTGGGGGAAACTGCCTGGCATGAACAGGCCACTAGTAGCTACAGACAATGAGAGGACAAAGCTTCAAGATTGCTTGGAGCCCGGAAGAGTCGCAAAGTTCATCAAGATTCTAACCATAACTACCAGCCCTTGATCTCTTTGTCAGGGAAAAAAATCACGAGTTCCCAGTCATCATGGATGGGAAGGAGGACATCCTGTGGTGCACGGAGATGGCGAGGATCTTCGGATTCCCCCCGCACTATATGGATGTCTCAGAAATGAACCGCTCCTCCTGACAGAAGCTCCCGGGAAGGTCATGGAGCGTCCTGATCATCCAGCATCTATTTGCCCCACTGAAGGATTATTTTGAAAGTGTGTAGAAGCCAAACGGGCCCCTATGCTGCAGATTTATCATGGAGACACCAGATTTTATAATATTACATTATTATATAAAATAAAAAAATGAAGCCCCTTCGGCACCCGGCTCCCAAGTGTGATCAGCTACATCAGCATCATCACTGATATCCTCCTCAACCGTCTCTGGGTCAGGAGCCTGACGTCTCGCAACACCAGCTGCCATACCACTCTCTTCATTACTACTTACTCACCTAGTGGAGGAAGCGGCGGATGTCTCCTCCACATCGTGGCTGGCCAGTAGCTGCTGACTGTCTTCTAGTAGCTCGTCCTCACAGTACACAGTATAGTGGAGCCACAGCATACAATACTTTTCTGGCTTTGGGAACAGAAAAGGACAGAAGCAGGTTGAGGACAGGTGATAGAACAGGGCCTGCTTCCGGGCCATGCCAACTAAGGGTTATGTCTGATAAACTCACTGACTCTTGGCTTGGGGTGTCTGATGTCACTTGGGACAAAGTCGAAGATCGAGTCAACCACTCAAGAACTGCTGGGTTGCTGGTCATGTCATGACTGCTAGCTGACACTGGGAGCTCAGGCCTCTTACTCTGCTGCAACCTCTGCCTGCGCCAAAAACATTTACGCCTATGTCACTCCCCTGTGTAGGGCCTAGCACTTCTCTGTCTGGCATACTGTTAGATCAAATGAAAAAGAAATAAAAGAGACTAAAACACCCCAAAAAAATCCTGTAATTTTTTCACTTCACCACTTTCACTTTCCCACTAATACACGCCACAATAGGCTTTACAACAGATAACTGCACTGCTGAGTGGCAAATATATTTTTTCTTTTTCTACTAATACACGCTACAAAAGGCTTTACAATAGATAGCCGCACCGCTGAGTGGCAAATATATTTTTTTATTTTTCCGGCAATACACGCCGCAAAAGGCTTTACAACAGATAACTGCGCTGCTAAGCAGCAAATATTTTTTTTTCTTTTTCCACTAATACACACCACAAAAGGCTTTTTTCTTTCTGTACTGAAATAGGCCACTAAATGCTTTTGCCACAAATAAGTGCACCAGTGAAGTGCGTAATTTTTTTTCTTTCTGTACTCTTTCAACACATATAACTGCAGAAGTGAACTGAGTATATATTTTTCTTGTTTAAAAAGGCTTTTCAACATAGCACTTGCACCCCAAGAACAAATTGCTGGAATGACAGAGCTGTATAATGGCTATTTGGATCCCCAAATAGTCTTTCCCTAACCTTGTAAATCACATTTCTAGCACTGTTCCTAACTACTTCTGACGTCTCTTCCTGCACTAAGATGCTGCGAAATGATTCCTCCATATCCTTTCCCTGCACTTGTAAATCACTTTTCTGGCACTGTCACTAGCGCCTTCTGCAGTCTCTTTCTGCACCAAGATGCTGTGAAATGATTCCTCCCTATCTATTCCCTGCACTTATAAATCATTTTTAAATTTTTTTTTTTTACAATGAGGTTTTTCCAATTGCTGTCCCTAGTGCCTTCTCAAGTCTGTCCCTGTACTCAGAATGCTGGAAAATGTCTGACTCTAAGATGGCCGCCGTATTTATAGGGCTGTGAATCAGGGCTAGCTGGCTGCTGAATGGCTGCATGCATGGCATTATGGGTCAGCCCCCCTTCCAAGAGTTTCTTGCCCTATGTCCTCACACATGTAGCTGCTATTGTAGCCACCATTTTAGGAAAAATTGTGATTCTTTAGCACAAGGAAATTCTCATTCGTTGCGAATCAAAGTTTTCCTGAAATTCGGATCAAATTCCACGTTGTCTGATTCGATTCGTTCATCTCTAGTCTCAGGCAATAAGTGAATGCATTCCGGTTTCTAACAGAAACATACTCACATACATATATATTGACTAGAGATGAGCGAATTGAAGCTGACGAAAGAACTCTGGGAAGGCGGGATTACCCATAATGCCATGCATGCAGCCAATCAGCAGCCAGTCATTGGTTCACTGTGTGGTCTCTTCATGCTGTTCCCACCCTCCACACTTCATGACTGGGCCACTATTTTGCCTTTTGGCCTGGCTGACATCTTCATTTGTTTGAGCGTAGTTCTGATCTGTCAGAAGGAAGGAAAAATGAGACTTACAACTGATTATGTCTGTGTAGCAGCTGTAAAGCCTGTATGGTCACATCATAATTGGCTTATGATTTGGTAGCCAAAAGCAGGAGTGGGTACAAAACACAGAAGACATGCAAATATTCCATTCACGTGTCATATCTGTTTTAGATCCAGTCCTGTTTTTTTGGGCATTGGCAATACTGATGTATTATTGAACAAATGCTAAACAAGTGAAGGCGTATGCTTCACAGACTGGATCCACTGTTTGTGGGTTATTGTTCTGACAGATCAGAGGAAGGGCAAATTAATCAGTGACGTCAACACACACTTACTGCTGACACCCTCTCCACTCTGTCGGGGGGGGCTCCACTTGTATAAGCGTTTAATAGAACAGGTTCTGATAACATCTATGTGGAAACAGCTGACGACGGTGTAAAAGGAGTGTGCTTCTTCTTGGCACTAACATCGACCTTTAAGGTTGAATTAATACTTGAGTTATTTGGTCAGTTTTGGCCCAATGACTGCCCTAATAAGTGATGTGTGCAGCGTTTCTAAGAGAAATTCCTGTCATCTGCATGTCATACGGACTCACAGAAATATTTCACTACCAAAGCAGACTCCCTATGCGTGTTACTCCAAGGAACAGTGTTCTGCATCACTATAAAGGCTCTTAGCAGCCAGGAAATAGAAGTTTTTTAACGTAATTCACTCTGAATATATTCGAATCAAACCAATTGTTTTGCCAAAAATTCGGCGCACCGGCGAATCGAATTTTCTAAAATTTGATGATCTCTACCTGAGACCAACCTTTAAACGTTACAGCATTTTAGTTATTTTATGTCCAATGTCAAGCATTTCTTTTGTTATCATTTACGAGTATATTTTAAGGCTGTAATGGGATGAATATATGCCCTTCGAAGAAAGCCTGACAGAGCTGAAAGGAAGTTAATTAGTACATAACTTTCCTAGCATAGCTACTAGTGATGAGCCAGAGGGTCAATATTTGAATTGGCAATATTTCGCAAATATTTGGTAGAATATTCGTCATATATTAGCAAATTCGAGATTATTTTCTTGATCACGAAAAATAAGCAATGTAATATTCACGTAATGCGTGCGAAATACAGGCGTGGGTCACTATAGCTACATTTTTCAAGCTGCTAGAAGTTTCCTGAGACTGGAGAAATTGGCTGGCACGGCAGAACAATACAATAGCTTTATATGCAGATAGAGTGCTCCAATATATTCGCGATTGCGAAATCGGCACTAATGATGCAAATATTTTGACGCAATACGTGCAACTTCAGATTTTAACAGGTCTGACTACTTATTGGTGATTGGTGCACTAAGTATTGTTCTGAACCTGTGACATCACAGCACTATGTATTGTAGGATGGAACAAGGGGCCATCATTGGTGGTCGGTACGTGCCAACGAGGTTCCTGGCCTCGGTGAGGTAGGAGCTGTTTTTATCCTGAAGTGTCATTATTTCAGATTGCAGTCTGACACTTCAGCTGTTTAGTATGGCTATAAAGCTGATCCAGGATGGCTCTTTCTGGGAGTAGCCAAAGTGCTGGGTGGGTGGCTCCTCCCCACGGTCAAGGCCAGGTCTTGGCAGGCTTATAAAAGCAGTCAGCACTGTCAGGTGGTGTGGATTTTCCTCCATATGACAGTGAAGCTGTGGAGTCCTCTAGGCTGAAGACTGCAAACAGGCGTGCAGGCCACCTGGAAGCCTGCCAGTTGACTATTCTGTGGCTGAGCATTCAGCCAGGTGTGAACAAACACCTAGGATTCTAGGTGAACATTGTTTTGTTTTTGCTGTGTGTGAACAAGCACCACGACTGTTTTATTTTACTGAGTGTAAATAAAACACTGAAGTTTTATTTACAACCTGGTTCCTTGCCTCGATACTGTGTCCGCTAACCTGTTTACCAGAGCAAATCCCCACAGTATGTATGTATGTAGCATACATACATACAGCACTATGCATGTAGCATGTATGTATGGATAGCAGAAGCTACACTATATCACTATCTAACCTACCCTGACTATCTCTCACTAACTATCTGTATTATACTGTATATATAAGCTAACTAACTAACTAATTAACTATCTAATGTAATTACACAGGAAAGCAGAGAGCACAGCAATAACACTGCTGTTTCTCTCAGATCTGCAAAATACTGCATAGGGCTGCTGGGGAGGTTCTTATATAATAAGGGGTTGGCAACTTTCCTATTGGTTGCTAGTGATGTTGCTAAGCTCAGACATAGACATCGCAGCCTTCTCATTGGCCCACAAGCAAGAAGGGAGGTTACTGATATTTAAAAAAAAATCTAGAATATTCAAAATTACAAATATATATAATTATATTCTAAATATTCGTGACTTCTCGAAGTGCCGTTATTTGCGATAAATATTCGCTATTCGAATATTCGCGCCCAACACTAGTAGCTACCACCAATGTCTATCTTAAACGTGTTTTCTAGGATTTTAATATTTATAGACAATTCACAGGATAGGCCATCAATATCAGATTAGCGAGAGTCTGACAAAATTAGATTCAGGCTCAATTCAGATGAATTAGTCAACCGATTCAGGTTTGATTTTACCCAAATCGAAGAAACTTTAACTGGTCTGAAAATTTGTGGGTGATATTCTGATGTATCCCAGGTCTCAAAATTTTCCATCCTTGTTTCTCATTTTTTTTAAAATAATTTTTCGCTTCTCTATCCCATACAGCACAAATTCTGCAGGATACATGTCTAAATCAGGCATTAGAAAGTAGAAAAGCAAATCAACAGTTCAGATAATTATAATGAGAGTTCTGCTCTCAAAATCTTGAAATCTATGAGGAAATGGGGGACACAAAAGGTAAAAAAGGCTTGTTTTGTACAATGGTTCAGACAACTTTAAATGAAATAGGGGTGTATATGTAAAGCTTTAAAAGTCAGTTTCCAGCTAGTACTTGTGTGTATGCAGTGGCCAGGTTTTGGGTGGCCCTAATCCTACGCTGGGTCCTCCGGACACTGTTGGGGTATCACTATGTGTTGCTGCTCTTTGGAAGGTATGGTAAGACGTAGTGCACCCCAGAGAATCAGGGTCTGCAGTAAACCAGTGTGCTTCTTTTCTGGAGGAATTCAGTAAAGGCCTGAGCTAGCTGTCCCTCTCTCAGAAGGCCAGTATCCTGGCCAAAGGTTGGTGGCCCAGGGTCTATAGCAGAGTATCCCCATCTCAGCATCTTTTTCTGGTCACTCAAGTAGTCTGGCAGAGTCTCCTCTTCTAATCACTGTTACCTAACTGCAGTGGCTCTGACTGCTCTCCTTATATACAGTCTCTAACTGAACTAGAACCTCCACCTACAGTGCATCTGATTGTACTATACTTTGCAATGCAAGAGCATTGCAAAGTATAGTACAGCCATCAGCCCCCCAAGTGGGACTTGATTAAAAATAAAATTTGGAAATAATAAAAGTAAAAATAAATAAATAGAAATGTAAAATTAAAAAATAAATTGCCTTTTCCTATAAAAAAAAACAAAAAACACATATTAGGTATCACCGCGTCCGTAATGACCGTCTCTATAAATATATCACATGACAGACCCCGTCCGAGAAACACTATAAAAAAAAAACTGTGTAAAAAAAGCCATTTCTGTCACCTTACATAACTAAAAGTGCAACACCAAGCGATCAAAAAGGTTTATAACCCCCAAAAAATGATATCCTATTTAAGACAATCACCCAAAACTTAAAAAAGCTATGGCTCTCAGACTATGAAAACAGGAAAACATAATTTTTTGGGGTTTCAGAAATGCTATTATTGTGTAAAACTTAAATAAATAAGAAAAAAGTATACATATTAGGTATTGCCACGTCCATAACGATCTGCTCTATAAAACTGCCACATGACCTAACCCCTCAGATAAAGGCTGCAAAAATAAAAAAATAAAAACTGGTCACCTTGCCCCATAAAGTGTAATAATGAATGATCAAAAAATCATATGTACCCAAAAATGGTACCAATAAAAACCAACTCTTTCTGCAAAAAACGAGCCCCTGCACAAGACGATCGGCAGAAAAAAAAAAACATATGGCATTCAGAAAATGGACACACAAAAACATAATTTATTTTTCAAAATTGATTTATTATGTAAAACTGAAACAAACAAAGAAAGTAGATATATTTGATATCATTGAGTCCATAACAACCTGCTCTATAAAGACCGCACATGATCTACCCTGTCAGAGGAATCTGTAAAAAATAAATAAATAAAAACTGCCAAAACAGCCATTTTTCAGTTACCTTGCCTCACAAAAAACTTAATATAGAGCAATAAAAAATCATATGTACCCCAAAATAGTACCAATAAAACTGGGACCTTATCCCCTAGTTTCCAAAATAGGGTCACTTTTTCAGAGTTTTTACTGTAAGGGTGCATCAGGGGGGCTTTAAATGGATATGGCATCTAAAACCAGTTTAGCAAAATCTGCCTTCCAAAAACCATACGGCGTTCCTTTCCTTCTGCGCCCTGCCGTGTGCCCTTTCATCAGTTTACGACCACATGTGGGGTGTTTCTGTAAACCGCAGAATCAGGGTAATAAATGTTGAGTTTTGTTTGGCTGCTAACCTTCAATGTGTTAAAGAAAAAAATGTAATAAAAATTGAAAATCTGCCCAAAAAGTGAAATTTAGAAATTTTCTCTCCATTTTTCTTTAATTCTTGTGGAACACCTAAAGGGTTAACAAAGTTTGTAAAATCAGTTTTGAGTAACTTGAGGGGTGTAGTCTACAATGGGGTCATTTATGGGGGGTTTCCACTATGTAAGCCCCACAAAGTGACTTCAGACCTGAACTGGTCCTTAAAAAGTGGGTTTTGGAAATGTTCTTAAAAATTTTAAGAATTGCTTCTAAACTTCTAAGCCTTCTAACGTCCTAAAAAAATAAAATTACATTTCCAAAATGATTCCAACATAACGTAGACATATGGGAAATGTTAAGTAATATATATTTTATCAGGTATGACTTTCTGTTTTAGAAGCAGAGAAATAGAAATTTTGAAAATTGCAAATTTTTCCATTTTTTTTATAAATTTGGGATTTTTTCATAAATAAAGGTGAAATATATTGACTCAAATTTATGACTATCATGAAGTACAATATGTCACGAGAAAACAATCTCAGAATGGCTTGGATAAATAAAAGTGTTCCAAAGCATTTAACACATAAAGTGACGCATGTCAGATTTTTAAATTTTGACCTGGACACTGGGGCATCAATGACCCTTGGTCATGAAAGGGTTAAGCAGTATAAGTCAGTACAAGTTAACACTTTAAAGTGAAATAAAGTAAGAAATTGATGACTTTGCATAGGGGAAACAGGGGCAAATATTCATAAATGTCCAAACTTTAAAGTTCCTCTGCTCTGGATACACTACATATGCTATGGGACATACTGTTGGATGAAGTGATCAAGTCCTGATTATTTATTAGAGGGTGAAAAGAATAGCGTTAGATTAGGGAATGTGATAGTACACCCCAAAAATATGTGTTTTTAGGGCATACTTAAAGTTGTGGATTTTAGGAATTACTCTGATTGTCTGTGTTAGCACATTCCAGAAAACTGATGCAGCTCAAGAGGAGTCTTGAAGATATTAGTGAGAGGTTCTGATGATGGAGGATGGCAGAATGAACAGCATGGGTAGAGGGTAGATGGAGATTAGGGAGGAGATTAGGTGGGTGCAGCGCTTTAGGTAGCTTTGTGGGTAAGTGGCAAGTTTACCTTGTATGCTATACTGTATATGCTATCAGTGCAGTAACTGGCATAGGGTCAACTCAATCTATACCAGTTAGCCAGGCTATATGTGATACGTCTTCCCAAAATTCTACAGGGGTGGCACTCTGAGAAGGTGACCAGTATGCAAAGTATATAATGGAATCGAAAATTTCTAACAGAAAATCTGGTCTAAACTAAGAGGACTTCTCAAAGGGGTGGTCTTATCAAAAACATTTTGAGAGCCCTTGGAGAGCTTGCCCTACCTATGCCTCTGTTGTCTATGCCTATATAAATAGCTGGCAATGAACTTCATCAACCACTCTAAACAAAACCATTAGCAAAACATTCTTTTATATATGCACTTAAAAGCAGTACTGTGAGATATTTTAATTCAGGTGAACTTGACCTTAGGTCCTTTTCAACAAAGGAACAAAGAACCTGGAGCAGTTTATAATGAACACAAGCTTTATTCACTCATGTTCAGCTATGATTAGGAGTGAATAAACCTTGTATTCATCAACGGGGTCTTTGCTTACATACTGTATATAGTGAAGGAGCCGAGCCATTGAAGTGCGAATCTGGTATGACTTGTGTGGTCACGATAATTTATGTTATCAATGTAGTTGTGTGAAACTTTAATTCATCCATCATTAGTCAAGTGAGGTTTCTGTTCTCAGAACTAGCATCAAAGACCTTAAGTGCCTGAATAATTTCCATTGAATGTATATATAGCGAAAAATGAGAACCTAATAATGTTAAAACACAAAGACAAGATGAAAACCGAAACACTGGGTCTGTGCACATCTCTATACAGCGGCATTATATACAGTTAAATGATTCTTCGTAAAGAGCCTAGTGGATTCATCAGTTAAAAACTGTGAATCCAATGGGTCTCGATGAACAGATCTCCTACTCTTGCTTTATGTAGCTTAGGTTGTCCAAAAGCAGTGTTTTGATCATATATAAAAAAAAGTATCTGGGTACCTAGTCAGTGTACAGACTACAATCCTGCCTATATGTTATAGCTAAAAATATGGCAAACTAAATGTACACAAATTGTATAGGGACACCCTGGATTACCTTATCATGGCGTGATTAAACCAGGGACTCTTTAAATAGAGTTGGTCCCTGTTTTCATTCCCCATTGGGGCACCAGAGCAAGCCACTTAGTGATTTACTTAAAGTAAGGCGCTGTATAGTAGAAGGAACTATCGGAGCATGAGGGTAGCGTCATGTAACCATGGCAGCGCTTTGCTGCATCTGCACCGTCTTAAATGAGGCATATCTGGTCTTATTACCTCACTTACGGTATTTGGAACGCATTATGCGTTCCACCGTCTGTCAGCACTCTTCAGATGCGTTCCATAGCACCTGGATGACGTCCTTTCCGCCCGAACTACTAAGTATTATATCGCGCCTGCAATTAATATAATAAGTATCGCTATTATCTTCATTCATCTGGGTATATATGATTTTGAATCGAGAATCAAAAAGATATTATAAATCAATGTGATGTTCGCCTGACCACATGACCAGAAGCGACGTCAGACACGCGGTTATCAACATAACCTATAAAAGGAAGTAATAGGACTATCACTGGTGCGGTCCTTTCTATCTTGGTGCCCTTATCATATGTGCTTTATACTTTAGTTGCAGCGTTTATGCATCAACAAAACGCTGTCCCCTGATGAACCATTTGGATATCTCCTTTTGAGGAAACGCGTCGGGAGGGGAAGATTGTTTATCCAGCAGGGACATCCAGGGAATTTGAGGGTTTAGCCACCTAGAAGTGGGGTCGCCCCTTTCGGGGCGGGTGCTCTGCTTTTAGGCAGGGATATCCGGCAGGGATAACCAAGGGTAAGAACATCCTCCCCACCTCATCTCCTCGGCTGCTGGCCCACGGACTACCTGGTGATGTGTAACCGTGAGTCTCTTAACATCCTGAGACCATCTGTATGCAAGTAACCGTGAGTTTTTACTGAACAACTGTTGGTTATTCTGTGCATCCCGCTAGGATCTATCATATATACAGATGATAGGCTGGTTACTGTTCCTTGCTGTTATTGAAATATTTTTCTGTGCTGATTTTGTATCCTCAGTGCAGGCATCAGATATAGGTCATCATACCTACCTATAATAGATATAAACCTGGGGTTTGTTATTATTTTATCTGCATATTAATAATATATTCATATATATATATATATATATATATATATATATATATATATATATATATATAATATATTCATTATACATAATAATCAGTGATAGCTCTTTATCTCCCCTATCCAAATGTATCTTGCATGTCTGTGATATACATTATATACAGTAGTATATGTCTGTCATGTATCATCCCTGTAAGAGGTCTTATGAGCTCTGCTTATGCGTGCTCGTATAGTACAGCACAGCACTTTATTTGCTGCTAGCATTTGCAGGATCTCAAGTACCCCTTCACAATCAGTCATCTATCTCCTGATGCCTTTTCCAGCCCATGTTTCACATCTCTTCTTGTTTGATGTATTGATGTGCTAATTAAAATCTATGTGTTATACAACTTTCATTGACTGGACATTGTGATCCGAGTCTTTTCGTGCTCTGTCGTCTGTGATTTTACTCTGGTTCATTGCTTGCTTAGCAAGCTATGGCCAAGAAATGACAAGAGGATTATCTGATTTATACATCCTACATATAAGTAGGAAATTCTCTGACTCCTTGACATATTTTCTTAATTGCAGTAAAATGTTAAAATTTACATGAATGTTTGTAGATGCTGAAAAATAAATCAATCAATCAAATAGTGGCCACAGCACGTCAACGTTGACCCTTCTCCACCCAAGGGTCCATTTTCAATATAGCACAATTTCTGACAGAACACCAATGTGATTTTTGAATATGTTTATTCATTTATTTCATTCAGTCTTAGGCATCAGAGTAGCGATGTTTCGGGCCCTTTTAGTGGAGAACCCTTTCTCAAGCTAGTAGATATAAACACAATATACCATAGATAAATCATAGATCTACAGAAACATGAATATTACAAATATATGATTCACAAGGTTACTGTATATATATCATATTTAAAGGGACACGGTTCATATAATAGCTATATTTAAGCATAGCATCTTAATACTGTCTGTCCGTTTCAAGGAGTGCTGTCCACTGTACTTGATCTTGCTTTTCAGATTTCTCCAGTCTTCCTTGCCTACAGTTACTGTATATATACAATCACTATGTCTACAAATGTATTGAACTGCAACCTCATAATCATGTTAAATGGATGTGTATTGACCATGTTGATACATGTGTGGAAACCCCACTCACAATCATGTTTAATGGGTGTGTTTCAGATATCAGTGCTATCATGTGAAAATACTACTGAATCGATACTGCATGAATGAATAATAAAATACTACCTAATCATTTCATGAAATGTAATGCTCTACCCTATCATTACTATTAAGATGCTTATGTTTTAATATAGCTATCATATGAATCATGTACCTATAAATATAATGTATATACAGCAACCTTGTGAATTGTGTATTTCTAATAATCATGTATCTGTAGATATATGACTTATCTATGGTATATTGTGTTGATGTCTACTAGCTTGAGAAAGAGTTCCCCACTAAAAGGGCCTAAAACGTTGCTACTCTGATTCCTATGGCTGAATGAAATGAATGAATAAACAAGCTTATTCAAAAATCACGTTGTTGTGCTGACTGAAATTGAGCTATATTGAAAATGGATCCTTGGGTGGAGAAGGCTCAACCATTGACGTGCACCCAACAGAAGCCATAAAGACGAGTGCTGTGGCCACTATTGGATTGATTTATTTTTTAGCATCAGCAAACATTTATGTACGTTTTTACATTTTTCTGCGATAAAGACAATATGTCAAGAAGGAGTCTCATCTGATGCCTACGAAAAAATAAAAATCATGAAAATTGATGCAAAAATATACAGTATGTAAATGTGATTGCTTAATTCACATTTAGGTTAGCTGTTCCTGAAAGTTCTGTTATTGCCCAGAGATAAGGGTTTCCAGCTCTTCCCTATGTCAGGGGTCAGCAAATTCCTTCTCTTCTGCTGTTGTGAAACTATAGCCCCCAACATGCACCCTTGTTTGGCTATTCTTATTACTGCCTTAGAAGTTAATGGAACACGCTATGAGTTGTAGTCTCAGAACAGCTGAAGAGCTGGATGTTCCTGACTCGTTCCTTATGTTATGATCACCTAATCTGTACCATCCAAGAGATCCATGGGGGTTTGTATAAAGGTGGTTTCTTCAACATGGCTGCACTTTCAGGTCCAAAGCAGCAGTTGTCTAGGCCTGTGTTGGGAACGTGTACCTGCACCCGAAAACTGATGCCTAGAACCTGAATGTGGTGTAATGTCGATGGAGTTGTTTTGAACTGTTGGGACCAAGTATTATTTTCGGAATCGGGTCAATTCCTTCCCTTTCCATCCAGGATTTTCAACTTTTTCTCAGGGCCACTTCATTCTCATGTTATATTTTTGCTATAGTTTCTGATGTTTTTTTAGATCTTTGATTGCTGCCATTCAATATGATCCTTTATTCTTTATCTCCAGGAGATAGAATTCTGTTCTAACCATGTGATGAACACAAAGCTGCCCAGCCTATTACAGATGCAATCAGAGGTAAACCTGCCATTTCTAGGGCCCAAAGCAGACATGCTCAATATTCCCGGCAACAGTATAAAGTCCCCAATTGTATAAAGGCAGCTCCTTCAACATGGCAGCACTTCGAGGTCCCAAGCAGAATTACTTTATCGCAAAATGCATTCCTTTGTATGTAGTTGGAACAATGACGGGGAACGGCGATCTCCCCCTGTCATTGAACCCCCCAGATGCCACGTTCATTGCTGATCAAGGCATCTGAGGCTACAATATTGGTCTTTCAGGGGTTAATCAGGGTAAAAAAAAATACTCACCTCATCCATTTGCTCGCATAGAGGCCGTTGCGGCCACCTTGATTCAAGATACCGCGCAAGATTTTGCACTGTTTCTACAATCAAGATGGCTGCAAAGGCCTCTTCATGCGCTTATGAATGAGGTGAATATGTATTTTTTTAATTTTTACCACCATTTCACGAAAAGTACTGTAGATTCCTTACCATGAAGTGTGTGGAAATTCGACTTCACATCAAATCTTTCTTGAAATTCGTATCAAAGTCCATAGCAAAGTGAATGACCACAAGAGAAAAGTAAGTCAAAAAAATATTCAGTCTGACCAACCTTTGCCTACAAAACAGCATAAGTTCTTCTAGGTGCACTTGTACACAGGGACTCAGTAGAGAATTTTTTCATCTTGAATGAACTTACCAGAAATCTTCTGTGGATGTAGGCTTGCTCAAATTCTTCTGTCTCTTCATGTAATCCCTGACAGACTCAATGATGTTGAGATCAGGGCTCTGTTGTGGCGATATCATCACTTCCAGGACTCCTTGTTATTCTTTACAATAAAGATAGTTCTTAATGATATTGGTTGTATGTTTGCGGTTGTTGTCCTGCAGCAGAATAAATTTGGAGCCAATCGAACGCCTCCCTGATGTTCTTGAACGATAGGTAAGTATCTGCCTGCTTTTCTTAGCATTTATAACACTATTAATCCTGACCAAATCCCTAACTCTATTTGCTGTGCTGCTATTACCAACTCTGTCCATTACACAGTATTATGTAATCATTTAATTGGCCATGTCCGTCTAGGGAGGTGTGGCTTACACTTTTTAAGCAGGATCATTTGGGGATCACATGGTGCTTGACAAAGGCTATGTTATAGCCGAAACGTAGCAATCTTTTAAACACGTTTTGCATGTAAGCACAATATTTTAAACTTGTTTTGCATGTAAGCAGTTCCCAATAAAGGTATTTTCACCGGACATGCTGCCTCCGTTATCATTTATTGGATTCTACATTCAAGAGCCTCTATGGATCTAGGGCTCCAGGTGGGCTGCTGCATTCCGGATGACCATAAGATCTGGCGAGTGCGACTCCATATTGATGTTGTTTTCATTACACAGTGGACAGAACTGTGTAGTTCTGGTGCTGGAGCTACTGCAGAACAGCTGATCATTGGGAATCAGTGATCAGTGGTGCAAAACTCATGATGATCAGAGAGTGAAGGCCTATCCTGAGGATAGATCATCACTTGTAACATAAATCTGTTATGTACTATTCCCCCTGCACCAAAATGATAATGTGAGTAAAAGAAAACCAATCCTTTGTTATCAAAGGGTATCAGGTTTAAGAAAAAAAAAAAAATTAAAAGAGCCACACATGCTATAAAAATAAATAAATAAATCACTATTTACTTCTTCAGTCCCCTGCCGATCCAATGTAGATGCTTAAGGCAATGGGAGCTGAGCTGCAGTAATCCTGAGAATATGTCATATGAGCAAATCGAAGTCCACAATCCGAATTTCAGGATAAATTTGATTTGCTGCGAAGCCAAATTTATCGATTTTAACCTGAAATAATGTAAAAATGAATAAATACCAACCTGATCGACTTCACAATCTCAGGCGAAATCCCGTGTGCGGTGACGTATTATGTCACTAAGCCGACCGGTGTGCTGATGTGATCTCTGGCCACACGAGATTTCACAACAGACCTTCAAGCGACATGGCGGCTTCTGGACCGCTGTGAACAAATCGATCAGGTAAGTTATTTTTTTTGTTTTTGTTTTAAATTTTACACCGTATTATTCCTATCAGTTGCCGCAATTAGCTATAAACGCGGCACCTGAGGGGTACAATGATCGGGAGCGAAGCAATCACAGCTCCCTATCATTGCACCCACTAAAATGCGCTTTGTGACAAAGTAATTCTTCACAAAGCGGATTTTTTTCAAAAATTTGGCAAAGCAGCCGAATCTAATTATACAAAACTTTGCTCCTCTCTAATCAGGAGCCTAGAAAACCCCTTTAAAAGTACATTTTTTTATGGCATGTATGGCTCTTTTATATTTCCTTTAGAAAACCGGATAACCTCTTTAAACTATCATTGCTCAGTGACTCATGAGCTGTCATAGGGAGCTTGTATTTGTAGATGCCTCAAAGTACTTAGCTACTTAAATTGGATTTGTAACATTCTCGAAGAAGCATGAGACATTTTAATAAATGTGATTCAAATCTAATGTCAAGGAAGCCCCCATAGATTAAAGTCAGATACAGCATGAGCTATAAATTATAATCCTGTTTAGTTACAACAATATTAATTTTTAACTTTTTATTCTGTCATTACAAAATTGTGTTCGCTGTAATACAATATTGCGCATTATCCACATTATCTGGATATTCCTACTTCATAAATAGATTTTGGAACAGCAGCTATCAATACTAACGCTTACACAAACAGATTTTTGGCTCGGGTTACACAGTAAAGGGTAGTCATGTAGATACAGGGATGTAATATTACGCTACTACGCCACACTAATGATAGAGAATGCGAATGATAGTCATGACCTGAAAGGTGCATGTTGGCGGAAATTCAACCCTGCTGGATTTCCTTATGACCACTTTCACAAGTTCCGTGACTATTTGAATCTTAATGTTGCGTGCCCAAATGTCGCCGTTTAGCCCCAGGGTGTGGTGAGGATGTG
Source organism: Bufo gargarizans (assembly GCF_014858855.1). Classification (NCBI taxonomy): domain Eukaryota; kingdom Metazoa; phylum Chordata; class Amphibia; order Anura; family Bufonidae; genus Bufo; species Bufo gargarizans. The sequence goes on along the minus strand of NC_058085.1, from coordinate 73,579,807 downwards.
CTTTGACAGAAGCAGGCCATGCTGCTGCTGTATCTTGGAAAGAAGATCACCAGTACTTGTTGGTCTCATCTTCTTGCTACTAGGTGGCACAAACATGTGAAGGACTCACCTGTCCATGAGAACTACATTGGTAGCAAAACGGAGGTGGGGACTGGCGCAGCGGGTCATGCAAATAATATAGATGAGCCTCTTGTCCCCATCACCATAAAGGTAGACCTTTTTTTATCTTTTGTATGACACTCTCTCTTTATTAGACACCCCTTGTCTATGACTATCTGGTAAAGAACCCCGTATGGCCACAATAACAGGTACCATTACTGCTCATCTTCTACAATGTATCCATTAAAAAAATAAAAATAAAAATAAAACATTATAACTTAGAAGTGGTTCCAATATCAAAATACAGGTTGACAGTAATTTTTGGATTAGATGGCAAAAGTCTAATATCTCTGCAAAACTCTAGGTATTAGTATGAATTGACACAATTAGGGAGAGTGAGTGTAAGGTATAAACTGCAACTCTGTTACACTGCTGTACATTAATCTGTTAATCCTCCATCATCCAGCTAGCCTCTCTTATTACGGTAACCTCTGTGAGGCTTACTTTCTATAAAGCCCATGTTCATCCCTCGCAATTCACTGCTGGCAGCAAAAGCTGGGGGGCTGAAACATGCACTCATGTTAGTGCAAATTCACTGACACCTTACCTACATGTACATCTATGTGAATCTAAACTGTACTATTAACTGATTTATGTACTTTTCTTCAGTCTTCATCAGATAACTGTTTAAGTGTTCCCAAGAAACCCTTTTTTGCAGAATATTCCCATGCACCACTAGCTTACTGTTGTTCACGGTGCTCTACATGATTCCACTTGCCTGTGGGCAACACTTATGTGATAAACATTGCATGAATCTTCTACTTCTTGTGCTGGTTTTTAGTGCATCAGGAACTCCATTGTACTTTCACTGTATACTTCATTTTGCAAGCACAGCTTTTTGATTAAATAATCTATTTTTGGCAAATGTGGTTACCTTCTGTCCTATAGACGTACACCAAATACCCAAGTTTTTGCATTAATCCTGGCTAAGGTGCATTTTTTAAGATCTAGTATGTATCATTCAATTTGTTGTTGTCTACGGTGCATGTCCACATAAGACATAGTTTGTGGCAGAAAAATCTACAACAAAATTGTGGTAGAGTCTGCATGATTTTAATCGATTTGTTACAGATGTTGCTTTGTATTGCAAAGGGTAACATCCATGGTGGAAATCTGCAGCATACATTGATATGTTGCTGATTTAAAATCCTCACTACAAGTCAGTTTCAGCTTTTTTACACTAGTACATCATGTCAATTATATATATTTGAGTGAATTCCTTAAAATTTCTTTTGGGTCAGATTCTATTATTTAGCCTATTTGATTTGACTTTGTCCAAATAAATTCATTCCAAATCAATAATGCCCCATTTGCCTAGTCTGCTATATTCAGCAGCAGTGAAACATAATGAACAAGGCAGGAGATGTGCAGCTGTGTAGGATTATGTTCAAAGTTTTGGGAACAAAATAGGCTTGTGCAGGATAAGTGAATAAAAATATTTTTCAAATATGATAAAACATTTGAAAAATTAATACAAATAAATCACATACAGAGTTAATAATAATAACCTGGCCTGCAACAACAATGGCGAGAGCTCCCATTGCCACAATACCAATATGGTACATAAAAAAACAACACAATCTTAGGCTACTTTCACACAACGCTTCCATTTTGCCACCATTCATTGTCAATGGGGACAAAACGTAACTGAACAGAACAGAATGCTCCAAAATGTATTTCATTCCGCTTGGTTGCGTTCTCATACTGGAGAGCAAACTGTAGCATGCTTCGGTTTTCCTTCCATCATGGAATGAGGAGCAAGACGGATCTGTCATGACCCACAATGCAAGTCAATGGGGACAGTTTAACTCTGACACAATAGAAAACTGATCCGTCCCCCATTGACTTTCAGTGGAGTTCATGACAGATCCGTCTTGGCAATGTTAAAGATAATACAACCAGATCTGTTCATAATGGATGCAGATGGTTGTATTATCAGTAACGGAAGTGTTTTTGCTGAGCCCTGACAGATCCAGCAAAAACGCTTCAGTTACTGATAATACAACCATCTGCATCCGTTATGAATGGATCAGTCATCAGTCCCCATTGACTTGCATTGTGGGTCATGATGGATCTGTCTTGCTCCACATCTCATGACAGAAAGAAACCATTCCTTGATTTGGCCATCTCACCAAGCACGCTTGAAGAGGGACAGATCTTGTACCGTGATTCCCAAACTCTTGAGCATCCACAATTACAAGAAGATGACGGTGGGTAATGGAAACGACTGTTTAATGAGGTGGATGATGATGAGACACAGTTGCCAATAACTCAACGGCAAATACTGTCTCAAGAGGTTGATGAAGAGGAACAGACACAGTTGTCAATCACTGAGGTAGTGGATAGGTCAACAAGTCAGGAGAATGAGCAGAGTGAGGAAGTGGAAGAGGAGGTGGTGGAGGATGAAGTCACTGACCCAACCTGGGAAGGTGGAAAGCCGAGTGAGGCGCTTTTTTGAGAAAAGTGCAGATGACAAAAGAATTGTAATTTGCAACCTTTGCCATACAAAAATGAGCAGGGGCGTGAACACTAGCAACCTCACCACCACCAGCATGATCCGCCACATGGCATCAAAGCACCGTAATAGGGGCCACAATCTGTGTCTGTGGGACACACCACTGCCTTCTCTTCCTTTGTGTTACATGCTAGCCAATCCCCCGTCGAAGGCGCAGACCCGGATAACTCCCACCCTGCAACTGGACCTTTACAAGCACCATTAGCAACTACATCCACTTCCCTGTTCCAGCACAGCGTACAAATGTCCTTACCCTAGGCATTTGAACGCAAGCGCAAATACCCAGCCACCCACAGGCTATAGCACTAAATGCGCAGCTTTACAAATTACTGGCCCTGAAAATGTTGCCACTTTGGCTTGTGGACACTAAGGCCTTCCGCAGCCTGATGTCTACGGCCGTCCTGCGTTACGCTGTACCGAGCCTCCACACCAACATGTGTCCTGTAACATCACACGTGCCCTTACCAACTCAGGGTTTCCACCAGCACCTACAATAGTGGCTCCAACCCCCACTTCTCCTGCTAGGCCTCCTTCTCCACTTCCAACTCCAAATTATCCATGTACAGCACCAGTCAGACATCAGTTGGTAGCTGGAAGCAGTGTAGCGCTGCAGTGGGGAAGCGGCAACAGACCGTGCTGAAGCTGATATGCTTAGGGGACAAACAGCACACCACCGCAGAGCTGTGGCAGGGGATAAGAGAAGACCAGACTGAGCTGTGGCTCTCGCCACTCAACCTAGAACCAGGCATGGTTGTGTCTGAAAATGGCCGTAACTTGGTGGCGGCTTTGGAGCTCGTCAAGCTCACACACATCCCATGCCTAGCCCACGTCTTAAACTTAGTGGTTCAGCGGTTTCTCAAAACCTACCCCAATTTGCCTGAGCTACTGGTGAAGGTGCGCTGTGTGTGTGCACATTTCCCCAAGTCATCAACAGCTTCAGACGGTCTGTCAACTCTGCAGCAGAGCTTAAAATTCCAAGCTCACCGGCTGTTGTGCAAAGTAAGCACGTGCTGGAACTCCACGTTCCACATGTTGGCAGGCTTTGTGAGCAGCAGAGGGCAGTAGTGGAATACTAGCTGCAACATGGTTGTCACCTTTCCAGTCAGTTTCCGCTATTCACAAGAGAGAAGTGGGCATGGATGTCTGACCTCTGTGAGGTTTTAATAAACTTTAAGGAATCAACACAGTTGGTGAGCAGCGATAATGCTATTATCAGTGCAACCATCCGACTTCTGTGTCTACTCAAAAGCTCACTGCTCACAACTAAGGACGAAGCTTTGCATGTGGAAGAGGTGGAAATGGTGATTGCAAGACCACCCTCAGTCGTCTTCTCAGCACAAATTGGATGATGAAGAGGAGGAGGAGGAGGAGGAGCAGGAGATGGTTGCCTCCGCTACAGAGGGTAGTACCCATGGAAGTTTAATTCCCTCTGTTCAACATGGGTGGACAGAAGAAGAGGAAGAGGATGAGGAGATTGAGAGTTATTATCCTGATGATGACAGCGAAGTCTTGCCTGTTGGTACACTGGCACACATGGCTGACTTCATGTTAGACTGCCTTTCCTGCGACCCACAGTTTATACACATTTTAGACAGCATGGATTACTGGTTGTTCTTCTCGACCTCCGTTACAAAGAGAACTTCTCATCTCTTATTAATCTGGTGGAGAGGACGAGCAAAACGGTGCAATACCAGAAGATCCTTGTTGAAAAATTGCTCCAAAAACTTCCATCTGACAACGCTAGCGGCAGAGTCCATAGTTCCTTGGCCAACCAAGGAGGGGAGACAAGGGGAACTCACAGCAGTTCCAACAAAGGCAGGGCAACACTCTCCAAAGCCTGGGATAGTTTCATGACACCCCGCCAACACCCTCATCCTGATGTGCGACCTAGTGTCACAAGGAGGGAAAATTTTGGAAGATGGTGAAGGAGAGCACACCGTGTCAGCTTCTTCAATGATCCCTCAGTGCCTTGCAACTGCTGGATGTCCAAGCTGGACACGTGGCACGAACTGGCACTCTATGCCTTGGAGGTGCTGGCCTGTCCTGCCGCCAGCGTTTTGTCTGAGCGGGTATTTAGTACTGCTGGTGGCATTATAACAGATAAGCATATGCCCCTGTCAACTGAAAATGCTGACAGGTTGACTCTTATAAAAATAAACAAGGTCTGGATTGATCATGAGTTCTTGACTCCACCAGAGGAAAGCTGATAAAGGCACTTTAAATGTGTTGTTTATAATGTACTGAATACACTATTTCCATGCACCCCTTCCACCACAAACAATGGTATATGGCTGAATATTCCTTTTCTCATCCTTCTTCTCCTCTTCCATCATATCAACATGCTTATTCACCGCATATAATGCCTTCACATATATGGCCTTCGCATATAATTTTTTACAAGGTCAGCTCAGCTGCAGGCCATTGCATATAATTTTTTAGAGGTTTAGCTCACCAGTAGACCCTCACCTACAATCTTTTACAGGTTCAGCTCACCAGCAGGCCCTCACCTACAATTTTTTACAGGGTCAGCTCGCCTGCAGGCCCTCACCTAAAATCTTTTACAGGGTCAGCTCACCTGCAGGCCCACGCTTATAATGTTTTACAGGGTTAGCTTATCTGCAGGCCCTGGCATATAATTTTTTAGAGGCTCAGCTTAGCAGCAGGCCCTCAACCATAATTTTTTTGATGGTAAGCTCAGCAGCAGGCCCTCGCCCCTAATGTTTTAGATGGTCAAATCAGCAGGCCCTTGCTCCAAATGTTTAAGAGGGTCACCAGCATGCCCTCAATCATAATTTTTCAAGAGTGTGTATGATGCCCTCCTTTATGTGTAACAAAGGGTGTATTGGAGTGTCAGTTACTTGTAATTTTTGGCAGCCCTTTCACTTAGTGCATAGGCTTTATGAGCGTAGGAGTCCCACTACATGAACAATTGTACCACAATGTGAATGAGGCCCTCCTTTATATGATAAACAGGTTGTATTGGAGTGCCTCTTCCTTGTAATTTCTGGCAAAACTTGCACTTAATATACAAGTAAATATACAGGAAAGAATTTTTCCTAACAATTTTTCCTCTAAAATCGATTTTATCTTTGGTTTTGTGCATATTATTTTCAGTTTGTAAAAGTGGCGTACTACTCGGACAACATCATTCCCAGCAGCGACCTGGGAGTCCAAGATGCATCCAGACATCCTCCCCATGCTGTTCCAGAACCATTTTGGTGGTGTTTCCATCAATTTCTGACTTTTTCCTATGAACCAGGCACCCCCCCCCCTTCAGAGCTGGGGGTGCCTGGTTTAATGCTCGGGTTCTCCCATTGACTTCCATTATACTCGGGTGCTCGGTAGAGCATCCGAGCATCCCAATGTGTTTAGGCCAGAGCACCCGATCATCCATGCACTTTGGTGCTTGATCAACACTAGTTTTGTTCCCAAGGCTGCTTGATTGTCTGTTAATGTGAATTATGTGATGTATTTTGGGGTGATTCACATTAATAATATATATTGTACTTTATTTTTAAATGTTGCAATAATAAATTAAATTGATGCCGGCATGCCTCAGCTTGAATTCGATCCTGTCTCTAAAACTGATCCTTGTCAGCTAACTATAAAATCTGACTAGCTCTTCACTGTGAAATAACCTATTTGGCTCTAAAACATCTGTATTCTCTTTCCTCTTTCAAATAGATGTGCTATCCCTCCAACGTCCACTGACATGACAGCTATAGTCCTCCATGATTTACTGAGGCTGACTGCAAGTCATTATGGGCAAGCCTGCTGAGATGGGATCATGTGATCCTCAGGATGTCATCAATATCAAATCAGTGGGGACCTTTCTGTCACCAAAACTACAGTAGCACTTTGAAAGGAGACGAAATAAAGAAAGAAGAACCACACCATTCAAAATGTAGTGGCCATGCTAGGGTTCTGCAGTATTCAAGTGAACTGGAGATGACCTATGGTCACCCACCAAGGCCACTACACTTGAAATGGAGCTATGCTTCTGGCTAGTTCTAGCACCAGAGGTTGCAGCAAACAGCTGATTAGTGGGGGTGGGGGGTGTCAGACTCTCACCTATCTGATATTGATGACCTATCCTGAGGAAAACCCCTTTAACACCACTTGTAATAGTGTAACAGGTTGAAAAACTCTAATGTACAGGGTGGGCCATTTATATGGATACACCTTAATAAAATGGGAATGGTCGGTGATATTAACTTCCTGTTTGTGGCACATTAGTATATGTGTGGGGGAAAACTTTTCAAGATGGGTGGAGGGTCATGTGACACATCAAACTTATTGGGAAATTTACAAGAAAAACAATGGTTTTAACGTAACTTTATTCTTTCATGAGTTATTTAAAAGTTTCTGACCACTTATAAAATGTGTTCAATGTGCTGCCCATTGTGTTGGATTGTCAATGCAACCCTCTTCTCCCAGTCTTCAGACACTGATAGCAACAACGCAGGAGAAATGCTAGCACAGGCTTCCAGTATCCGTAGTTTCAGGTGCTGCACATCTCGTATCTTGAAAAGTTTCCCCCCTCACATATACTAATGTGCCACAAACAGGAAGTTAATATCACAAACCATTCCCATTTTATTTAGGTGTATCCATATAAATAGCCCACCCTGTATAGTCTTCTAGCCACAGTACAAGAGGAGTTTTGGGAGGGCACGTGTAGGATTGTGGAACAGGTTGACTTACGTGAATCGAATGCAAATATCAGGGTGAAATTCATGAGGCAAGCCTGCTCCTAGATGGGATTGAAATGCATGGATTGAATACAATTGATTACATATTTCAGTTGATTGTGTCGTCTCAAGCTTCAGCTGTCGGAGAACTATAATAATGAGTTGTATCCAATGTACTGCCTTTTTCTAGGTACACCTACAACAACATAAAAATCTGTTCTGAGATGAAAATTCTTGACTTGCATCTTGAGTATGTTTTATTCAGGAAATAATTTTCTAACTCCAGGATGTTTATTTTATGGCACAACTTCCAATTACTTGCAGGTTTGTGCTTAATTAGATAGAGGCGATGACGGATTTACAAACAGCACCCCACAGAACGCGGCACAGGGTAATATATGTCACTACCATACCTCATAATACATTAAATGGATAAAAATGAGTAATGTTGAAGATTTCTTTATTCATAAAGAAAATTCACTCTGGCTCTTTATTAGTAGACGCATGGGAGACAAATGATAAGAAATCACATTTTACTATTCATAGAGGCAGATACGGAGGCGAACCGCTAAAGTATAAAGAGAAATAAGCTATCAAGGAAAATGTTTGTTTTTATCTCTAAAAATAAAATAAAAAATCAATTGCATACAAGTGAAGGCACATATTACAAAAAAATTCTAATTATTCATCGTTCGACTTGCATTAATCATTTCCCATCTGAATAGTAGTTATCTTCTAGTAAGACTACATTCACGCGATCATATCCATTTTACGATCTGCAAATTGCGGATCTGGAAAATACGGTTCCTTCGTAAAAAAATGCCTATTCTTGTCCATTTTGCTCTATGTTTTATAGTTTGCCGCACAGCCACTCAGATGCAGACAGCATATGTATATCATCTGGGTGATCTCCGCATTTTTTGCAGCCCCATAGAAATAAATGGTCTTCAAAATAAGCGGATCGGATGTGGATAAAAAAAATACTATCATGTGAAAGTAGCCAAACAGGGCGCTACACCCACTCATATACACACACCCACACACACAGATTCTTGAAGTGAGCATCAGTACTCCCCCTTATTAAATGTTTAATTAAAAAATCAAACTCGATATTCATAGAAAAAAAAATTCAATTTTTTTTTTCAAATTTGTGACTATTTTTGGTTTTCATTTCAGCAGTACTGTACCATTGAAAATTAAGTGCAAATTATTGTCTTTCTGCAGCAGTCAGTACAGAGAGAATAAACTCCTATATGGAGAGGGAACTCCTTGTTAGTTTACTGTTGCTGTAAAGGAAAAGTGTTCTCTGTTAGTCAAATAGTAGAATTAGGATAACATGATAATAGCGCTATTGTTTTCATCAAAGATCTATAAAGATGCCCACATAAGAGCATTGCACTTATCAGTTTAATGTGTAATCTCACTTTGTTAGAAAGAGATTGTCATGTACTATATGATGGCTTAGTTTAATTGTTTACATTACATTTTTGAGCTCCTGATAAATGCTTTAAAGTGATCCATGTGACAGATGCACTTTCATCTACATATTGCACATGCAGGATTAAACTAGTGGGCGCTACACGCTCCTGACATATGGATCCTAGGATCTTTGATAAGTGTACTGTGCCTGGCATCAACAAAAAAATTGCTCATTTGAGAAGAGCATTATGAGGCGGGCATTTGCATATTGGTTGCATGTTGGGTCACTGTTTGCTCTGGACATTCTGCTGCCCAGAAATGATGAATTTGGTGTCAACATCATCAATGCTTTCACCCAATGAACAAGTGCTGCTCATTATTTTGGCAATTGTCACCACCTTTTCATGGGCAATTATTGGGAATAAGCATTTTTAATAATTGCCCCGATTGTCAGGCCTTTACCTACATTAAGAACAAAAGGATCAGACATGTTGAAATTTTATCCCCCGACAACTAGAAAGGCAGCTTAAGTGACTTCCAGATATAGTAGACAATAGGATAGTGTCCAAACAACTCCAATTCAAAACAAGAAAAGTTACTTGTCGAGCTCGAATGGCATAAAATATAAAAGTTTGTCTAGGATCAGTCAGCTGTTAAGGTCTCTAAAGGGAGACGCATTACTTTCCCTCAAATGTTACCGCCAAATGTTAAAGCTGTCACAGCTGCTCAAGAAAGAGAATGGCAAACATACGGTAGTATAACAAAGCGCTTGATTCCTTTTTGTGCTATTGAAATGGGTTGTTCAAGTTCAAGGAAAACTAGGACAGGCCCCCTCCTTCTCCCCTGCTTTTTCCAGTGCTTTACACTGGTACTCCCTGCTGCTGAAGTCATCTTCTTGGCTGCAGCGGTGAGTTCTGTGTGCACAGGTCACCATGCAGCCAATCACTGACCTCAGAGCAGTACAAGAGGTGCCAGCACTGCCATGAGGAAGATGACGTTAGTGGCAGAGAAGACTGGAGCACAATGCTGGAAGAAGCACGGGAAAAAGAAGGTAAGTATATCTTCCTTTCTTATTTTAGCACATTTACAAGGGCTACCCAAGTTTTTATTGAATTCTGACAACCATTTTAAAGTGGTTTTGCTATGTAAAATATTTTTATGCAATGAAAAGGGCATTTCAAAAAAAGTTTTATTGCCAAATACATGCTACAAAAATATTGCAATTTTTTTTTAATGTACATTTGCCACTCTGGTAGCACCTGATGCTGTGTCTCATGTGGCCAAAATCGTGGCCCACTATGTCCCGCATTTTGTGTTGGACCCACATGCTCAGTTATTTTCCTTTGCTCCTCCTTCTCTCAGTGCAGTTGTATAGATCTCACAGTGAACTGGCCCAGCCATCATTTATTCATTTTTCCCTACGTACTTCTTAATTCACAGATATACGGTAAATAGCTCTATAGCTATATCTCTCTCTGGACAGTGGAGAAGGAAATCTCTGGTGTGGTGTATAAGACAATTTTCTAAGCAAGAAAGGAGGGTTTAAGAAAAGCTGATCACAATCCACTCCTGGAGTTGCAGGTGCTTGATTTGCTGCTGCCCACCCACAGAAAGGGAAGAGCGAAGTTTTCCAGGTACTGAGAGTTGAAATAAAATTAAAAAAAAGCTGAAAATTTTACTGAAGAGCAGTGTTTGTTTGAATTGATATGCTTGAAATAATTATGTTCATTACTTATTATTATTTTTTCTTTATTCCCCGACATCTGACATTGGAGGGGATCAGTGCACACGAAATCCTGAAATTCGTCAAATCTATATGGCCAGTGTCTTACAAGCTGGGTAAATATCTGGTTCCCCCAACTATCTTGGACTTTTTTTTTTGCTGCATTTTTCACAGTCTCAAAAATCCAGGCAGGACGAGTAATATGTCATGTTTCACTATGTCAGGTCTTCCTACTGATCAATTCCTGCTCCATTATAGGCTTCAGGATACATGCATCTGTACTACTGATTGCACAGTGTTCGGAAACACGTTAATGCCATACAAATGATGAATGGGAATACGGATTGTATAATCTCCTTTGAAGAAACATTGACTTTACTATGCCAGAGAAGGCTAAAACAAGCTGCTTTGATTTACTGCACAAAGTGGATGACTAATTTGCTGCTAAAATATATCCATCAATCATTTAATTAATAAAAGTGGTGGCTGTTGACATTGTTGATGTTTCTTGTCTTTGTGTGGCGTTTGAAAGGGAATGCCATTAGAAGGTGTAGTAGGGGACAGCATGGGACTTTACCATAAGAGAAGGGTGAATGCTACGTGAGTGATCAAGAAATGCAAAACTGTAGGCCAATATAGGGACAGCAGGGCCAAATAGTAATAATAGCCTTTTCCCCATTTCACTTTCGCAGCCTTGCAAGATCCTTTGAGTTATTGTCCAGATTTTAGAAGAAAACCTTGTAGAAAGAAAGGATTTGTGATTACATCTATGAAACGGCTACATTAGAACAGATGGAGGATGCCATATTCCCAATGAAAACATATGCACACCGCTTGGCTATTTTTGGTATTCCCATAGAAGTGAATGGAGGGCTGCTGCATGTGTGGTCTACTCTCCTTCTCTTTCCAGAGGTGGGACCCACACCTATCGGACATTGGGGGCATAACCTAGAGATATGTCCTCAATGTATGACATGGGCCAACCCATTTAAGGGATACAGAGCAGCTACTAAACTATCATAGGTTGACTGAAATTTATGAGGTCTCTTGACCGAAAAAGGACAGTTTAGACAAAATAAAACTAGATTCGCACAATGTTTTCAAAAAGTCTTGCATTTAATATGTGTTATAAACATTCCACCATGAAACACTAGGGGGGATATGTACTCGATAGGTACAGATCCGGTACCTTTTCAGCGCAAAACACGACTTCACTGGATGTAGGTATTACTAATATTTTATTTGATGATAAGCGACAACACGTTTCGGGGTACTTCTGGTCCCTTTGTTAAGTCAGAGGTTTTTGTGATCGTTAGTAAACCGTAGGTTTTTGTGATCGTTAAAACACCTGATGTCAGCATTGCGGACGGCGTGGCTGGTGCCTCAGCAGAAAGAGTCAGAAGTACCCCGAAACGCGTTGTCGCTCATCATCAAATAAAATATTAGTAATACCTACATCCGGTGAAGTCGTGTTTTGCGCCGAAAAGGTCCCGCATTTGTACTTATCGAGTACATATCCCCCCACTGAATATCACATCACTCCCCTGGAGAACCGGCCACTAGAGTTGAGCGAACACCTGGATGTTCGGGTTCGAGAAGTTCGGCCGAACATCCCGGAAATGTTCGGGTTCGGGATCCGAACCCGATCCGAACTTCGTCCCGAACCCGAACCCCATTGAAGTCAATGGGGACCCGAACTTTTCGGCACTAAAAAGGCTGTAAAACAGCCCAGGAAAGAGCTAGAGGGCTGCAAAAGGCAGCAACATGTAGGTAAATCCCCTGCAAACAAATGTGGATAGGGAAATGAATTAAAATAAAAATTAAATAAATAAAAATTAACCAAAATCAATTGGAGAGAGGTTCCATAGCAGAGAATCTGGCTTCCCATCACCCACCACTGGAACAGTCCATTCTCAGATATTTAGGCCCCGGCACCCAGGCAGAGGAGAGAGGTCCCGTAACAGAGAATCTGTCTTCATGTCAGCAGAGAATTAGTCTGCATGTCATAGCAGAGAATGAGGCTTCACGTCAGCCACCACTGCAACAGTCCATTGGCATATATTTAGGCCCAGCACACACACAGGCAGAGGAGAGAGGTCCCGTAACAGACAATCTGGCTTCATGTCAGCAGAGAATCAGTCTGCATGTCATAGCAGAGAATCAGGCTTCACGTCAGCCACCACTGCAACAGTCCATTGGCATATATTTAGGCCCAGCACACACACAGGCAGAGGAGAGAGGTCCCGTAACAGAGAATCTGGCTTCATGTCAGCAGAGAATCAGTCTGCATGTCATAGCAGAGAATGAGGCTTCACGTCACCCACCACTGCAACAGTCCATTGGCATATATTTAGGCCTAGCACACAGGCAGAGCAGAGAGGTCCCGTAACAGACAATCTGGCTTCATGTCAGCAGAGAATCAGTCTGCATGTCATAGCAGAGAATCAGGCTTCACGTCAGCCACCACTGCAACAGTCCATTGGCATATATTTAGGCCTAGCACACAGGCAGAGCAGAGAGGTCCCGTAACAGACAATCTGGCTTCATGTCAGCAGAGAATCAGTCTGCATGTCATAGCAGAGAATGAGGCTTCACGTCAGCCACCACTGCAACAGTCCATTGGCATATATTTAGGCCTAGCACACAGGCAGAGCAGAGAGGTCCCGTAACAGAGAATCTGTCTTCATGTCAGCAGAGAATCAGTCTGCATGTCATAGCAGAGAATGAGGCTTCACGTCAGCCACCACTGCAACAGTCCATTGGCATATATTTAGGCCTAGCACACAGGCAGAGGAGAGGTTCATTCAACTTTGGGTAGCCTCGCAATATAATGGTAAAATGAAAATAAAAATAGGATTGAATGAGGAAGTGCCCTGGAGTCCAATAATATATGGTTATGGGGAGGTAGTTAATGTCTAATCTGGACAAGGGACGGACAGGTCCTGTGGGATCCATGCCTGGTTCATTTTTATGAACGTCAGCTTGTCCACATTGGCTGTAGACAGGCGGCTGCGTTTGTCTGTAATGACGCCCCCTGCCGTGCTGAATACACGTTCAGACAAAACGCTGGCTGCCGGGCAGGCCAGCACCTCCAAGGCATAAAAGGCTAGCTCTGGCCACGTGGACAATTTAGAGACCCAGAAGTTGAATGGGGCCGAACCATCAGTCAGTACGTGGAGGGGTGTGCACACGTACTGTTCCACCATGTTAGTGAAATGTTGCCTCCTGCTAACACGTTGCGTATCAGGTGGTGGTGCAGTTAGCTGTGGCGTGTTGACAAAAGTTTTCCACATCTCTGCCATGCTAACCCTGCCCTCAGAGGAGCTGGCCGTGACACAGCTGCCTTGGCGACCTCTTGCTCCTCCTCTGCCTTGGCCTTGGGCTTCCACTTGTTCCCCTGTGACATTTGGGAATGCTCTCAGTAGCGCGTCTACCAACGTGCGCTTGTACTCGCGCATCTTCCTATCACGCTCCAGTGCAGGAAGTAAGGTGGGCACATTGTCTTTGTAGCGTGGATCCAGCAGGGTGGCAACCCAGTAGTCCGCACAGGTTAAAATGTGGGCAACTCTGCTGTCGTTGCGCAGGCACTGCAGCATGTAGTCGCTCATGTGTGCCAGGCTGCCCAGGGGTAAGGACAAGCTGTCCTCTGTGGGAGGCGTATCGTCATCGTCCTGCCTTTCCCCCCAGCCACGCACCAGTGATGGACCCGAGCTGCGTTGGGTGCCACCCCGCTGTGACCATGCTTCATCCTCATCCTCCTCCACCTCCTCCTCATCCTCGTCCTCCTCGTCCTCCAGTAGTGGGCCCTGGCTGGCCACATTTGTACCTGGCCTCTGCTGTTGCCAAAAACCTCCCTCTGAGTCACTTCGAAGAGACTGGCCTGAAAGTGCTAAAAATGACCCCTCTTCCTCCTCCTCCTCCTCCTGGGCCACCTCCTCTTCCATCATCGCCCTAAGTGTTTTCTCAAGGAGACATAGAAGTGGTATTGTAACGCTGATAACGGTGTCATCGCCACTGGCCATGTTGGTGGAGTACTCGAAACAGCGCAACAGGGCACACAGGTCTCGCATGGAGGCCCAGTCATTGGTGGTGAAGTGGTGCTGTTCTGTAGTGCGACTGACCCGTGCGTGCTGCAGCTGAAACTCCACTATGGCCTGCTGCTGCTCGCACAGTCTGTCCAGCATGTGCAAGGTGGAGTTCCACCTGGTGGGCACGTCGCATATGAGGCGGTGAGCGGGAAGGCCGAAGTTACGCTGTAGCGCAGAAAGGCGAGCAGCAGCAGGATGTGAACGCCGGAAGCGCGAACAGACGGCCCGCACTTTATGCAGCAGCTCTGACATGTCGGGGTAGTTGTGAATGAACTTCTGCACCACCAAATTCAGCACATGCGCCAAGCAAGGGATGTGCGTCAAATTGGCTAGTCCCAGAGCTGCAACGAGATTTCGCCCATTATCACACACCACCAGGCCGGGCTTGAGGCTCACCGGCAGCAACCACTCGTCGGTCTGTTGTTCTATACCCCGCCACAACTCCTGTGCGGTGTGGGGCCTGTCCCCCAAACATATGAGTTTCAGAATGGCCTGCTGACGTTTACCCCGGGCTGTGCTGAAGTTGGTGGTGAAGGTGTGTGGCTGACTGGATGAGCAGGTGGAAGAAGAGGAGGAGGAAGCCGAGAAGGAGGAGGTGGCAACAGGAGGCAAAGAATGTTGCCCTGCGATCCTTGGCGGCGGAAGGACGTGCGCCAAACAGCTCTCCGCCTGGGGCCCAGCTGCCACTACATTTACCCAGTGTGCAGTTAGGGAGATATAGCGTCCCTGGCCGTGCTTACTGGTCCACGTATCTGTGGTTAGGTGGACCTTGCCACAGATGGCGTTGCGCAGTGCACACTTGATTTTATCGGATACTTGGTTGTGCAGGGAAGGCACGGCTCTCTTGGAGAAGTAGTGCCGGCTGGGAACAACATACTGTGGGACAGCAAGCGACATGAGCTGTTTGAAGCTGTCTGTGTCCACCAGCCTAAATGACAGCATTTCATAGGCCAGTAGTTTAGAAATGCTGGCATTCAGGGCCAGGGATCGAGGGTGGCTAGGTGGGAATTTACGCTTTCTATCAAATGTTTGTGAGATGGAGAGCTGAACGCTGGCGTGTGACATGGTTGAGACGCTTGGTGACGGAGGTGGTGGTGGTGGTGTTGGTGGTACATCCCCTGTTTGCTGGGCGGCAGGTGCCAACGTTCCTCCAGAGGCGGAGGAAGAGGCCGAGGCGGCAGCAGCAGAATAGGCCGAGGCGGCAGCAGCAGAAGAGGTAGCAGGGGGAGCCTGAGTGACTTCCTTGGTTTTAAGGTGTTTACTCCACTGCAGTTCATGCTTTGCATGCAGGTGCCTGGTCATGCAGGTTGTGCTCAGGTTCAGAACGTTAATGCCTCGCTTCAGGCTCTGATGGCACAGCGTGCAAACCACTCGGGTCTTGTCGTCAGCACATTGTTTGAAGAAGTGCCATGCCAGGGAACTCCTTGAAGCTGCCTTTGGGGTGCTCGGTCCCAGATGGCGGCGGTCAGTAGCAGGCGGAGTCTCTTGGCGGCGGGTGTTCTGCTTTTGCCCACTGCTCCCTCTTTTGCTACGCTGTTGGCTCGGTCTCACCACTGCCTCTTCCTCCGAACTGTGAAAGTCAGTGGCACGACCTTCATTCCATGTGGGGTCTAGGACCTCATCGTCCCCTGCATCGTCTTCCACCCAGTCTTGATCCCTGACCTCCTGTTCAGTCTGCACACTGCAGAAAGACGCAGCAGTTGGCACCTGTGTTTCGTCATCATCAGAGACATGCTGAGGTGGTATTCCCATGTCCTCATCATCAGGAAACATAAGTGGTTGTGCGTCAGTGCATTCTATGTCTTTCACCGCTGGGGAAGGGCTAGGTGGATGCCCTTGGGAAACCCTGCCAGCGGAGTCTTCAAACAGCATAAGAGACTGCTGCATAACTTGAGGCTGAGACAGTTTCCCTGGTATGCATGGGGGTGATGTGACAGACTGATGGGGTTGGTTTTCAGGCGCCATCTGTGCGCTTTCTGCAGAAGACTGGGTGGGAGATAATGTGAACGTGCTGGATCCACTGTCGGCCACCCAATTGACTAATGCCTGTACCTGCTCAGGCCTTACCATCCTTAGAACGGCATTGGGCCCCACCATATATCGCTGTAAATTCTGGCGGCTACTGGGACCTGAGGTAGTTGGTACACTAGGACGTGTGGATGTGGCAGAACGGCCACGTCCTCTCCCAGCACCAGAGGGTCCACTAACACCACCACGACCATGTCCACGTCCGCGTCCCTTACTAGATGTTTTTCTCATTGTTATGGTTCACCACAACAACAAATATATTATTTGGCCCAATGTATTGTATTCAAATTCAGCGGGATATAAATTTGAGGCCTAGTATTTAGGCGCTGGGTGACCGGTATGGATTTAGTGACAGAATTAGACTTGGAAATGCACAGAAGCGTGTGTGTGAAGTTATTCTGAATGACCCTATGTGCACCTTCAATATGATCTACCCTTTTAGGGATAGATTTCAAATAGCTCTGATATAGCAGAAACGACTAAATTATGAAATTGCTAAATTGGGAATTGTATTTCAACCCAGAACAAAAAATGTGCTTTGACGGACACTAAATAACTTTCCCAGCCACAACAGGACAGCGGTAACGAGAGATTTAGCGGGATATAAATTTGAGGCCTAGTATTTAGGCGCTGGGTGACCGGTATGGATTTAGTGACAGAATTAGACTGGGATATGGCCAAAAAATAAACAGACTATTGCTGGTTAAATGCACTTGGTGTGACAGCTTCACCCTGATGTAGGCTTTAGCCAAAAAACAACCACACCATTGAGGGTTAAATGCACTTGGTCGCAGCTTGTGCTGGCGCACCACAAGACACAAAATGGCCGCCGATCACCCCAGAAAAATGTGACTGACAAACGGTCTGGGCAGCCTAAAAACAGTGAGCAATTGAGGATCAGCAGCTCAATGATCCACAGCTGCAGATTGATCAGTTAATCAAGTCCTTTGGAGGAGTTAATCTGCCTAATCTCGCCCTACTGTCGCAGCCGCAACCTCTCCCTACGCTAATCAGAGCAGAGTGACGGGCGGCGCTATGTGACTCCAGCTTAAATAGAGGCTGGGTCACATGGTGCTCTGGCCAATCACAGCCATGCCAATAGTAGGCATGGCTGTGATGGCCTCTTGGGGCACGTAGTATGACGCTTGTTGATTGGCTGCTTTGCAGCCTTTCAAAAAGCGCCAAGAAAGCGTCACAAAAGCGCGAAGAAAGCGACGAACACCGAACCCGAACCCGGACTTTTACGAAAATGTCCGGGTTCGGGTCCGTGTCACGGACACCCCAAAATTCGGTACGAACCCGAACTATACAGTTCGAGTTCGCTCATCCCTACCGGCCACTCCACTTACGAGGATTGAAAGGTACCGGCAGCACCGACCTACTACCAGCACGAATATTGTGCCCTTTGATGCCACACATCAAAAGGTGAGCACAAAAAACTGACAACCTGCCATCCTTTTGTTTTAAATTACCCTCTTAATCTCTTAATATCCTATGAGTGCCTCTCCCTCTCTCGCCACACGTACCATGAAACACTAGGAAAAACACTTCAACTTAATGTCTTGTACTATGTGTGTAAAACGGTTCAAAAATTGTTTGCGTCAAGATCTACACGTATAATCTGCCAAACTAGCAGTCAATACTACAACCAATTTGATACCGATGACTCTCGTGTCAGCACAGATAAAATGTAGATCACTTGCACAGGTCTTAGCGATGTCATAAAATTCTCAGAGACAGTTTTGTGGTGCAAGTTGCATTGAAAAACATATTAAATTGTTCAGCAATCAATTCAAAGCAATACTCTAATGGTGTAAAAATCCTTATATCTTACCTTCAGGTCACCCCAAATTAACTTTTTACTCCTGGTGAACCCCTATTCTCTTTTTTGAAATGACAGTAGGTTTTGCGCAGGGTTATAAAAGTTGCCAAGCATTTATAAAAGTTTTTACTGTTATTGCCTCTCAGGAATGCCTGACAAGGTTATAAGGAACGCTGGTTGGGACTTACTGGCCTACTTAATAATTTCAGGACAACATCCTTCAAAATAATTTTTCCAATTACCACTTCCATTAAGGTTTCCCCCTAGACCTTTTGTTAATTTTCTGCAAGAAGACTCAATGCTAGTGATGATCGAGCATGCTCGCACCTGTTCGGCTCGAGCATCTTGATGCTCGGCACATAGCGGTACTCAGCCGAATACCGCAAGTGCTCGAGCGCAATGCTTGAGTCTCCTTCCCGTAAGTTTCTTGGCTGCTACGCAGCCAATAAACATGCAGGGAGGTACTGGCATGCACTGTAATGCTGTAGCCATTTTGGCTACTGGCATTATAGTGATTGGTTGGCCAGAACGCTATAAAGCACCCGATGACATGTGTTCGGCTCAGTCTTAATTAGGGAGAGCTGAGCATAGGAAGGGAAAGAGAGTGTAGGGCGTGTTATTGGAAGATTTTTATTACAAAAACTTTTCAGAGACCCAAAAGTCCTTTAAAGAAAAATTGTGTGTGATAGCAGCAATATATGTTTGTAGCACAACCTGCAGTAAATTGCTCAGGCTTAGGCCTCATGCACACAACCGTTGTTGTCGTCCATATCTGAGCCACATTTTTTGCGGCTCCGGTGCGGTCCCAATTTACTTTAATGGGGCAGCAAAATAGCATGTCCTATTCTTGTCCGTTTTGCAGACAAGAATATGCATTTCTACAATGAGCCGCCTGTTCTGTTCCGCAAATTGCGGAAGACACATGGGCGCCTTCTGTTTTTTGCAGATCCACGGTTTCCGGACCGCAAAAAACGGAACAGTCATGTGCATGAGGCCTTAGGGAAAGATGTGCATAATTAGGGACAGAGTGTAGGGAGTGTTATTGGTAGATTTTTATTAGAAAAACGTTTTAGAGTCCCAAAATTCCTTTTAACCACTTCAGCCCCGCTAGCTGAAACCCCCTTCATGACCAGGCCACTTTTTACACTTCGGCACTACACTACTTTCACCGTTTATCGCTCGGTCATGCAACTTACCACCCAAATGAATTTTACCTCCTTTTCTTCTCACTAATGGAGCTTTTATTTGGTGGTATTTTATTGCTGCTGACATTTTTACTTTTTTTGTTATTAATCAAAATGTAACGATTTTTTGCAAAAAAAAATGACATTTTTCACTTTCAGCTGTAAAATTTTGCAAAAAAAACGACATCCATATATAAATTTTTCGCCAAATTTATTGTTCTACATGTCTTTGATAAAAAAAAATGTTTGGGCAAAAAAAAAATGGTTTGGGTAAAAGTTATAGCGTTTACAAACTATGGTACAAAAGTGTGAATTTCCGCTTTTTGAAACAGCTCTGATTTTCTGAGCACCTGTCATGTTTCCTGAGGTTCTACAATGCCCAAACAGTAGAAAAACCCCACAAATGACCCCATTTCGGAAAGTAGACACCCTAAGGTATTCGCTGATGGGCATAGTGAGTTCATAGAACTTTTTATTTTTTGTCACAAGTTAGCGGAAAATGTGGATGATTTTTTATTTTTTTTTTTTTCTTACAAAGTCTCATATTCCACTAACTTGCGACAAAAAATAAAAAATTCTAGGAACTCACCATGCCCCTCACAGAATACCTTGAGGTGTCTTCTTTCCAAAATGGGGTCACTTGTGGGGTAGTTATACTGCCCTGGCAATTTAGGGGTCCAAATGTGTGAGGAGAACTTTGCAATCAAAATGTGTAAAAAATGACCGGTGAAATCCGAAAGCTGCACTTTGGAATATGTGCCCCTTTGCCCACCTTGGCAGCAAAAAAGTGTCACACATCTGGTATCGCCGTACTCAGGAGAAGTTGGGGAATGTGTTTTGGGGTGTCATTTTACATATACCCATGCTGGGTGAGAGAAATATCTTGGCAAAAGACAACTTTTCCCATTTTTTTATACAAAGTTGGCATTTGACCAAGATATTTTTCTCACCCAGCATGGGTATATGTAAAATGACACCCCAAAACACATTCCCCAACTTCTCCTGAGTACGGCGATACCACAAGTGTGACACTTTATTGCAGCCAAGGTGGGCAAAGGGGCACATATTCCAAAGTGCACCTTTCGGATTTTGCAGGCCATTTTTTACACATTTTGATTGCAAAGTACTTCTCACACATATGTTCCCCTAAATTGCCAGGGCAGTATAACTACGCCACAAGTGACCCCATTTTGGAAAGAAGACACCCCAAGGTATTCCGTGAGGGGCACTGCGAGTTCCTAGAATTTTTTTTTTTGTCACAAGTTAGCGGAAAATTATGATTTTTTTTTTCTCTTTTGTCCACATAAAGATGGTACCCCTTGCCGAATAAGGGTGACACCAAGTCCCAGACTATCTTCCCACTGCTCCCCAGGTAGTCAGGGCAACCGACCGGCTCCAGGGTCTGATCTTTTCCCTCATAGACACGAAATTTGTGTGTATAGCCTGTGGCCCTTTCACAGAGCTTATACAATTTGACCCCATACCGGGCGCGCTTGCTTGGGATGTATTGTTTGAAGCCAAGGCGCCCAGTAAAATGTATAAGGGACTCGTCTACGCAGATGTTTTGCTCTGGGGTATAAATATCTGCAAATTTCAGGTTGAAATGGTCTATGAGGGGCCGAATTTTGTGGAGCCGGTCAAAAGCAGGGTGGCCTCTGGGACGGGAGGTGCTGTTATCACTAAAGTGCAGGAAACGCAGGATGGTCTCAAATCGTGTCCTGGACATAGCAGCAGAGAACATGGGCATGTGATGAATCGGGTTCGTGGACCAATATGACCGCAATTCATGCTTTTTTGTCAGGCCCATGTTGAGGAGAAGGCCCAGAAAAGTTTTAATTTCGGAAACTTGGACTGGTTTCCACCGGAAAGGCTGGGCATAAAAGCTTCCCGGGTTAGCGGT
Organism: Bufo gargarizans; assembly: GCF_014858855.1. Taxonomy (NCBI): domain Eukaryota; kingdom Metazoa; phylum Chordata; class Amphibia; order Anura; family Bufonidae; genus Bufo; species Bufo gargarizans. Next base: position 73,558,278 of record NC_058085.1, on the reverse strand, counting down.
TATAAATTGTGTGGCATACCGGTTTGTCTCTGCCACAACTAAGTCTAAGAGCTCCGCAGTCAAGAACAGCTCAAAAAATCCCAGGGCCGAACCGATCTGAGCTGTCTCAACCCGAACTCCAGACTGGGCGGTGAAAGGGGGAACTACAGGTGCGGCTGAAGTTGGGGACTGCCAATCAGGGTTTGCCAGCACCTCTGGGATTCTAGGGGCTCTACGGGCACGTCTTTGCGGTGGCTGCGACGGGGTCACTACTGCACGTGCCACCGTACCAGCTTCAACTGCCCTTCTGGTGCTCGCTACTTCACCAGGTTGTACGGCAGTGCTGGTACTAGGTCCAGGAAGGGCTGGGCTGCTGGTGTATGCCTCACCACGTAATCCGACAGCACCAGCCCCACTCTGCTGCTCTTGAAGCGGATCCTGCGCAACCTGCGGTCTAGCGACACGGGGCCGGGTAAGCCTGCTGCTATCAGGGACCTCAGCCTCCTCGTCCGAACTTTGGGTCAGAGAGCCACTGCTTTCTACAGGTTCGTATTCTGACCCGCTGGATTCATCAGATGAGGGTTCCCACTCCTCATCCGACTGGGTCAGAAGCCTGTAGGCCTCTTCAGAGGAATACCCCCTGTTAGACATGTGGGCAACTAAATTTAGGGGTATTCCCTGAGACTACCCAAGAAAAAAAAAGCAAGCCTGTCTTACAAATGGGAGGCTAGCGAAGTACCGGAGGCCGCTGCGGTTGATAAAAAATATCAAAACAGATTTTTTTATCGCCGCAGTGCGTGTAAAGTGAATGTGCAGCGATCAAAAAAAAAATTTTTTTTGTCACTGCGGTGGGGCGGGCGTGGGCGAACGCACGTGTGGGCGACCGATCAGGCCTGATCGGGCAAACACTGCGTTTTGGGTGGAGGGAGAACTAAAGTGACACTAGTACTATTATAGATCTGACCGTGATCAGTTTTGATCACTTCCAGATACTATAAAAGTACAAATGCTGATTAGCGATACGCTAATCAGCGAATAACGGACTGCGGTGCGGTGGGCTGGGCGCTAACCGATCCCTAAACTACCTAACCAAGGGGCCTAAACTATACTGAAACCTAACGGTCAATACCAGTGGAAAAAAAAAGTGACAGTTTGCACTGATCACTTTTTTCCTTTCACTAGTGATTGACAGGGGCGATCAAAGGGGTGATCAAAGGGTTAATTGGGGTGATATGAGGCTAGTATGTGGTGTAGTGGGTACTCACAGTGATGTGTGCTCCTCTGCTCCTCTGCTGGAACCAACCGACCAAAAGAAGGAGCAGAGGAGCACAGCAGCCATATAACCCCATCATATTTACTAATATGTGGGGTTAAATGGCTGCTGATTGGATTTTTAAAAAATCAGCAACCTGCCAGCCAATGATCGTGGCCGGCAGGCTGCTGACAAAATACTTGGCTACGAAATGCCGGCCCGCGATGCGCATGCGCGGGCCGGCTGTGACGTAATCTCGCGTCTCGCGAGGTGACGCGCCGATGCGTCCAGGAGGAACAAATCAACCACCTCCCGGACGCATCGGTGCGTTAGGCGGTCGGGAGGTGGTTAAAGACTATTGTGTGTGACAGCAGGAATATATATTTTTAGCGCATCCTGCGCTAAATAGCATCTAATAGACCACTGTGGACAGTTAAATTATCAATGCCATACCTCCTGAGTAAAGTATGCGCATCCCTAAATTATCAGTGACATCCAGTGTACTTTTTCCGTAGACGGTGTCTCCTGCGGACTGTTAAATTATCCCCACAACATATTCTGTGTAAAGTTTGCACATCCCTAAAATATCAGTGACATCCAGTGTACTTTTTCTGTAGAAGGTGTCCGCTGTGGACAGTTAAATTATCCACGCCTCATCTCCTGAGTAAAGTGTGCGCATTCCTAAAATATGAGTGACATCCACTGTACTTTTTCCGTAGACGGTTTCCGCTGCGGACAGTTAAATTATCCGTGCCACATCTCCTGTGTAAAGTGTGCGCATCCCAAAAATATTTGTGACATCCAGTGTACTTTTTCAATAAACGTTGTCTGCGGCGGACAGTGACATTAGCTGCGCCACATCTCCATTTTAAAGTGTGCGCATCCAAAAAATATCTGTGACATCCAGTGTATTTTTACAATAGACGGTGTCCACTGCAGACAGTGAGATTAGCTGCACCACATCTCCAGTGTAAAGTGGGCGCATCCCAAAAATATCAGTGACATCCAGAGTACTTTTTCAATAGATGGTGTCTGCTGCGGACAGTGACATTACCAGTGCCACATCTCAAGTGTAAAGTGTGCACATCCCTAAAATATCAGTGACATCCAGTGTACTTTTTCTATAGACGGTGTCAGCTGCGGACAGTGAAATCATCCGCACTACATCTACCGTGTAAAGTGTGCGCCTAAAATTTTTATCTGTGACATACAGTGTACTTTTTACGTAGACGCTTTGGACAGTGTTATTACCGGTGGTACCTCTCCTGTATAATGTTTCCTCATCCCAAATACCTGTGACATTCCCTGTAATTTTTTATTAGCTGCTTGTGACAGCATTGACATTATCTGCGGGATATCTCCTGTGTGATGTTTCCACATCCCAAATACCTTTTAAAAAAAAATTGCGCATACACTTCCAAATCCTACGCTACTGTATGTGTGACATACTTTCAAGCATATATCACATTTAAAATGAAGAAGGCGAGCAGTCAGGGACGGGGAAATGGCTGTGATGCTGATGGTGCATGCAGAGGCCGTGGCTCTTGGCGCGTTGAAACTGTGCCTGCTGCCAGAGCACAAAAAAATAGTAATCCATGATACCTAGCTTCATGTCCCAGTTTGCAGGGCGGCGCAGGACACCACTCTTGAAGTCAGACCAGTGCGACCAGGTGGTAGGCTGGATTGCAGCAGATAATGCTTCTAGTCAGTCTTCCACCAAATAGAGTCTTGATACTCCTTCCTCCCACCATGGAGAGTCTGGCGAGACAAGTGATCCCACACTCGGATATTCCGAGGACCTCTTTTCTTCACCATTCCTTGATTTTGCCCTCTCGCCTAGCACACTTGAAGAGGGACATGAGATCTTGTGCCCTGATTCCCAACATCTTGAGCATCCACAGTCACAAGAAGATGACGGTGGGGAATGGAAACTACTGTTTAATGAGGTGGATGAAGATAAGACAAAGTTGCCAATAACTCAACAGCAATTACTGTCTTAAGAGGTTGAGGAAGAGGATGAGACATAGTTGTCAATCACTTAGGTTGTTGTTAGGTCAACAAGTCAGGAGGATGAGCAGAGTGAGGAAGTGGAAGAGGAGGTGGTAGACGATGAAGTCACTGACCCTACCTGGGAAGGTGGAAAACAGCAGTACAGAGGGGGAGGGATCTGCAGAACTGCAACAGGCTGGGAAAGGCAATGGGGTGGCAAAAGGCAGGGCACACCAAACAGGCCCGCAACTGTTCCACGGAGCACCCCCTTGTGGAAATCTCCCTTGCCAAGAGGTAGGTGTTCCGCAGTCTGGCGCTTTTTTGAGGAAAGTGCAGGCGACAAAAGAATTGTAATTTGCAACCTGTGCCATACAAACATGAGCAGGGGCGTGAACACTAGAGACCTCACCCCCACCAGCTTGATCCACCACATGGCATCAAAGCACCGTAATAGGTGGAACGAACGCCTGGGGTCTGCGGGTCACACCACTGCCTCCTCTTCCCCGGTGTTACGTGCTGGCCAATACCCTTTCCAAGACGCAGACCCGGATGCCTCTCGCCCTGCACCGGGACCTTCACAAGCACCATCAGCGACCACATCCACTTTCGTCTCCCAGCGCAGGGTCCAAATGTCCTAATGCCAGGCCTTTGAACACAAGCGAAAATACCCAGCCACCCACCCACAGGCCAAAGGACTAAATGCGCAGCTTTCCAAATTACTGGCGCTGGAAATGTTGCCATTTAGGCTTGTGGACACTGAGGCCTTCCGCAGCCTGATGTCGGCAGCCGTCCCGCATTACGCAGTCCCCAGCCGCCACTATTTTTCAAAGTGTGCCATGCCCACCTTACACCAACATGTGTCCCGTAAAATCACACGTGCCCTGACCAACGCAGTTACTGGGAAGGTCCACTTAACCACAGACCCATGGACAAGTGCATTCTGCCAGGGGCACTACATTTCCCTGACAGCACACTGGGTGAATGTTGTGGAGGCTGGAAGAGAGTCATACACTGGGATGGCAGAGGTGCTACCGACGCCAAGGATTGCGAGCCCTACGTTGATCAGGGTTTCTGCCAAAACCTACGTTAGTGGCTCCAACCCCCACTTGTCCTCCTCCGCCTCCTCCTCCACTTCCACCTCCGAATTATCCACGTGCAGCACCAGTCAGTCATCAGTCGGTAGCTGGAAGCAATGTAGCACTGCAGTGGGGAAGCGGCAACAGGCTGGACAGAAGCTGATATGCTTAGAGGACAAACAGCACACTGCCACAAAGCTGTGGCAGGGGATGAGAGACCAGACTGAGCTGTGGCTCTCGCCACTCAACCTACAACCAGGTATGGTTGTGTCTGACAATGGCTGTAACTTGGTGGCGGCTTTGGAGCTTGGCAAGCTCAGACACATCCCATGCCTATCCCACATCTTAAACTTAGTGTCACGCCCTGCCCTGTGGGTGTTCTGAGGAGATCTGTCAGAGTTTTGTTGGGGGTTTGAACTGAATCCCACCTCCTCCCAAGTGTTGTTCTTTAGGTAATTGGTGAGGCTATTTATTCCCCCCTCTCCCTAATAGCCTTTGTGGGTAATAGTTCTGCCTTGTGTGAGCTCTGGAAGTTTGGTGGATTGTCTGTTCAAACACATCTCTAGATAAGTCCTTTTCCCTTTTTCCTTCTGTGTCTGTTTTTACAAGGCCTCTAGGGTGACGCTAGCTCCTTTGGTTGTTGAAGGATCTGGGTGTCTATTTTCCTCTTCCCTACAGCTGAGGGTTTTGTTCAGTGTGTTATAGCATTTGGGGCCTAGTCAGTTGTTTTTTTTGTGCCTTATCGTATTCTGTTTCCTTCCCTTATCTTACCTTCCGTGACACTTAATGGTTCAGCAGTTTCTCAAAACTTACCCCAATTTGCCTGAGCTACTGGTGAAGGTGCGCCGCGTGTGTGCATATTTCCGCAAGTCATCGACAGCTTCAGCTGGTCTGTCAACACTGCAGCAGGGCTTGAAATTGCCAGCTCACCGGCTGTTGTGCTGTTGTGCTCACAACAGCACAACAGCTCACCGACTGTTGTGCTGTTGTAGAGAACGCGCTAGAACTCGACATTCTACATGTTGGCCAGACTTTGTGAGCAGCAGAGGGTAGTAGTGGAATACTAGCTGCAACATGGTCGTCGCCTTTCCAGTCAGCTTGCACTATTTAGAAGCGAGGTGTGGGCATGGATGTCTAACCTCTGTGAGGTTTTAATAAACTTTGAGGAATCAACACAGTTGGTGAGCAGAGATATTATCAGCGTAACCATCCCACTTCTGTGTCTACTCAAACGCTCGCTGCTCACAATTAAGGACGACGCTTTGCTCGTGGAAGAGGTGAAAAAAGAGGGAAGACATTACACAGGGTGATAGCCAGACCACCCTCAGTTCGGCTTCTCAGCGCGAATTGGACGATGAAGAGGAGGAGGAGGATCAGGAGATGTCTGCCTCCATTATAGAGGGTAGTACCCATGGAAGTTTAATTCCATCTGTTCAGCGTGGGTGGGCAAAAAAGGAGGAAGAGGAATGAGGAGATTGAGCGTGATCCTCCTGATGATGACAGTAAAGTCTTGCCTGTTGGTACTCTGGCACATTTTGCTGACTTCATGTTAGGCTGCCTTTCCTGCGACCCGCACATTATACGCATTTTAGACAACACGGATTACTGGTTGTTCACCCTTCTTGACCCCCGCTTCAAAGAAAACTTCTCATCTCTCATTCCTCTGGTGGAGAGGACGAGAAAAACAATGCAATACCAGAAGATCCTTGTTGAAAAATTGCTCCAAAAATTTCCATCTGAAACGCTGGTGGCAGAGTACGTAGTTCCTTGGCCAACAGAGGGGGGGGGGGGGAGACAAGGGGAGCAGACAGCAGTTCCAACAGAGGCAGGGCAACACTCTCCAATGCCCGGGACAGTTTCATGCACAGCCTAGTGTCACAAGAAGTGAAACATTTATGAAGATGGTGACGGAGTACATAGCAGACCATGTCAGTGTCCTCAATGATCCCTCAGTGCCTTACTACTACTGGGTGTCCAAGCTGGACACATGGTACAAACTGGCGCTCTATGCCTTGGAGGTGCTGGCCTGCCCTGCCGCAAGTGTTTTGTCTGAGCAGGTATTTAGTGCTGCTGGTGGCATTATAACAGATAAGTGTATCTGATTGTCAACTAAAAATGCTGACCTGGATTGACCATGACTTCTCTACTCCACCAGAGGAAAGCAGCTGAACATAAAGGCACTTTAAATGTGGCTTTTATGGTGTATTGAATACACTGTATTCTCATGCATCCCTTCCACCACAAACAAGGATATCCCTTTCACATCCTCCTCCTCCTCTTCCATCATATCAACATGCCTATTCGTCGCATATAATGCCCTTGCATACAGTATATGCCCTTTGCATATAATTTTTTAGAGGGTCAGCTCACCAGCAGGCCCTCACCTACAATGTTTTACAGAGTCAGCTCAGGTGCAGACCCTCGCATATAATTTTTAGAGGGTCAACTCACCAGCAGGCCCTCGCATATAATTTTTTAGAGGGTCAGCTCACCAGCAGGCCCGCACCTAAAATGTTTTACAAGTTCAGCTTACCAGCATGCCTGCACCTAAAATCTTTTATAGGGTCAGCTCACCTGCAGGCCTGCACCTAAAAAGTTGATAGGGCAGACAGCTGAATGGATCGTCACCGTGGAGGGAACGTGCGATCTAGCCCAGGTTATCTAGAGTAACTAAAGCAGCAGCAGGCCCTCACCCATAATGTTTTAGATAGTCAGATCAGCAGGCCCTTGCTCCAAATTTTTTTGAGGGTCACCAGCAGGCCATAAATCATAATTTTTTAAGGCTGAGTATGATACCCTCCTTTATGTGTAACAAAGGATGTATTGTATTGCCGGTTCCTTGTAATTTTTGACAGCACTTTCACTTAGTGTATAGACTTTATGAGTGCAGGAGCCCCACTACCTGAACAATTGTACCACAATGTGAATGAGGCCCTCCTTTATGTGATATACAGGTTGTATCGGAGTGCCTCTTCCTTGCACTTTATATACAAGTAAATATACAGGAAAGAATGTTTCCTAACAATTTTTCCTCTAAAATCGATTTTATCTTCGGTTTTGTGCGCATTATTGTCTGTAAAAGTGGCGTACTACTTGGACAACATCGTTCCCAGTAGCGACCTGGGAATCCAAGATGCATCCAGACATCCTCCCCATGCTGTTCCAGAACCATTTCAGTGGTGTTTCCATCAATTTCTGATCTTTTCCTATGAACCAGGCACCCTCCCCTCTTTAGAGCAGGGGGTGCCTGGTTTAATGCTCGGGTTCTCCTATTGACTTCCAAAATAGTCAGGTGCTCGGTAGAGCACCCGAGCATTACGATGTGTTTGGCCTGAGCCCCCGAGCACTATGGTGCTTAATTAATACTGCTCAATACCTCTGCCATGAGCAACAGAGAATTTCTCTGCTTTATCATACTTGCAATAATCCTAAAAAAGCAAACTGAGACTAAACAGGATAAAATAATCAGTAATTTTATTAAACACATAAATATGACAAAAGACACAAAAGCACATCAAAATATGTGGTACGAATCAGTCCTGAGGAATAGTATAACACAGATGTATATAAATGGAGGCTTGTAATAAAATGCTAAAACGTCCCTGGAGGTGGAAGGGAAGATAATTGATCAGGTGGGGCTGCCATAAAAAACTAAAAAACAAAAACAAAACAGAAGTTGTCTTGTTGGTGTTAAATCGCAAGGTAGCAATACAAAGAGGTAGTGCAACACAAAGGTAAGATAAATACTAAACCCTAAAATAAGGGAACATGTCAAAAAGTATATGCAACTACCTAAATTGTATATAAATGTTAAAAACGACAAACAATAAACTGGCAGTCACAGTGAATCACCATCAATGTATGCTTCCCAAACCTCCTAACAGAGATAAAGTGCAAAGTGCAATAGCAAACACAATGCCCTCAAATTACTGACAATGGAATTCCATAAACCTACCCATAAAGTTAGGGGGAGATGATTCCTCAGGAGAGCCGTACACCCCAACACACGTTTCGGCGTCTGCCTTTTTCCGGGGCTGATTGTAGTGGACTTGATGCTCTGTTTAAATCCCTTCCTGGCCATACACCATTGCCAGTGATAGTATTTGGACTTACTAGCTGTGTTCCTGGTTCTTGTTTATGTGCTTTATTGGATTGCTTGTGCTTCTAAACCTGGCTTGTCTACTGACCACTCTCTGTCTCTCGTTTGTTACTATATAGCCTGTCTGGTTTTGATCCATTTACGTATGGCTCTGGTATTGTTTTTGTCTGTCTTTGTTTTCCATCTTTGCACTTAAATAGCTTACAGACCATTGACCAGTTGCGGTCTAGCTATCTAGGGCTTGTACTGCAAGTAGGTAGGGAAAGCTAGCTGGGTTTTTGCCTTAGGGCTCACTGTTATTGTTTCCTTTGGCTCACTGTCCTGCTGTAAGTCCTGAGACTGAGTATAAAGAGACACTTAGCAAAGGTGATTGCCATTGGTGAAGTTCAATTCTGTGGTCATGCGAACATCTGGTATTGTTGCAACCTTTCAGAAACTAAATACTCTAGTTTGAAGGTCCTCAGGGCCTGATGCCATCCACAAAGACAAAGGGTTCTCTGTGACTAGAAAGACACCTGATCTTGCTACACACTAATTGCCTGCACTGGAGCTTGAAACAGTCACAACCATGGATAAGATGGTTTTGTTTGATCATGTTCTACCTACAAGTTCCTGGGCTGCAATACAAACATTGGCACACAACTCCCACCTACCATTTATAATACTGGTGTTTTCATATGTGGCAGAGCCTGGATGCAGAAAAAGAGCCCGGGTGCAAGTGTTCTCTTTGCACCATCTATAACTGCTTCCCATCATTGTTCTGCTGGAATCAGATTATAAGCCTTCTTTCATCAAAATAAATGGAAAGAAGCCATTGGTCAACGGAGCGTAATCAGGTTTGCCAACCGTCCAGAAATTTCTGGACAGTCTGTAAAAATAGCCGACTTTTTCCCTTTGTAAAAAAAACATGGGTCCGCGATTTTTTTGAGACTGGTGGTACCTGACTAGATTATTTTGGTGGCAATTATCATAATTTTACAGCTCACAGTAAATGCTGGTAATGAGTTATAAGTACTGTATACTGAGCTATAGACATGTATTACTTATAATCTTTATCATTCTTTATGGTTTTCCAATTTGTCCGTAAACATTTTTGGGCTGTCTGTGATTTTGGGATAAGCTGTCCAGGAAAAGGAAAAATTTGGTTGGCAACCCTGAGCGCAATGGGCACTTCCTTTAGGGCATATTTAATAATACAGAATTTGCCTGTGAATTGTAAGATGCACATTTTAAACATTCTTTTTTTTGAGGCCTTGAAAACGCTGCCCAACTTCAGTCAAATGTATCACTTTTATAATTTCCTCTTTTCCTTTCCACATATTTACCCTTTAAGGAGCAATCTGCTATTGCAGGCTTTTCTTTTCAAAATTGTAACCTGCTTCTGGCCATTCTGAGAGACTGTAGAAGCATACAATACAAATACCTGACTGAAGGTAAAAGTGGACATTGTCTTGTATCTCTGCTTTGAAACCCCTTTTCATGGCTTCATGAAGAAAAAGCATTCCTGACTTCCAAGTTTTTACTATAAACTATTTTCTTCTTAGTGTTGATCCAGAGTAAGACAAAAATGAGTCACATCATGGTTTATGACACAGATCTAAAATGTTGGATCATTGTAGAGGGACCAAAAACATTCATACATATACACACTCACGTATGCATACAAAAAAAGAACTTGATCCTCTTTGACCCCGATCTGTAAACGGGGCCCTCACCTGCCATGTGTAAAAAAAAATGGTGTCTTCTTATACAGCAAAGGGACCTTTGGACACCCTCAGGCACCACTGTCCCAAAGATAACGTGTCCCCAAGCAGCATATCATTGCTGGTTCACGTGCCTCTTGGGGACATGTCATTGTTGAGGCAATTGAATGGCTGCAGCAGTGCATCCAGAGGCTTACAGGCTGGAAACTAGAAGCATTGTTGTGTGGAGCACATTAAGGGGCATAATTATAAATTTAGGTAAATTTGGAAAATGCCTTTAAAGCTGAGGCTACATGGCAACTTTGGCCTGCTCCAAATGTAGTGTGGCCTAATATCTCAACAAAGTGTTAATATCTCAACAAAATGTTACATTGCAACTAGCGAATGCGAATGGGGCTGATTTGTAACTCAAAAGTTGCTTTGACCGCAACCCAACAGTTGCAAGCATGGCGCACTCAGGTCTACATACACAAAATCGCACCTATGCTCATAAACAGACACACAGACACCTTCACTTACATAAACAACATGGTCAGAAGTAAGTGGGTTCCTAATTATTGACTTCAAGTGTTTCAGTCACATCTATTGCAAATAGATATAAAACATCAAGCACACAGCCATGTAATATAGGCAAATATTATTAGCAGTATGGGTCATATTGAAGAGCATGTGAAATGTGGCACTGTCATAGGATTCCACCCTGGTCACAAGCCATTTTATGAAATTTCTAATATGCTAGATCTGAAATGGTCAACTTTGGTTGCTAATATTATGAAGTGGTAGTAACAGTTTATCCACAGAGTGGTGCACCACGTCTACTCACAAAGCATTGAACTGTGAAGGTAAATGACGCATAAACTTTGCCTATATTTTGTTGAATCAGTTCCAAATTGCCTTAGCATGGCGAGGTTAAGAGGTCTGTCTGTTCAAGAATAGAAAGAATAGAAAGAAAATGTTTTTTGGTTCTCTAGAAACAATGCCACCCTATCCGTGGGCTCTTTTTGGTATTGCAGCTTGTTCTTATGCAAGTGAATGGAGCTGAACTGCAATACCAGTAACAGTATATGTTACTATTGTATGTCTTTTTTTCCCCACAAAAAATGGGTGGATGGTTTCCTGGATATGATTTTTTTTTTTTTAAATCTCGCCATATATTCTACTTTCAGTGCTGGCTCTTTCACTTCCTCTTTGTGTGGACGTTTAGTACGTCTAACAGCCTCACTTACTGTAGCCCGAGAGAGCCCACTATAATAGCTTAATTAAAGCATCATACAGTATACTAATCCAAGCAATGTTTTCCTGTGGCATATTTATCTAGGCCAATCAATAGAACACTACAGCTGTCCTATTGGTATCCTAATCCTACACATACTATCATCATGAGGGTTAGCTTTCAGATAACATATTCCCCTCACAGCAGCAGTAAACTGACTATAGGTTCACCTTTTATATAGAAATGTTATTTCTCTGAGATAACTGGTACAGAAGGGCAATGTTTCCTATCTACTCTCCAATGGCATTGTGCTGTCCAAACAGAAAATAAACAATAAACATTTCTAAAGAAAAATGTTTTTCTATGAATGTTAACTTAAAAATATTATTTTCTGATGGAAGTGTCCCTTTGATTAAATTAATTTCTATGGTCTAATAGCTGTACATAGGCCTAAGACTTTATTCAGAAGGCCATAATATTGGTCCATCAGAGATCCCTATGACCTAGTCTGAAAACAGGTCATCAGTATTAAACTTATGGACAACCCCTTTAATGTGCATGGATCTAGGTTTGGCAAATGCTTTGAGACACTACACTATATTTTGCTACAGTAGCAGTTTTTTATACGCTCATACAGTCAGGTCCATAAATATTGGGACATTAACACAATTCTAACATTTTTGGCTCTATACACAACCACAATGGATTTGAAATTAAATGAACAATATGTGCTTTAACTGCAGACTATCAGCTTTAATTTGAGGGTATTTACATCCAAATCAGGTGAACGGTGTAGGAATTACAACAGTTTGCATATGTGCCTCCCACTTGTTAAGGGACCAAAAGTAATGGGACAGAATAATAATCATAAATCTAACTTTCACTTTTTAATACTTGGTTGCAAATCCTTTTCAGTCAATTACAGCCTGATATCAGGTAACGCATAGACATCACCAGACGCTGGGTTTCATCCCTGGTGATGCTCTGCCAGGCCTCAACTGCAACTGTCTTCAGTCCCTGCTTGTTCTTGGGGCATTTTACCTTCAGTTTTGTCTTCAGCAAGTGAAATGCATGCTCAATCGGATTCAGGTCAGGTGATTGACTTGGCCATTGCATAACATTCCACTTCTTTCCTTTAAAAAACTATTTGGTTGCTTTTGCAGTATGCTTTGGGTCATTGTCCATCTGCACTGTGAAGCGCCTCCAATGAGTTCTAAAGCATTTGGCTAAATATGAGCAGATCATTTTGCCCGAAACACTTCAGAATTCATCCTGCTGCTTTTTTCAGCAGTCACATCATCAAAAAATACAAGAGAACCAGTTCCATTGGCAGCCATACATGCCCACGCCATGATACTACCACCACCATGCTTCACTGATGAGGTGGTATGCTTTGGATCATGAGCAGTTCCTTTCCATCTCCATACTCTTCTCTTCCCATCACTCTGGTACAAGTTGATCGTGGTCTCATCTGTCCATAGGATGTTGTTCCAGAACTGTGAAGGCTTTTTTAGATGTCATTTGACAAACTCTAATCTGACCTTCCTGTTTTTGGGCTCACCAATGGTTTACATCTTGTGTTGAACCCTCTGCATTCACTCTGGTGAAGTCTTCTCTTGATTGTTGACTTTGACACACATACACCTACCTCCTGGAGAGTGTTCTTGATCTGGCCAACTGTTGTGAAGGGTGTTTTCTTCACCAGGGAAAAAATTGTTCGGTCATCCACCACAGTTTTCTTCCATGGTCTTCAGGGTCTTTTGGTGTTGCTAAGCTCACTGGTGCGTTCCTTCTTTTTAAGAATGTTCCAAACAGTTGTTTTGGCCACGCCTAATGTTTTTGCTATCTCTCTGATGGGTTTGTTTTGTTTTTTTTAGCCTAATGATGGCTTGCTTCACTGTTAGTAACAGCTCTTTGGATCTCATCTTGAGAGTTGACAGCAACAGATTCCAAATGCAAATAGCACACTTGAAATGAACTCTGGACCTTTTATTTGCTTATTGTAATTGTGATAATGGGGGAATAACACACACCTGGCCATGGAACAGCTGAGAAGCCATTTGTCCCATTACTTTTAGTCCCCTAACAAGTGGGAGGCACATACGCAAACTGTTGTAATTCCTACACCGTTCACCTGATTTGGATATAAATACCCTCAAATTAAAGCTGGCAGTCTGCAGTTAAAGCACATCTTGTTTGTTTCATTTCAAATCCATTGTGGTGGTGTATAGAGCAAAAAAAAATAAAAATTGTGTCAACGTCCCAATATTTATGGACCTGTTTGTATCTCCCTGATGCAAGACCGAATTGCTGTTGTCATGCCAATTGTGAAATAGCATTTAGAACAGGCTCAAGAGGCCCAAAGCGGGGTATATTGTGTTGGTTTTAGTGCCTACGGTTTTAGTGCCCACGGTAGACAGTAAATTTCTCGCTAGATGGCAGGGCCCTTATAAGAAAATTGACTGAGTGGGTGAGGTAAACTATAGGGTGTACCAGCCTGGTAAAAGGAAGCCAGAACAGTTGTACCATGTGAACCTCATTAAGCCCTGGAAAGACAGAGAGACTCTATCAGCCTTGAATGTTCCCTGCAGTGGAACTCCTGAAGTGAGTGTGTCTGATTCACTGTCAAAGTCACAGAGACAGGAGGCCAAGGAGTTCATGCAGAGTTACACTGTTTTCAGGGCAGACAAATGTAATTAAGCATGACATTGTCACCGATCCACATGTACGGGTCCATTTAAAACCTTACAGGGTCCCTGAAGCCCGCCGACAGACCATATCTGAAGAGGTTAAGAAAGTGTTAGCCTTTGGGGTGATTGAGGAATCAAAAAGTGAGTGATCTAGTCCTATGTTGATTCCAAAACCCGATGGCATGTTGCGCTTTTATAATGACTTCTGTAAGTTGAACGAAGTATCCAAGTTTGACGCATATCCTTTGCCACAAGTTGATGAGCTCATTGAGAGGTTCGGTCATGCTAGGTACTTCTCCACCATTGACCTGACCAAAGGCTATTGGCAAGTTCCTCTTACTGACAGCGCAAAATAAAAAACTGCGTTTGTTACCCCAAATGGGCTCTTCCAATATGTCTGCTTACCCTTTGGGTTAAATGAGGCTCCTGCAACTTTTCAAAGATTAATGGACATTGTCCTCAAACCCCATAGTCGGTATGCTTCAGCTTATTTGGAGGACATCATTATTTTTAGTGACGATTGGGAGAGCCACTTACCAAAAGTACAAGAGGTAGTAGAGCTGCCTGGGGTACATAATTGGCAGAGGAGTGGTAAAGCCTCAGATAATTGGCAGAGGAGTGGTAAAGCCTCAGATAGAGTGGTAGAGAAGTGGTAAAGCCTCAGATAAAAAAAAAATGAGGATATCAAACCATGGCCACGTCCTGTAACCAAGAAGCAGGTGAAGGCTTTTTTAGGAATTGTAGGATACTACCGCAGGTTTATTCCTCACTTTGCCAGTACAGCAGCTCCGTTAACAGACCTTACTAAGGAAAGTAAATCTGTCATTGTCACTTCTGTGACAGGTCTCAGAAGGTCTCAAAGATTATCTACACATTAGTGATCTGACAGCCTCTTTTGGTTTCACTTTGTCTGTGTGTTGCTGGTATGTCCACACCTCCTGTTCAGGTGTGGATCATGTGACCTTTACCTCTCCCTATTTAGTCTGACTTTACCCATCACTCCTTGCTTTGGATAGCTTCATTTGGTTTTGGAAGAGCTGGAGTGCAGTTCGTGTTGAAGTCCTGTTTATCCACCATCCTCAGAAGTTAAGTGTCCCGCTTGTTGTGTTTTGTATTCCCCCCCTGGTTGTTTACTAGGCCTCAGAGAGATGCTTGTTCCTTCACCAGGGAAGGATCGGGCTGTATCTGCCCCGTCATTACCTTTAGGGCATCCGAGGGTCACCAGGGTTTTCTAGGTTCCTGTATAAGCATCTCTACCATCAAGAGGTGCCCATAGGGATAGGAGTTAGGGCCAGGAGCAGGGTTTTATAGGTGGTGACCCTTTTCTTCCCTAGTGGTGAGGCCTAGTGTCTTTACCCTTCCTTCTTGTTGTCTATTGGTGTTCTCCTCTATTACATCTGTGACAGTCATGGTCAAATAGAGCATTAAGGCTGAAATGGCATTCCAAGAATTAAAAGTGGCTCTATGTAAACAGCCGATCCTAGTCACACTAGACTTTAGAAAGCAGTTTGTTTCTCAGACTGATGCGTCTGATGTAGGGCTAGGTGCAGTATTATCACAGGAGATTGACGGTGAGGAACATCCTGTGACATATCTGAACAGGAAGCTTACTCCCGCTGAGAAAAAATACAACATTGTCGAACGTGAGTGCTTGGCAATCAGGTGGGCCTTGGAATCTCTTAAGTACTACCTGTTGGGGCGCCACTTTATTTTGGTCACTGACCACTCTCCACTTACGTGGATGTGCGAGCAAAAAGAGAGAAATGCACGAGTGACAAGGTGGTTTCTCACTTTACTAAATTTAAATTTTTCTGTTGAGCACAGAGCAGGGAAGCTACAAGGAAATGCAGATGCTCTGTCTAGGACACATTATCTGATATCTAAAAGTGTCGGACCCACAGGTTCGAACAGAGGGGGAGGTAGTGAGACAGTGACAGGCAGAGTGATTGATGGCAGGTATTTTTCCCCCAGAATCCTGTAATAAGCAGCTTAAGCTCCAGGGAATGCCCGGTATGTAGTGGAAAGCCCAAGCTTTCCTGAGGTGGCTTTGTAGAAAAGCCAGTATAGGGCCTGGAGTTTGGATTGGGGAAGAGTTGGGCGGGTTCCCCAATCTGCAGTCCACTTCTGGTAAGGGATCTAGCCTGCTGCCTGATTAGCTGCACCTGCAGCACTTGCATAAAGAGAACCCGGGCAGAGAGTCTGGGCCTTTGAGGCAGAATTGCCGCATGGTGTGAATTACCACCAACACCGCAGGGTGACTGTGTTTGAATATGACTGCTTGTTTTGTCACTTGCCTAAAGTGTCAATAAAACACTGAACTGTTTGATCCAAAGAACTTGTTGTTGCCTCTATACTGCGTCCGCTAATCCTGTCTACCAGAGCGAGTCCCCACAACTCCCACATGCACACTTACACATAATTTACATATGTTCACATTTACAGTTTTTCTCATGTATAGACTTTAATTAAAAAACATAATTATGAGAATAATCCAAAATGTGAGAAATACGTGAAGAACATCTGTCTGTTTTCCAGTATATTCAATGATATTTAAAGTGCCTCCAATGTGTGAATGTAGCTGTATGGCCTCTTTCAGAAGATTAATACAACCAAGAAATAATTAAATTTGTTAGTAACTGTATACATTACATGACATTTAAAGCACCGTATTGAAAATATAGTTCAGATAAATTAGCATCGCGAAGAGGTGAAATGGTCTAACATTTCTTCATTCGCTTTAATCCAATTTGTTTTTTGCCTGGCTGCACTAAGGAATAATCACTGCTTCTACATAAAGTAATGGCGTAAATTGAGTTCTTGATGGAGGTCTATATCGGTATTAAGTTTGCTTCCAATACCCAAACCAGACAATACCATGATGAGGCCAATTCATCCACTATATGCTCCTATTCAGGGATGAGTAATGGCCAATCTATGGATCCACATTCAACTTCAAGAGCTAGTTGAGAGCAACGTTCAATTAAAGGGGTTTGCCATGTCAGACATTGATGACATATTGCTAGAGTATGCCATCAATGTCGTATTGATAGAAGTCTAACCTTTGACACCTGCTCCTATCTCCAGAACGGGGGCCCCTACAGTGAAGGGAAAGCACAGCAACCCCATATTCACCTCTATCGGCATTCTGAAAATAGCCGAGCTTGGTTATTTATAGCAGTCCCATAGCGGTAAATGGAAAGGCAACTGTACATGCCGATGCACTCTCCATTCGTCATCATAGGACTTCCGAAAATAGCTGAGTGTGCTTACTCAGCTATTTTTTTAAACTTCCATGGCAGTGAGTGGAGACACACCACACATGCACTGACCAATGTGCTTTACTTCACTTTGGGGGCCCCATTCTGGAGATAGGAGCAGGTCTTGCACCTACAATATCTGACATCATGGCATGTTCTAGCAATATGTCATCAATGTCTGCGATGGCCAACCCCTTTAACTGAATGTTGCTCTTGACTAGCCCTTGAAGTTGGCCAGTACTCATCCTGGAATAGGAACATATAGAGGATAAGTGGGCCTCATCATGATTGTCTGATATGGTATTGAAAGTAAACTGAATGCAGATATTTATCTCCATGCTCCCCATTCACTGCTATGAGAGATAGAAAACAGCCAAAAGTGCACACTTTTGGCTGTTTTGGCAAGTCCTATGATGGTGAATGGAGAGAGCATTGCACATGTACGGCCGTCTCTGCATTCAATGCTATGGGACTGCTGAAAATAGCCATACTCCTCTATTTTCAGACTGCCCATAGCGGTGAATAGAGGTTGGCACCACTTGCTCTGTGCACTCTACTTCACTTCATGGGGCCCATTCTGGAGATAGGAACTGGACCCAGAGGTGGGTCCTGCACTTACTGCAATATGCCATCAAAGTTTGAGATGGGAATACCCCATTTAAAAAAAAGATACACTTCAAAAGGGTTGTCTGAGTTTTACTTTTTATTGATGACTTATCTAAAGAACTATCCCAGAATCCCCGATAATTAGCTGTGTGCAGATGCACTAGCACCATAAACAGTCAGAAAATTCATTCCCTGTGTAATACCTGGGGCTGATCACCGCAGATCTGCTCCTATTCAAGTGAAGAAGTCACTAAAGTCAGTCCTCTACCGATCTGATATTGATGAACTATCATAAGGATAAGTCATCAATAAGTAAAACCTGGGATATCCCTTCAAACATAGAAAAATAAGGAATCATGAAATTGCAAACATTTGCAGATATTCTACTTCGAAACTTGATGCACTGGTGGAATTATACCATCCATATTGACACTGTTGAAGGGATCAAATTGTGAGCCACCAAGCTGGAGGAAGAGATCCAGGTATGGCTTCTGAGCCACTAATTGAGGGGAATTGTTTTAAAGCAATGAATTTTACTAAATTGGAGCACTATAAATGTTCAGTTACCTCCATTTTGTGTGCAGAATCACTTTTACATGAATGATCTTTAAAGGGAACCTTTCACCTGGATTTTGTGTATAGAGCTGAGGACATGGGTTGCTAGATGGCCGCTAGCACATCCGCAATACCCAGTCCCCATAGCTCTGTGTGCTTTTATTGTGTAAAAAAATCGATTTGATACATATGCAAGTTAACCTGAGATGAGTCCTGTCCCTGACTCATCTCACATACAGGACTCATCTCAGGTTAATTTACATATGTATCAAATAGTTTTTTTTTTTACACAATAAAAATACACAGAGCTATGGGCAATGGGTATTGCGGATGTGCTAGCGGCCATCTAGCAACCCATGTCCTCAGCTCTATACACAAAATCCCGTTGACTACTTTGTTACAGTTGTGGTTTTGAAACCACTGTGTAAACCAACTGCCTTGAATTTGAGCTAAACTTAAGAGCATTATCCTGGCAGTCCCTTGGTATTTGCCCTTTTACCCCTGTACAAGGATCTGGGTTTTGCTGTAGGGGAGACACCAGGCGGCTACCTCTTGAAGGAGCCTTGGTGTTGTTAACGGCTGACCCATGGGGATCACGGACACCAGTGCCAAGCACCAAAGGATCATAGTCAGTAACATGCTGAGGTCAGGGCATGCAGAGTTCTTGGAAATACATGGATCAGATCCAAGGTGAGGGCTGGCAGGAGCAGAACCAAATAGTAAGCAAGCACAGGTTGGGTCAGGCAGTGGAGGTTCAGAATGCAGAAAGCAGGTAGAGGTCGGTACTTGGGCAGACAATAGAGAACACACACATTAGCAAACTAGCAAGCTAGGAACCTAATTGTTTAGGCAAGGAGTATGAGAAACACACAGCATATATAGCAAAAGCTAATTGCAAATTGGAAATAGCCTAGTAGCACAAAGTGCAGAGGAGGGTATTAACCCTTGCAGTACTGCAGAAGGAGGTTAGGTTCAAAGAAGAGACACATGGTGAGTGGAGCGTTGCTTTTGCCAGTCCGAAATAGCATGGCAGTGGTGGGCATGAGCTGCCAACGTACAGTAACACACCTCTTCTCTAAAACAGCATCCTCCTGTTATGTCTAAAGTGTGCTACAGCTAGCCATACAATTTTACTATAGTTGCCACTACAGGAGAAATGTAATAATGCATGCCACCATTCAAATGAATGGTCAACCATGTAAAACATGGGATCACCCAGATGTAAGCTTGGATCTTGAGTCGGACATCCTACTATGACATCCATATGCATATGGACAGGGGTTGTCTTGATGATAATGGCTTGCTTTTTGTAATGTATACAGAGGTTATACATCATACAGGAATAATTACTAGCAACCTCTATACTATAGTCCCACCATTCTTATTGGACTTGGATACCCCACTGTTAAGACCGCCACATACATGAGAGCAAACATTTTAGTGACAGACTTGCAGTGCGGTTAATAATGTCTCTGCTGTGTTGTCTGTCACAGGTATAGCTAATCTAGTCTTTTAGAGCCCAGCAATTTCTCCACTGATCCATCAAAACACACCATTTAGTCCCTCTACCACCAGCCTGGAGATCTCTCTGCTACACCGCTGCCAAGTCCTATGTTCATCCTTGTGCGCGGAGCTGTCATTTTAAAATATTCACAAGGCTCCATAATCTCCGTGCCTTTTCTAGTCGAATGGGTTAATCCACAGAGCAGTTAGCCTGCATTAGGCGTTGGGGTTGTTTGAAGACCCCCTCCCAAGCTTGCACTTTGCTCACCTCCTCTTCTCCCCGCCACCCATGCCTTATTTCCTAGCTATATCAAGCGAGAGCATACTAAAGTCACATTGTTTGCTGTGCCAGCGGGGAATGAAAGTTAGTGTCTTTTGTTCAGGTGGAAAGAAGTCAAACATTCAAACAAGACGTTTGCTTTCTTCTAAAAATATAAGTCCAGCCGCTCGGCGCGGTTCCTCTGGGAGAGGAGCTGCATTTATACAGCTGTGGCTGATTTTTCAGGTGATTGGAAGGTCCCCAAAGAGTATCTAATGGAGTCACTAGAAACCAGAGGAGTGAGCGAGAGAGAATGAAGATGATATGGAGGGAGACAGGATGGAGAGCAGGAGGATGGAGGGGCAATTGCACAGTGTGAGGGGAATCAGAATAAGGCAGTCTGTGAGCAGCAAACAAAACACAGCCTGAGCGAGTGCATATAAACTATTATAAACAAGTGCCTCATATACGAGAAGCAAAATGAATCATTTTCCCTTAAATATTAGCCACAGACTTTTCTTGGATGCCTGTAAATAATTTACTAGATCTTAAAGGTATATAGATGTACTGTAGCAGGTAGCTGAGTTAGTTAATCTATCATTTGGAGCTGCATCAGTTAGGCACTTGCCATAGCTTTGAGTTATGATTATAGATGAGCAAATTTTTCCAAAATTCGATTCAGCTGCTTTGCCCAAAAAATAAAAAAATATTTGCTTTGTGATTATTTACTTCATCACGAAGCGCATGTCTTTGTAAGTAGTGGGTGCAATGACAGGGAACTGCGATTGCGCCGCTCCCCATTGTTGTACCCCTCAGATGCCGCCTTCATAAATGATTGTGGCATCTGATAAATAACAGAGTGTAAAATTTCAAAAAATAAAAATCATACTTACCTCACCCATTTGCTCACGACGGGCTGGACGCCGTCATCTTGCTTGATGATCTGGCGCAAAATCTCATTGCGGCCCATGATGACTTCATAACACCGGCCGGCGTGGTGACATCATACATCACCGCACACAAGATTTCCTGCGAGATCTTCAAGCAAGATGGCTGTGGCCGGCCCATTGTTAGCAAATGGATGAGGCAAGTTAAATGTTTTTTACACTATTTCAGGTAAAAGCAATTCGCTACCACGAAGCACGAGGAAATTTGGCTTCGCAGCAAATAGAATTTATCCTGAAATTCGGTTCGAAGTCCACTTCATGGACCTCGATTAGCTCAACACTAGTTATGACAATATAGTAGGTTGATTTGCAGTCCTATGCAAAGTCATAGAAAACATTCTGTAACAAGGCAAGGAGTTGCACCAAATGACATTAGCTCTTTGTCTTCTATTGCAGTTGGGAGAAAAGTAAGTGAATCCACTGGAATTACCTGGTGTCAGGAAGATTTATTATCGTTTAATGGCAGCCATGATTTTCATTTAATTCACCTTGGTCAGTGTACATGCAAAATAAGTTCTCACTTCAACCCTCTGCTTGTCAGACAGCAAAGGTAGTGAGCTCCACAGGGGGGGCCTGCTTCAAAACCAGCAGATGGCAGAGGACCTGTAGCAGTCCACCAGTGTTTACAACTTTTCACACTTCCATCCAGCATGAGGTCTGAGCCATTCACCACTTCACTCAGATTATCAGACAGGTTGGAATCGGCGGTTCATAAGGAATTATGAATCGCCCGTGCATTACATACATAAACCAGATACACCTTTGTGTCCCTGTGGCCACAACGAACAGGCCCGTGGTCATAGTCTGGTGGTGGGAGGCCAGGGAATGGAGATATACATATCTCCCCACAGACACTAAATAATGGTAACATGCTTGGACTCTACTTGTAGCTGGAACCCAGGCGGGTCTGTTGGTCCCAGGACCATCTCCCTGTGACCTTGTGGTCTGGAGCTATAAACCCTGAAGGGTTTTGTGGGTCATTGAGCTGCCAGGATCAGCAGGGAGGGAAGAGGAGGGGCCGGCCACAGTTTAAAAGGATTGTGCCAGCAAGCGAGCGTGTCTTTCTGAAGGAGGGTCACATTGTGCCATGTGTTTAGGGGGACCTGCAACCATTCTGACATCACTGCCCTCCATGTGACTACAGCAAAGAACTCATCACAACCAAAAGGACTCATCCATCTGGTAAACTGACTTTTGGCTCTGTTTAATCCTGTTTGTACCATACTACCTTTATTTGTAACCTCAGACCACTGTATATATTCTCTGGGTATATTGTGTTATGTCTAGTGCGCCCTTAAGGCAATGAAATATATAATTTAATCTTGTGCTGTCTGGTACCTCGATCATGAATCCCCACGTCTGTGTTTCGGCCTAGTAATAAGCTACCGAGGGTTGGTTTCTTACCCTATATAATCCCGTTAGCGGACCGGGCTTATATCAAACAAAAAACTGGTGGCAGTTTTCCCGGGCTGAGATCGTGCTGTTTTACTGGGGCAGTGAAAAGGCTCTCTCAGCTTGTTGCCTCTCTGTGCCCGTGTGGACAGGAGGAGTCTGTGAAAACTGTACCAAGATGACCTTACATGCTCCTCCAGGAGGGCGTAACATCACGCCTTGGTAACCAGGGACCATACGGTATCTCGCTGGCTCTACGTAGTTGACGTTTGACGTCAGTCGGGGCACAAGGTGTGGTATCCCTCACACCTGGATTTCTGCATGAGTTGCTAATAAACTGTGAACTCGTTATCTAAGTCATATTGATAGTCAAACACAATCTGAGTAAATGAATAGCAAGCAAACCGTCATAACGTTCTAGTCTTTTATTAAACACAATTTGTTAATTAAAATGTGATGCAATTTGAGTAAAATTAAATCAGGGTACATGCTTTTGCAGCATATTTATTTAGTTTTTACACATTTTTAAAGCAATTTTATGACTCGTACCGCAAAAAGTGTGGTGTTAGAAGGAAAGGATGGGACCTGCTGTAAAAGGGGCATGGCTTTAGATGAGCAACATTTTGGTACATCTTTTCAATGTAAAGTAGGTGGTGTAAAGTTAGACTAGACAGAATAAACGTGCACCAGATGCATCACCCAGAATCAGCCATTGTGATAAAATCGAACTTAAAGGGGTTGTGCCAAATTTTGAAGTTGTCACATTTAAGCCTCATTCACACGTCAGTGATTGTGAGCCAAAACCAGGATTGGAGCCTCCACAGACATCAGGTATAAGGGAAAGATCTGCACCTGTTCTGTGTTTAGAGCTGGTTTTGGCTCACAATCACTGATGGAAATCACTGACCAAACACTGACATGTGATTGAGGCATTGCCCAATTGACTAACAGTACCCATTTCTCATTTATCCTTTATCCTTTCTCATTTAAAAGCTTGGTGTGCTTTAAAAACCCAGGATTGTCGCTATATTTGCCGCATGCCTTTTAGTTATGGCTGCGGTACACAGATGCCACTGATCCTTATGAACATGCCTGCAAGATTTAGCTCATTACTAATGCTTAGTATCTAGCCTAGCAACAACCTGCTACTAAAAGTTGGTTCAATCACTGCCCCCAACATGTTTCGTCAGAGCAATGGCTCTCAAGAAAGTTAAGATGTACACTTTGTTAGGATACATGAGAAACGGGCACAGTTAGCCAATTTGGCTGAATGTGACAATTAGAAGGATCAAATATCCCTCATTTATCTTGGTTGAACCTGATACACTAATTTAACTTTTATAGTTATCCCCTATCCTAAGAATAGTGGAAAACTAAATGATCTGTGGGGATCTGACCACTGAGACCCCCTCCAGAGAACCAGGATTTCGTTACCCCAATCCGATGGAGCGGCAAGTCGAGCATGTGCCCTGCCGCGCTATTGAATCTCAAGTATTTGCCAGAAGTAGATGAGCTCTGTACTCGGCTACATCCAGAAGTCCCATTAAGAATTAATGGAATAGCAGGGCCACTCCATCAGATTGGGGGAATGAGACCCCCGCTCCCTGGATCAATGGGAATCTCTGTGGTCGGAGCCCCACAGATCAGTAATCCCCTATCCTGTGCAAAGGGTTAATGTACTGTACTTTATGAAATGTGTACCTCGGAGGTTGTGTATGGAGAGAAGGGAGTTAATTAGTCAGCCAGCTCCTTAGTTACGGTAACAGGGTGTAGGCTGGTTCCACCCCTCTAGCTAAGAGGCTGCTGAGTCATTGTGAGGCTGAGAGCCAGAGAGACAAGCTGTGTGAGAGAGAGCAGCAACTGACAGGGAGACAGAGCTAAAGAGACTGTACAGCGGCCATTACAAAGGAAAGTGCTGAACAATACAAGCCAGTGAAAGGTAAAGCCTGTACTTAGGGCTATAGACTTCACTGCCATTTGGTGGGACAAGAAGTTTCAGATATCCTGCCATTCTTAAGAATCAGCATAATCACTTGTTATATTCTTCCCCAGCAGTGGGAACTGTAGAAATACTTATTAAACTAGCTGGGCATTGTAGTGGCGCATTTTAGAGAGTCAGCAACCTGAGAAAAGAACATAACTTAGTCCATCATAAAGAGGGAGTCCCATGGGTACACAGAAAAAGTTTGATAGGAAAGCTGCAAGAGAGAAAGACATTATCCCTTGGCCGAATTGGAGGAGATTGCTTATCTGTAGAGAAACACAACCTTGGAGGAACTTGTCTAAAACATCTGTAAAGATTGTTCTGACTCCAAAACCTATTTACATCAAGTGCACCTCCACCATCACCACCAGAGTGTCCCCTGACCCAGAGTGTGCCTCATGACAAGAAAGTGTGCACTGCCCGATCATTGCACGGCCCAGGGAGCACCAGAGTGAAATCTGCCACTGTGAGTGCAACTACTCCCAAGCTCTCCACCACTCTCTTACTACACCATGATATGCTGCAGTTTGGCAGCTAGAATAAACAAAGCTTATTAAAACTGTAGAACTGTGTTTTTGCCGTGTGTTTTTCAGCAACATGCATTACAGAAGACATATGGACCATGGACAAAATAGACTGGAGTGAACTCACTGACTTCTATTGGAGAGTGTTGTGGGCTTGCTACAGATCACTACAGAGAGGGGGAGGAAAGTTGTGACCATCACCTATTGTAAATGGCGGATCCCATGTTTTTTATATATAGATGTCTCCTTCCATTGTAGTCCTGCCTGTGATGATAATGAGAACACTGGTAAAACGGTACATCTACAGAACAGGACGTCTCAACATATTATTAGGTTAGGCTTAGGGGCCAGTGTGGATATTAGGATTTTGTTTCTAAGGCCTCATACATACGACCGTGCTGTGTTTTGCAGTCCGCAAATCTTGGATCCGCAAAACATGGATGGCGTCCGTGCGCGTTCCGCAATTTGCAGCCTTCAATATAAATGCCTATTCTTGTCCGCAAAGCGCGGACAAGAATAGGACATGTTATATTTTTTTTTAGCAGGGCCACGGAACGGAGCAACGGATGCGGACAGCAGACAGAGTGCTGTCCGCATCTTTTGTGGCCCCATTGAAGTGAATGGGTCCGCATCCGAGCCGCCAAAACTGCGGACCAAAACAAAGGCTGTGTGCATGAGGCCTAAGTGACATGTAAAATTTTTGCTAAAGACCCCTTCTATGAGTCAGAGCCGCAGTAGAGAATCTCTCACTTCGGTAAACTCAACCAGTCTATATGTTACATGGATGGCCATTTATTTGGATGCCCAGTATGTAATACTTCAGGGGAAATGGCCGGCTCACCTTCCCCTGGTTATAACGGCTGTTTTTAATCTATTTCAGAGGCAGAAACCATAGCCGATAGGCTGATTGCTACAGTATGTACGTGCCCCTCCCCTCCTCCCTCATCACCCCCTCATCTTCCTCATTTTAATAAGGTCAAGATGTGACAACCTTTAACCTTAATAGTTATTTTCCTCCAGAGCTAATACCAAGGCTCCGTCACACTGCCCCATTGCACATTCAATTGACACCAGATCCAGTTGAAACCAATGGGCTTGGCCAAAAATTGCCTGATGTTTCTCCTCATCTTCAGCGACCAGATTCATTCTTCAAGGTGCTAATTTCCAACCAACATGATGTAGAGATAGAAATATTTTTTTCCCTGCATGTATGAAAACGGAATCTACACAGTAGTCATCCAGTTGCTCAGATCTTACGCCCCCTGAATGCATTCCTTAAATAATTATAGGTCATCTTAATCTCATTTGTAGGTAATGGGGCAGCTCTGTAATTGGAAGAAACAGAAGAATTCAGCTTCTGCGTGTCTGAATCCTGAAACATTCAGATTCTAAAGACCTAATGACCTGTGTGGATAGAGTGCTCTTCTTAGTTTCTATGTCGGAAGCTACGAAGCCTACTTTATGAAGGAAACAAATTTTGACAAATGGAATCTGCTGGTCAGCGAGACGTTGTCATCTTGTGAGAGAGAATCAGTGAAATGTAACAGGCAGGTAGAGCATGGCAGCCGCACGTTTAATGCAGTCAAGCTTTTCATTCTAATAATAGCCTGGAAAGACAGAGATGAGGGTGTTCATCCAAACTGATTGCACATCAGGGGGGTTTCTTACACCTGGATTTGAATAAGATAAGAGTCAATTTTATGCAGCTTTTTCCCCTCTGTACAGCGGGAGGGGGTGATGAGGGAGGAGGGGAGGGGCACGTACATGTCTCTGTTGACATGTGAAGCCAAGCTGTGCTTCCTGTTTGATACCTCCTAGGGAGCTCTGTTTATTCGGTTGATGCTGTTTTTCTGCCTATATTTCCCCCAGGGCAGAGCTGCCCTTAATATTTCCCTCGCTACCAAGTCCCGCCACGGCACAGGCGGCAGCCGCTCTTCTGAAAGCACTCTGGGGCCATTTTATCAATAAACACAACCTGCTGAGATCAGGTCGCATATCTGAGAAATCAGGTCCAATTCCTCCTGCTATGGCCAGTACAATAAGTAATTAAGGGAGTTAATTGGCACATTTATAATTAAAGGAAAGTACACACAGCCTCGTCGGCTCCTTCGTTTTCAGAAAACTGTGACATTTTTGATCCTCTTTATTTTTTTTTTCATCTTCTAAATTCTTCACCGGGAGACTGTTCCATACGTTTATCATCTTCAATAAAGATATTTCCTGCATGTTTATTCCCTCCTGGCCTTAAACCCTTTACAAAATCTTTCTCGGAAAATCTGTTTTTCTCCAGGTCCTGTAATGTCCTTGATCTATTAAGTCTGTTACATACGAACAGTCTGGTTATCTGCAAATATGAGCTCCAGCGTACAGTCCCAGTGTATGGGGAATAGTCATTTTAAAATAAAAATGATTAGTATGATTATTAGTGTATTATTTATTTGTATGATTAACAGTACATTAGTTACACGGCAGCGTCTTATGCATTTGTGCTGTACAGAGTAAGGCTAGGTCTACACGACGACATTTGTCGCGCGACATTTTGTTGCACCAATGTCGCGCGACAATTTTTATAATGGCAGTCTATGGTTTCGCACTGCAACATGCGACATCCTGCGACTGAGACGCAACAGTCGCAAGAAAATCCATCGCGACGCAGTCGCAGCATGTCGCAGTGCGACACCATAGACTGCCATTATAAAAATTGTCGCGCGACACTGGTGCAACAAAATGTTGCAGTGTAGTTGTGCCCTATCTGTCGGGCGACTTATTGTCGCGCGACAAATGTTGTCGTGTAGACCTAGCCGAAGGATTGTCCAAGATTTAAAGAGGTTATCCAATGACAGCAACTTATCCCCTATCTACAGAATAAGGGCTCATTCACACGTTTGGTTCCGCATCTGAGCCTCATTTTTTGCGGCTCGAATGTGGACCCATTTACTTTAATGAGGACGCAAAAGATGCGGACAGCACTCCATGTGCTGTCGGCATCTGTTGCTCCATTCCGTGGCCCCGCAAAAATGATAGATCATGTCCTATTCTTGTCTGCTTGTACTCAGCTAATTCTGACAGCCCCATAGAATTGAATGGAATGGCAGCCACACATGTGGGGATATGTTGTTGTCATGGGATAACCCTTTTAAAAGTTGATGACCTATTCTTAGCGCTGTTGTGACCTCCACTTCAGCCCTTCACTTCACATCTATTGGTCACATGGACTTTTTGCATCTCAGTCTTATTCCAGTGAATTAAATTGAGTTGCAATACCAAGTACAGGTGCTATACAGTGCACATTGCTGTGCTCAGTATGCCAAAAGAGGTCACAGCAATTATCTGAGTGTTACTGCCCTTTCAAACAACTGGTTGAGAGGGGTTCCTGGACGTTTGACTCCCACTGATTAGATATTAATTGTTATGAAGCAGGTTGGACCCACTGCTTCACTGAACAGATTTGACCTAGGGCTACTTCTTAGGGCATTTGCAGAGACCAGGTGTGGGGTGCCTCAAACACTACCCCAAGTACAGGATAAAGGAAGTCAGAATGGAAAACAGATCACCTTTCTAGGGACTAAAAAGCTAGAATACCTATTGCTCACGCACCCTCCTACAGTCTTAAATACCCAAGTGAAGCTAGCTGTAGGCTGCTGGACAGATTAAGGTTTGGGTGCACTGCCCCTTTAAAATGTGGGAAAAGTGTGCAGGCGCCCTAGGGGCAAACAAAGGCACTGCAGGCAAGAGAAGTAGGCTGTCGGAGCAAAGGAGTGGGAGATTCTCATTTGGTGTTCCAATGACCGTGTCTGCTGAGAGCAGGGAAAGCACAGGGAGGTCCATCACACCGATGACTTGTCTTAAGGATTGGTAATCATTATTTAAATCAGTAATGCAACTGGTAGTTTATTAGACCACATAGCTCTCATTTTTCCCAAATAGTGACTGAGTCTCTTGGTACTTAGATGCCCTAATACTTATAGTAGAACTGAATTGCAACCGGGCAGTTGCAGAAACAAAATATATAAAGCTTGCATCTACTCTGGCTGAAAACAAGTTACTAAAATAGACTTACAGGTAGAAGACAAGATTAGGCTCATGGATGACGAAAATGATCCAGCAATAGAATGTATGGCACTAGTGGGGCTTCAGATTCCAACGTACAGTACCAGTAACAAAATATGTGGGAAATATTACACCTTACATATACTATACCTGGCAACCAAAATGGAGTAATACTGTAACTGGACATATTGTATAAAGTCTCAACAATCAGCTATTCCACCTTAATTAACCAATCAAGGCAATAACAAAATCCAGAATCAATGGAGTTAGACAACAGATCCGATGGCACTGCACATAACCGCGCTTCCTCCTGCAAGTGCAGCTACGGACAATGTTCAGCGTGTCAGGCATTAATAATTCACGTGCAACATAAGAAAATAATCCAGCGGCACTCACCAATCGATGTTTTCATTTACTTTATTCACCACGGGTCAGGAGCAGACACGATACAGTGCAACCAAACAAACAGTAAGCGGCGAAGTCCGTTTCGCATACGAAGCGCTTCCTCTGGCCACAGCTCACAAGTCAAGCACATCTATCACCTTATATAGGTAAATGCACTAGGGGCGTATACCCACTACATCACTTCCCGTAAATAACGCAGCTCAGGTGTGCGGCGCTGTTGCGATCGCGCTCACCCACCTCCATCACACACTATCCGATTGAAAGTGTCTCCTTTAGTGGTGGCGCGATCGCTAACTTACCGGGTCACCATACACTGTGTATTGTTGGGTTTGATCCCCTACTGTGCCAGCCTCACATCACTTTGGGATCAAGCAGTATATTTGCATAAAATACATCAGGTGAAAAATGAACATTGAACAAATCCCTAGTAAATAATAAAAAATGCTTAAATCTTTTTTTCAAGGGGGCCCATAGCATTGGACCATAGGATCCACCTGCCTTCCCTTCTAAGAAGTTCACGATCCCTGTCCCCTCCCCTCTGAGGGGTTGGGACACGTTCCAGACCTGCAAACCGTAGAACTCTACTGTCTCCGCCATGTACTGTGCAGACATGTTCTATTAATCGCGGGACTCCTTTACCTGAGGCAATTGATCCCACATGTTCACGGAACCTTTCAAATAGCGTATGGTCTTACCAATATAAAACCTACCGCACACACATAGTACTAAATAAACAACAAAACGACTTCTACATGTTATCAATGTGTTCACTCTATGATGTAAACCTCCAAACGAGACCGAGGACCCTTGTAAGATGAATTTACAAAAGGAGCAACTTCCACCACGTTTTTTCCCCTGTGGGTGCCAACCATTCAACCATGTATCCCGTTTTTTTTCTTTAAAATGGCTCCTTACTAGTTTTTTCACTTATGCGTTGCGTGAAAATCGCAGCATGTTCTATATTCTGCGTTTTTCACGTAACACAGGCCCCATAGAAATGAATGGGGTTGCGTGAAAATCGCAAGCATCCGCAAGCAAGTGCGGTGCGATTTTCACGCATGGGTTCTAGGTGACAGTCTATTCACTGTATTATTTTCCCTTATAACATGGTTATAAGGGAAAATAATAGCATTCTGAATACAGAATGCTTAGTATAATAGTGCTGGAGGGGTTAAAAAATAAATAAAAAAAAGTTAACTCACCTTCTCCTCTTGATCGCGTGGTTCCCGGTCTCTTTACTTCTTTAATGATGAGCTGTGGGCTAAAGGACCTGTGGTGACGTCAGATAACATGCTCCATCTGTAACGGGGTTCCGAAGGTGCACTCGGTCTCCCATTAGCCGCAGACCTGCTGCTTAGCTTCGGGAGCGAGGATCTGTGCTTGACCTCGTTCCTAGGGCGGCTGTGCTAGCTGGGAGGTTTCTTGCTCCCAAGTCTGCCTTGAGCGCCGAGCTGATCACTCGGTGCTCGACTGGTTGGTCTGTCGGTCATGTGACGCTGGCCACGTCACATGACCCTCACTCCTTACTATAAATACAGGCAGCCTGCTGGCCACAGGTTGCCTGTTAATTTAGGTTCCACCTGTGATGTTGTATTTCCCGGCCTCCTCCTGATGATCCTCTGCTGACTCCTTTGGTACTTCACAACTCTTAAAATCAGGGGAAAATATCAAAATGTGGTCGAGATATACAATTACAAATTTTCCCAAGAACTCCCTAAGAATATCGTTCATGAAATTTTGGAACACAGCCGGGGCATTGCTGAGTCCAAAAGGCATAATGAGATATTCAAAGTGACCAGCCGGGGTATTGAATGCTGTTTTCCATTCGTCCCCCTCCTTGATTCGGATCAAATTGTATGCTCCTCTTAAATCAATCTTAGAAAACCAGGCCACCCCTAATACCTGGTTAAATAAATCCGGAATCAATGGGCCTCACGTTCAGGTTTGGAAAGATTGTAAATACGCCCCTTAGAAAACCTTGCCCCCTTCTCCAGAACTATGGCACAATCATAAGGTCTATGGGGAGGAAGAGCCTCCGTGGACGACGATGAGAACACATCAGCATACTCCTTTATGACTGCGGGTAATACCTCAGACTCCACAGAGAACCCAACCCGTATTCTAGACAAACACGAGCTGCACTCAGATCCCCAACTCACCAGTTCCCCTCTGGTCCTATTTCTAGGGAAAGAATCTTCTCCCCTAGCTCCTGCAACCTCTGCGTCAGGTTTGACACATGCTCAGTCAGGGTCACTAGAGGATTCATGGTACAGTGGTTTCAGTAGGCCTGTTAATCTATAACGGTCGCGTACACACACACACACACACACACGGGGGAGGGAAGGGACCACTGCACTCCACCCTCACCCCTGGCCCTGCCTACTTGCCTCGCGAGTCCTAATGACGGGACAACTGGACGGCAATCCCTAGCTTGGAATAAGTGCAGGGATGACAGACAAACAACAGAACGCAAACAGACCGAGTCAATACCAGGAAAGCTACGAAGTACAAATGGAGCAAGCAGAGAATAGTCAGGAGGAGGCCGGTGTCAGAATACCAGGAGAGCAGCAAAGTACACAAGGAGCAGGCAGAGGATCGTCAGGAAACAGCAGGAGGTAAGTACGCCAGGAAATACAACATCAAAGGTGGAACCTAAATTAACAGGCAACCTGTGGCCAGCAGGCTGCCTGTATTTATAGTTAGGAGTGAGGGTCATGTGACGTGGCCAGCGTCACATGACCGACAGACCAACCAGTCGAGCACCGAGTGATCAGCTTGGCGCTCAAGGCAGACTTAGGAGCAGGGAACCTCCCAGCTAGCAAAGCCGCCCTGGGAACGAGGTCAAGCACAGATCCTTGCTCCCGAAGCTGAGCAGCAGGTCTGCGGCTAATGGGAGACCGAGTGCACCTTCAGAACCCCGTTACACCATCACCGTGGTGATGGACCATGTGATTGGAGCATGTAATCTGACGTCACCACAGGTCATTTAGCCCATAGCTCATCATTAAAGAAGTAAAGAGACCGGGAACTACACGATCAAGAGGAGAAGGTGAGTTAACTTTTTTATTTATTTTTTAACCCCTCCAGCACTATTAGGCCCCATGCACACTGCCGTGTTTCACAGCCGTGTGCGGGCCGTGGAACCGCGGCCTGGATCCCTCCTGAGAGCAGGAGCGCACGGCGTCACTGGTTGCTATGACGCCGTGCGCTCCCTGCTGCCGGCACAGTACAGTAATACACTGGTATAGATCATACCAGTGTGTTACTGTATTGCGGCGGCAGCAGGGAGCGCACGGCGTCATAGCAACCAGTGACGCCGTGTGCTCCTGCTCTCAGGAGGGATCCAGGCCGCGGTTCCACGGCCCGCACACGACTGTGAAACACGGCAGTGTGCATGGGGCCTTATACTATGCATTCTGTATTCAGAATGCTATTATTTTCCCTTATAACTATGTTATAAGGGAAAATAATACAATCTTCAGAACATCAATCCCAAGCCCGAACTTCTGTGAATTACAATGTTTTGCACTCGCGCTGAAAAATCGCGCGTGTTCCCGCAACGCACCCGCCTCTTATCCGGGCAAAAAATAAGATGCCCGTGTGAAAGAGGCCTTAGGGTATGACACCTTCTGAAGGATACGAGGGGTCGTGAACCCCCAAAAATTCCCAAGACTGGCATCTCCCTCCAACATGTTCCAATTATCCTTAATGATTTTCCTGATTTGCTCCGCCATCGGACTGTATTTGAAAGAAAAAACTACCGGAGAAGGCTGACCCCTAATATTGACAGTAGAGTTCTACGGTTTGCAGGTCTGAAAGGCAAGGAGAGGGGACAGGGATCATGAACTTCTTAGAAGGGAAGGCAGGTGGATTCTGTGGTCCAATGCTATCCTTGGGCTAAATGAAAAAATAGATTTAAGCGTATTTTTTTTATTATTTACTAGGGATTTGCTCAATGTTCATTTTTGCTTTTAATATCACCTGATGTATGTCTTGATGTCTTTTATGTAAATATACTGCTTGATCGCAGAGTAATGGGCAGATGGTACGATAGGGGATCGAACCCACCAAAACGCAGTGTATGGTGATCCAATAAGTTAGCGATCGCACCACCACTAAAGCACACACTTTCCATTGTGTGTGATGGAGGTGGGTGAGCGCGATCACAACAGCGCCATACACCTGAGCTGCGTTATTTACGGGAAGTGATGTAGTGGGTATACACCCCTAGTGCATTTACCTATATAAGGTGATAGGTGTGCTTGACTTGTGAGCTGTGGCCAGAGGAAGCACTTCATGTGCGAAATGGACATTGCCGCTTCCTGTTTGTTTGGTTGCACTGTATCGTGTCTGCTCCTGACCCGTGGTGAATAAAGTAAATGAAAACGTTGATTGGTGAGTGCCATAGAAACTGCCAAATTTAGTGAGACGTGAAGTTACAAGGGATTCCCTGTTTCTTGTAACACAATCCGTGGCAAACTATTTAAAGTATAACTGTCATCTTTTTTTTTTTTTGGGAGTATTGGATTGTGGTGATTAATATCTCCTTGGTGACCCTATTTCAACTTTTCACTGTGTATTCAATTACCCCTTAATTCCACAGTTTAGTTCCCTGTACTCCCTATTTTTACCTGTGCTTAAAATCAGGTTGCTATGGAGGGTCCGTCTATGTGTTGAAGGACGGAGGACGCAGAAGCACGCAGCGTGTGAGGTCAGATTACAGACAGCGAGGGACTTAAGTAAATGATTAAAGCCAGGTCCTCCCCAGCAGCTGATAGCAGTGCCTGGGCTGTGTGCACTTCTCCCTGTCCCTGCGCTTGGCAGAAGCTCCCTCACTCAGCAGAGCTGGACAATGCAGAGTTGGAACAGTGCAGACCAGGGAAGGGGGATCTGCCGTCTGCTCAGTGTATAAATGAAAGCAACATGTGGTAAGAGGACCCCTTTGTGCTGCAGGAGATTAACCCTTTAGGGGGAGGGCTTTGGTTACTGACACTTTTGGGGGGCTATTGTTACTGGCTAGTGAGGGCAGGTGGGATTAGCCTCAGGGAGAGGGGGGGAGGGCAGTGGCGGCCATCTTAACTTAATAGTGAAATTGCAGTTTTATGCAGACTGGTTGCTAAGGGCTGAATCTTATTAAATATGGGGTAAGTCAGCCTAATAGTAACTAATTCTGGAATATCATGTTATTAGTAACTACATATATGAAAATTGAAATTAGGGTCTAAGTGTGACAGTTATCCTTTAACAAACCATACTTACAAGCAAGACAGCTTACAATTGACAGGGTAAGAGTACAAATACAATATTAGTGTTAGCCAGTGACAATAGGAGTGAAAACCTTTACCATATGATCTTACACTAGTCTCTGCTACTTTTGTCAAAAAAAAAAAAAAACGGCAACTAGTGGATAGATTGTAGTGGCTAGAGTTGAGCGGACACCTGGATGTTCGGGTTCGACAGGTTCGGCCGAACTTCACAAAAAAGTTTGTGACCCGAACTTGACCCCGAACCTGAACCCCAATGAAGTCAATGAGGACCCGAACTTTGGAGCACTAAAATGGCTGTAAAAAAGTCATGGATAGGGCTAGATGGCTGCAAATATTTGTATTTTTTGTTTTTAAATTAGGGTACACCCCAAAACATTTGGAAATATAACCTGTGATAACCCCCTCCAGTCGTGCTAAACACACGTTCAGATAATACATTGGCTGCAGGGCAGGCCAGCACCTCCAAGGTGTAAAGGGCAAGCTCAGGCCATGTGCCCAATTTGGAGACCCAGAAGTTAAAGAGGGCAGACCTGTCATTCAGTACGTGTAGGCGTGTGCACACATACTGCTCTACCATGTTGCTGAAATGCTGCCTCCTGCTAAGACGTTCCACTTATAATGGGAATCCAGCAGCATGGCCACCCAGTAATTAGCACAAGTTAGAATGTGGCCAACTCGGCAGTCGTTACGGAGACACTGCAGCATGTAATCGCTTATATGTGCCAGGCTGTTCAGAGGCAAAGCTGTCCTCTGTGGGAGGTGTATCGTCTGTGTCCTCTGTATCCCCCCAGCCATGCACCAGTGATGCCCATGAGCTGGTTTGGGTGCCACCCTGCTGTGATCACTGTTTCTCCTCCTCATCCTCCACCTCATCATCCTCCAGAACTGTGCCCTGGCGGGACAATTGTGTACCTTGCATTTGTGGGTACACAAATCGCTGTAGATCGCAGAGTTAACAACAAGTTGTGATGTGATATCAGATAGATTCTTTCCTATTCTCTCCCTCACAGCAGCAGCATCCCATCCCTACACTAGTAAGATCAGAGTGACGTGCAGCGCTACGTGACTCTAGCTTATATAGAGGCTGGCTCACATGCTGCACTGGATAATCACAGCCAAGCCATTAGTAGGCATGGCTGTGATGGATTCTAAGAGCACACGAGTTAAACACTTATTGATTGGCTGCCCTGCAGCCTTTCAAAAAGCGCCATTAAATTGCCGAACACCGAACTCGAACCCGAACTTTTACTGAAATCTTCGGGTTCGGGGTCAAAAATTTCTAAAGTTCAGGTTCGCTGAACCCTACCCACAAGAAATGTAAAATATATATATATATATAAACACATGCCTGGAGCCTTCGGGGTGTCAGCCATTTGTGGACCTGAGCCTGCAGGGTGGCCAGAACATTAGGCCTAGTGTGTCTCTGTTCCCCTAAACTCATAAGCTGGAGCATGGCCTGGCATGGCCTGGCAGCAGATGTGCCCCACACTTGCATAGCTACATTTGATGATCCCTCCTCGGCGCCTCAGAGGGACACCCAATGGGCAGTAAAGCTATCGTCCCTGCCCATGTGTGCTGGTCCAGGCATCCATTGTCAGATGTACCCTGTCGCTGACAGCATGATCCAGTGACAGGGATACATTCTGCACAATGTGCTGGTGTAGGACAGGGACGCCGGTCCTGGCAAAGAAATGGCGGCTGGGGACACGCCATCTGGGTTGGGCCTGCTCCAACATCTGCCGGAATGGATTGCAGTCCGCAATATTGAAGGGCAGCAGATGTTGGGCGATAACCCTTGCCAGGAGCCCATTGAGTGAACGCATGCTTTGGTCCCCGGGGACGTAGGGTGTGGTGCGTTGAAATGTGTCGGCAACCGACGACTGGCGCCGGATGGCAGTGGAGGCGATAGAGGAGGCAGAGGTCTGGCTGCCGGTACCAGTACCTCTAGGAGGGGGAGTAGGAATGCATTGTTGGAAGGGGTTGGACTGGCTGCAGGACAGTGGCAGGAGCAGCTGTCCCCTGCGCACTGCTGCTGGCGCTGCATCTGTTCCCTCCCCCGCCAATGGTTGACTCTCAGGTGCTGAGTAAGGGCAGTGGTACCCAGCCGAGCAACAGACCTCCCTCTCCTCACCCTGGCATGGCATAGCTAACAGAAGGCAATTGTCACATCTTCTGCTGCCAGGGTGAAGTTAGCCCAAACAGGTGACTCGCGCACCAACCTCCTCTCAGATAGGGTTGTGCTGGCTTGCGCCTGTCTGGGCTTGGTGCGCACAGGTGGAGCTGTCACCTACTGCTGCCACCTCCTGTTGCCATTACCAGTGGAGCCCCTGACAATGGGCTCCCTGGTGACCTTGTGCATCGCTTGCTTTGGGTGCCTACCTTCCTCATCAATGCTGCTGTCAGTGTCACCTGACAAAGGAGGTGGCACCCATTCAAAATCACCCTCCTCTTCATCGCCTGTAACATCGGACCCAAGGTCGACTAGTGGTTGACCGAGGGGAACAGCAGACATGGAGCCCCTGACCTGGTTCCGCTGTCCCCTCAGTGATGCCTGGGTCTGACTAGGTGCGGGGGTTCTGTGGCTGAAACCACCTGCATCAGTTGGAAGGGATGTCACTGTGGGACTGACGGGCGATACCCCCTCATCCTCCATCCCTTCCAAAAGGTCCTGACCATCCGGACAGACCTCTAGCTCACTCTCCTGCATTACCAACCCCAAGATGTACCTCTCACTGTTGCTGTCAAACAGCATCAGGGTTGATTCTTGGGGGCTGGGGGCTGGTCCTGCATGAGGTGGAGAGCTGCTGCTGCTCAGAGCTGGGGCAGAGGACTCCGTGCCACTGGCTTGGGTCATGAATGACACCACTGCCTTGGCATCCTGAGATGAATAGAGTCTGCCTCTCTCTGGGTAGAGGAGCTGCCCCGTGCTGGCAGCGGTCCAGAACTGGAACCAACCCCCCTACCATGACCACGGCTGCCGGCAGGACCACTTCCACTCATTTCACTAAATTAGTAAATGACCACAATGTTTTTAAACAACAAGAAAAAGAATATAGAAAGAAAATAATGAGTTTGGGCAAACTTTATTGGGTTGTGGACAATGGGGCAAAAAAGAAAAAAATAGACACAAAACCCTAAAACAATAACACTAATACAGAGGCAAAGACTTTTTGTTTTGTTTTTTTTCCGACAAAAGAAGCAGGCAATAATCCCTCCCTAGCAAACGAAACCCTAAGGCCTCCTGCACACAAACGTGTGCGCCTCATGGTCGTGCTGCGGCCCGCAATGCACGAACACCGTCCGTGGGGCAGCCGCAGTGGATCGCGGACCCATTCACTTTAATGGGTCCACAATCCGGCCGTTCCGCAAAAAGGACATGTTCTATCTTTTTGCAGAACGGAAGTACAGACGAAAACCCCACGGAAGCACTCCGTAGTGCTCCCGTAGGGTTCCATTTCGTGATTCTGTTCCGCATCTCCGGATTTGCAGACCCATTGAAGTGAATGGGTCTGCATCCGTGATACAGAATGGCCACAAAACCGCGCCCGTGTATTACTGATCCGCAAATGCGGTCTGCAATACGGCAACGGGAACACACGTTCGTGTGCAGGAACTTAAAGACAAAAAGACTCAGACAAAGACAAAAGACTCAGACAATAATTCCTCTCTAGCAAACGAAACCCTAAAACAGTAACTCTAAAACATAGGCAAAGACTTTTATTTAATTTTTTTCACAGACAAAAGAAGCAGACAATAATCCCTCCCTAACAAACGGAACCCTAAAACTGTTACACTTTTTTTTTTCCACAGACTAAACAGACAGCAAAAGGCTACACTATACTATATCTCTATCTGACCTACACTACACCCTGCACTGGAACTTATCAGCGACACTATTAACTAACTAACCTACACTATCTCACACTAACTATCTGAATTATATATATGACTGAACTACCTAACTATTGTACCTAACACCCTACACTAGAACCTAATCAGCTAACCTATTCCCTAACTAACCTACACTATCTACCACTAAATATCTGGACAGCACAGCACAATGATCACACTGCATGAAACAGCACAAAATGGCTGCTGGAAATGTTCTTATATAGTAAGGGCTAGGCAACTTTCCTATTGGTTGCTAGGGATGTTGCTAAGCTATGACAGAGATATTGTAGACTTCTCATTGGCCCTCAAGCTAGAATATTTGAAATTACGAATATATATCACTATATTCAAAATATTTGCGAATTCTCGAAGTGCCGTTAGTCACGATAAATATTCGAACATTCGCGCTCAACACTTAACCATAGTATTTAAAAGGCACCATACCTGTTGATGGGTTGTTCCTGATACTGTAGCTCAGCTGCACTGCAGTAAACAGCACTGTGTTGGGCATTCCTTTTAATTTGGGGAGGGGGGGGGGAATCAAAATGTGCAGAAATCAGCAAATTTGCGTTTGCTTATATTGCTATCCAAATAGGCAACAATATTTGCTGTATGGACAAGATATGATGGGAACACTTCTATATATTGGAAGACAAAAGGATGACTACAGGAGGCAATAAATATTAATTTGTGAATCTGCACATAAATACTGCTGTATCAGCACGGTTGGCAATGTTTTTTTAATGGGAGGATCTGGAAAGTTTTGCGCAGCCCTTGCTACGTGATAGCTATTTATAGCACTTTCTACATATTTATTGTAAATATTAAAGCGCCAGTAATGCAAAGTAAACTTATTCAGATAATCTGAAATGTCCCCGCATGCATCTTACCGTGTGCAGTGCACATCTGCTCTCTTCCTAGTGTCCGCATGTATTTACATTTCAGTCTCAGCAGTCAAACGCCTGTTCATTCATTTTATCATGCGTGGGAAAGTGTAGATCTAGTCCTTTGTATTTTGTGATTTGCTCTGTAGGTGGTGACTGTCTTCATTTTGGCAGCAGGGCTCTCAGCTAGCTTATTCCTATCTATAGTACTACTGTATATGCAGATTTGAGGCCATGGGGAGAGGAATGTGTCCAAAACTGCAGTAGCTATTGTAGAAGTTGATTTTGTAAAAGCCACATGCACGCAACATATTACTTGTAGTTAGTGTTAAGAGAATCGGAGTTAAGGAAGTGGACTTCGATCCGAATTTCAGGAAACATTTGACTCATCACAAAGCCAACTTTCCTTGCACTTCATTGTAACAAATCAGTTTTTCCTGAAATGGTGGTAAAAAAATAAAAAATAAATACATACTTGCCTCATCCAATTTTTTCGCAGAGAGGCCATCACGGCCATCTTGATTGAGGGAAACGCGCCAAATCTTGCGCACGCTGACCTGTGACCTTACCACATAATCACGCTGGCAGGGCTGACTCATCACACGTTAGATATGGTGCGTTTTCTTCAATCAAGATGGCTGTGGAAGCCTCTCTGTGAGCAAATGGATGAGGTGAGTATGTAATTTTTTGTTTTTAAGCCCTGATGAACCCCTGAAAGGCCTCAATGTGACTGTCAGATGCTGCAATTGAACAAAGCATCTGAGGGGTTCAATGATGGGGGGGGGGGAGGCGCGATGACCGTTCACCATCATTGTGCCCGCTACATACAATGGAATGAGAATCGTGAAGAGGTAATTCATAACAAATCGAATTTCCTTGTCAAAGCAGACAAATAGAAATTTTAGAACATAGTACATAAGGCCGAAAAAAGACATTTGTCCATCCAGTTCGGCCTGTTATCCTGCAAGTTGATCCAGAGGAAGGCAAAAAAAAACTGTGAGGTAGAAGCCAATTTTCCCCACTTTAGGGGAATAAAAAATTCCTTCCCGACTCCAATCAGGCAATCAGAATAACTCCCTGGAACAACGACCCCTCTCTAGTAGCTATAGCCTGTAATATTATTACGCTCCAGAAATACATCCAGGCCCCTCGTGAATTCCTTTATTGTACTCACCATCACCACCTCCTCAGGCAGAGAGTTCCATAGTCTCACTGCTCTTACCGTAAAGAATCCTCTTCTATGTTTGTGTACAAACCTTCTTTCCTCCAGACGCAGAGGATGTCCCCTTGTCACAGTCACCGTCCTGGGGATAAATAGATGATGGGATAGATCTCTGTACTGACCCCTGATATATTTATACATAGTAATTAGATCTCCCCTCAGTCGTCTTTTTTCTAACGTGAATAACCCTAATTTTGATAAGCTTTCGGGGGTACTGTAGTTGCCCCATTCCAGTTATTACTTCAGTTGTCCTCCTCTGGACCCTCTCCAGCTCTGCTATGTCTGGCTTGTTCGCAGGAACCCAGAACTGTACACAGTACTACATGTGTGGTCTGACTAGCGATTTGTAAAGTGGTAGGACTATGTTCTTATCACGGGCATCTATGCCCCTTCTGATGCAACCCATTATCTCATTGGCCCTGGCAGCAGCTGCCTGACACTGGTTTTTGCAGCTTAGTTTGCTGTTTATTAAAATTCCTAGATTCTTTTCCATGTCAGTGTTACAGAGTGTTTTATCATTTAGTGTGTACGGGTGACTTGCATTATTTCTTCCCATGTGCATAACTTTACATTTGTCAGTGTTAAACCTCATCTGCCACTTCTCTGCCCAAGCCTCCAATCTATCCAGGTCCCTCTGTAGTGGTATACTGTCCTCATCAGTGTAAATTACTTACACAGTTTAGTGTCATCTGCGAAAATTGATACTTTACTATGCAAGCCTTCCACAAGATCAATAATAAATATATTGAAGAGAATAGGGCCCAATACTGACCCCTGAGGTACCCCACTAGTGACAGTGACCCAATCTGAGTATGTACCGTTAATAACCACCCTCTGTTTTTGATCATTGAGTCAGTTACTTACCCACATACAGATGTTTTCTCCCATTCTCATTTTATATACTAACCTTTTATGTGGTACAGTTTATTTTCCTCCAATGAATACATTGGAGAAAAAAATATTTAACAGCTTTGCTTTCTCCTCGTCGCTCTCTGCGACTCCCCCCTCATTACTCTTCAACCTCGCTCATGTGATGACTCTACAGAAGGGTATGATATTTTTGCAAATGTAGCATCACACATGCTCACAGTCTCCAAGTGAGGACACATACATGTAGCAGTTACAAGTCCCTTAAAGGGCACATACTCTTGATGGTTACATATGCAGTCCAGAAGTGAAATACGTGTACTGATGCTCCATAGAGGCACAGTTATTGCAATTCTGTACAGTAGATTAACTAGTTCCAAGGTGGACCTAGTTACAGGGGTGATGTTATTCCTCCTGGGCCAACATGATTAGCTTATAGTCTCCAACACCTACCTAGGGTATTACTCCTCCCGCTGCTCCAAGGATCCTGAGTCTTCTTTGCTCTGATGGCATTAACCTTTACTGCCTCTTCTCCACTGGCTCTCACTGAACCAGTTGTTACCCAGAACTTCAGTCACTTTTGTCATCACTGCAGCCCTTTACATCTGCAAGTGTCTCATCTGCCCTTTGGTAGTCTGCTTTCAGCATCTATGCCCCACTTAGTGACCGCAGCTGTGGTGACCTTGTTCCTTGCCCTTAGCATGGACATCATTTCAGCCCTCCACTCTTAGCTCCAAAGGACTATGAACCAGCAGTCCTCTTCCTATTTGCTTACCTAAAGCAGGGGGATGCACACCATAATTTCATTGCATACACTTACCTGCTGCAGCAGCTGAAGCAATAGGCCTTCATTCAACACTTACCCCCAGCAGGGGTTGAGTGCACAGGATGCTGCACTATCTGCAATGTGCCCAGTTTGAGCTTTTATCAGTGCGCCCCTTCTCTTATCATCGGGATGTACTACTGTAACGCCCCAGAGGTGCATTACCACCTTTTACACCTCCCCACTATCTTTTATGGTACATGTAATGTCATCATGTGTATTTATTCCAGGTTCAAACACTGTGCAGTTCCCATTTTCTTGCAATTGTTATGTTGACCTGTAATGTGTCTACCAGCAGGTGGCAGCAAGCTTGGCAGAGCTAGTTTGCCTAGAATGGAACTTTCTTTATATTCTAGCCCTCTCTAGAGAGGGAGGAGTTTAGTTGGTGAAGTGCTGTCTAGAGGATTCCCCCCTTGGGGAAGGCAGCAGGCCCTCGTCCCTGCTGGACGAACCCTGCAGAAGTGAGTCTAGCTTACCCTCTCTAAGGGGAAGACTGTGTTCCAGCCAGCAGAGCCCTGTCTGTTCTGCTGGACCCGGAGGCCAAAGCTGAATGCCTCCAGAGCCAGGAAGAAAGGTTCCCTGGAGAAAGATACAGATAAGGATAAATACTGAGTCAGACTACCAAGGTAAGTACAGCTGAAAGGAAAAGTTTCTATTTAATTCTGATAGCACAGCAGAGCCAAAGAGTTGCAGATGTAGCAGAGAAGAATGTGTTTGGGTGCCAGAATTTATGCCAAAGTCTGTTGGTAACCAAGATAAAGTTGGAAGATTGTTTTCTGATGAAAGTTTATGCAAAGTAAAGCTGTTATCAACTTCAATACAAGTCTGGACTCCATTCATTTCATCATCCCTTTTCATTCACTATCCCTTGCTCTGCTTCGCATGGCTATGTCCAGGGTTACAGGATATCCAGGTAGGAGAGCCTACCACATGCACAGGCACATCTAAAGGTTACCCTTACACCACTCTGGCATTCCTACACCTGTATAACCCCTATAGCATCTACTTAAGGGGACTCTGTCCCTTGTTGCTCCAATGCAACTGGCGTCACAACTAGAGTTGAGCGAACACCTAGATTTTCAGGTTCGGGAGTTCGGCCGAACTTTAAAAAAAAAGTTCGGGTTCGGGACCCAAACTTGATCCGAACTTGGACTCGAACCCCATTGAAGTCAATAGGGACCCGAACTTCACTTTATTATTTTCCGTTATCCAGTGCGGCCTTCCCTCGCCGCCCCCCCAAACCCTAATTAAAATCATTGGTGGCAGTGGCCACAGGTTAACAACCCCCCCATCATTGGTGGCAGCGGAGCGGCAGTTCCGATCGGAGTCCCAGTTTAATCGCTGGGGCTCCGATCGGTTACCATGGCAGCCAGTACGCTACTGCAGTCCTGGCTGCCATGATTACTTAGCAATTTTAGCAGCATTATACTTACGTGCGCTGTCTGTGGCTGGCCGGGTGCTTCTCCTACTGGTAAGTGACAGGTCTGTGCTATAAGCAATGCGCCGCACAGACCTTTCACTTACCGTTAGGAGGAATGCTGGCCGGCCACAGACAGTGCATGTAAGTATAATGCTGCTAAAAGTGCTAAGTAACCATGGCAGCCAGGATTGCAGTAGCGGCCTGGCTGCCATGGTAACCGATCGGAGCCCCAGCAATTAAACTGGGACTCCAATTGGAACTGCAGCTCTGCTGCCACCAATGATGGGGGTGGGGGGGGAAAGGGGTTGTTAACCAATGATTTTAATTAGGGGGGGACAGGGGGGGCCGCACTGGACACCAATGATTTTGATAGGGGGTGGGTGGGGGTGGGGGGGCCGCACTAGCCACCAATGATTTTAATAGGGGGTGGGTGGCCATTTTTGAAAATCAGACAAGTTTTTTAGCACATTTTTTATTTTATTTTTTTGACTATGTTCATCTGAGGGGTTAGGTCATATAACAGACATGTCCAAACTGCGGCCCTCCAGCTGCTGCAAAACTTCAACTCCCAGCATGCCCTAATAGCTGTAAGCTATCCAGGCATGCTGGGAGTTGTAGTTTTGAAACAGCTGGAGGGCCACAGTTTGGACA
This sequence comes from Bufo gargarizans, assembly GCF_014858855.1. Classification (NCBI taxonomy): domain Eukaryota; kingdom Metazoa; phylum Chordata; class Amphibia; order Anura; family Bufonidae; genus Bufo; species Bufo gargarizans. The sequence goes on along the minus strand of NC_058085.1, from coordinate 73,513,770 downwards.
TGCCTGTCATATAATATTTAGAGATGGCCTTGCAGTTCACCAGGCGGTCGTTTCGCAGCGAACTTTGCTCATTCGCTGTTCACAGAATGGGCGAACATATGACGATATTCGCGCCCACCATATTCTTTTACATTATGAAGAAATTTGACCTATGACACATCCATCAGGTGGTACAGGACAACCAATTGAGACATTTCAGCACATGGACATACCCCCTACCTTATAAATAAACCTGATTTGGCCGCCATTTTACATTCAGTCATTTGCCAATGTAGGGAGAGGTTGCTGTGTGGAGCAGGGACAGACTGTTAGGGCCACAAAACGTTAGCTAATAGGGTCACAAAAGTCATTTTAAGGACTGGTATAGATGTGCTATCGATAGGTGTGACATACTGAGGGTTGTAATATACTTATAATATACTTATATAGTATAGTAAGTATATTATAATGCATTGCATTGAGCAGCAGTTGTGTGCGGTTCTGCTGCGATACTGCAGCCACACAAAGTGCCAAACGCTATTGGAACAAATAATTTCTTCCTATGGTGATTTACCAGTTGCCCCCTCAAAAAACCTCACTGAGGCAGGGGTGTTATATACCAATTATATCCTTTCGATATAGTGTATTTGGGTAGTGCAGCATTTGTTTGCTGTTTTGCTGCATTACCTCAGCTACACAGAGTGACAAACGCCATTGGAACAAATAATTTGTACTAGTGTGATTTACCAGTTGCCCCCCAAAAATGTATTGACCCAGGGGTATTATTTACGCTAAAATAATTTGCAGTCATTTCTTGTGAAAGAGCATAAGGCGGTATTTCAGTAATACTCAAAAAATTTTAATGCACTGCATGGTTGCATTTATTTCTGGTGAAAGAGTTAGGGGGCTTATTTCATAAAAAAAATAAAAAATACATATGCACTGCTGGTGAAAGCGTATAGTGGCCTATTTCAGTCCAACAAGAAATATACATTTTCAGTTCACTTCTGCAGTTATTTCTGTTCAAAGCATATAGTGGCCTATTTAAGTCCAACAAGAAAAATATATTCTCAGTTCACTGTTGCAGTTATATCTGGTAAAGCCTTTACTGGTATATAGCAGTAGAAAAAGAAATATACATTCGCCATTCGCTGCTGCACATGTATCTTGAAAAACATTTATTGACGTATATCAGTAGAAAAATAAAAATAAATTCAGCTTTCACTGTTGCAGTTATATGAGGTAAAGCCTTTAGTGGCGTATTTCTGTTAAAAAAGAAAGATATATTCAGCGTTCAGCACTGCAGTTATATGTGGGAAAGTCCTTTTTGCAGTACGGACTGCTGTTACCCTGGGAAACGCTTTGGGTTAGGAGTTCTCTATGTCTTTCATACTCCTCCATGAGTTTTTCATGCTCCTGCTGCCACTTCAGGTGCCTTTGGTTAGCCTCCAGATTGGCCTGCCTCAGCTGTTCAGTGAGATCCTCCATGCACCCTATAGCAACAAACAGCTCAGGCACCAGAAAATAATTTCAGCGACAAGTCCACCTTGAAACAGAGACCCCGGCCTCCAGGTGTCTCACTATCTAGAGACAATTTCAGCATTTACAGTCTCTTTTGCATTGCAGACATCATAGTTTCTTTCACAGGGCTGCTGGCCCTTTAAATCCACACAGCTGAATACTGCTGTGCTTGCAGCACAGCAGTATTCAGCAGCACCTGCTCTTGCAGTTGCCCCTAGCAACACTTTGCCTTTTACTTTCTGTGGTATCCTTTCAGCATGGACCCTGGGCGCATCCTCCACCAATTGTTAAGGGTTGTTCTCTTTCAGGGATCACGCTCACAGATATCTTCACAGACAATGGATTGTCCTGTGCTTTATTGCGGCACACGCACAGACATAAACAATACAAGAAAAACCTGCCCGTCTGGGGTCTACCTAAATATACAACATATTTCCCTGACTCAACTATATAGAGTGCAGTTCACACACTGTCTCTGGTGCAGCTTTTCAGCCAGGAGTCCACCAGCCCCCCAGGCTGTAGCACGGTCAGTCCAGAATATCTCCCAGTCTCGTGGTCTCTCAGCCTTGCCCAGCTGAGACCACACTCACAGAGCCTCACCAGGCCCCTGTCCCACACTCCCCCTAACTGACACCCTGGGAGGATCTTTATCCCAGTCTGATTATTGCAGACCTCACCTGCGATACTGTCACGAGGGTGTCAAGAGCCACGTCTGACTCCGTTATACCCGGGGTCAGGAAGTCGCAGCGGGTGGCTGCGCGCTCTATGTCTAAAGATCACGGTGTTTCTTAGTGTTTGTTTTCTGTGTTTGCCTTGCTATCCTTTTTGTCTCACTCAGGGATCCGTAGCTTCTCCTCCTCAGCTGTTTCTTGTCTGCCACTCCCAAACTCCTTATATTCTCCTCTCACACTTCTCTTGTTGCCAGTTATAGAGCTTCCTGCCTGGACATCTATGCTGACCCACTGGAGCTGAGAATCTGGTTGTTGTCCCAGAGTGCTACCCTCCGGATCCCTGTTGGGCTTTTGTTGTCTCCTGTTGTTGCCCACCTGGGATTATATGTTTAGTTTGTATTGTCTGTCCTCCCCTTGGTGTTTTCCTTTAGAGCTAGTGGTGCGGACTAGTGTTCCCACCGCCCTGTTCACTATCTAGGGCTCATCCTAGGGAAAGCCAGGGTTTTAGGCACGTGATCGGCGTACGGGTGAGGAACCCGTCTAGGGACGACAGGGCAGCCAGGTGCCAGCCGCAAGGTGATTCAGGGGTCACCACCTTCCCTCTCACTAGGGCAGGGCCTCCCTCTTTTCCTCCCTCCGTGTCACGTATGTGACAGTTACGCCGATCGTGATATTATAACTGGCCCTTATTTTTTTTGAGAAAAAAAAATAAAAATAATTTTTTTTTTTTCTCTACTTAGAATCCAATATGGATCCTATTGCTGCTTTGGCAAAACAGCTTCAAGGCCTGTCTTTGGAGGTGGCAGGATTAAAGGCGTCTGTCCTCCAACAGCAGCAGCAAATGCAGCAGACCGTAAGCCCAGCGGTTGCTATGGGTAACCAGGTTGTTACAGAACCAGGGTAACCAGGTTGTTACAGAACCCAAGGTTGTTCTTCCTGACAGATTTTCTGGGGGAAGGGACAAATTTGTGTTGTTCCGTGAGGCCTGCAAATTATATTTTAAGCTGCGCCCTTACTCCTCAGGTAATGAAGAACAGCGGGTGGGGATTGTTATTTCCCTGCTTCAGGGGGACCCGCAATCCTGGGCGTTCTCGTTACCCCCTGGTTCCCAGGCTCTCCGGTCAGTGGAGGGATTTTTTGGGGCTTTGGGTCTCATATATGATGACCCTGACCGTGTCGCCCTGGCTGAGTCGAAGTTACGGAGACTCCTACAGGGAGATCGGCCAGCAGAGGAATATTGCTCAGAGTTCCGCAGGTGGGCTACGGATACTCAGTGGAACGACCCGGCTCTCAGGAGTCAGTTCTGCTCTGGGTTATCTGAAAGGGTTAAGGATGCGCTGGCGCTGTATGAGACCCCCCTTTCCCTTGATGCTGTTATGTCCCTCTCTATCAGGATAGATAGACGTCTTAGGGAGAGATCGAAAATTCCTGAGCAATCGGTAACCTCTCCCAAGCAGCAGTTAGTCTGTACTGACTTGGATGAGCCTATGCAGCTAGGAGGAACTTCTCGTCTGGTCCGTCCTCCTGAGGTTCGCCGTAGGTGGGGGGCTTGTTTTTTCTGTGGGGGGAAGGGTCATTTCATTAATGTCTGTCCCTCCTTTCCCAAAAACAAAAGACCGTCGGAAAACTACTAACCCCAGGCTGTGCGGAGGATGTCAGCCGGGGGGTATACGTTTCCTCCATACGAACATCTCAATTTGTGTTGCCAGCGGTTATTGTTTTTGGTGTTAAGACGGAGTCTATTTCTTTTTTTCTAGACAGTGGTGCAGGGGTAAATTTGATAGATGCCCATTTTGCCCGCACTATGGGTTTGTCTCTCTGTACGCTGCAGAGACCCATTCCCATATTCGCTATTGACTCTGCTCCTCTGTCTCAGAGAAACCTCACTCACGTTGTCCATAACTTACATCTTCGGGTAGGGGACCACCATAAGGAGCGTCTTTCATGTTACGTTCTGGAGGGCCTTCCCTCTCCTGTGGTATTGGGTCTTCCCTGGTTGGTAGCGCACAATCCAGTGGTGGATTGGCAGGCCAGGGAGATATTGGAGTGGAGTGAGCATTGCAGAGAGAATTGCTTAAATAACAATTGCTTAATCGCCTCCATAGCTTCCCTACCTACATTTATTTCGGACTTTGAGGACGTTTTTTCTGAAAAGGGTTGTCAGAAGCTACCACCTCATCGTCCTTATGATTGCCCGGTTAACCTGATTCCCGGTGCAAAATTACCCAAGTCCAGGTTGTATAATCTTTCGGGTCCCGAGAGACAAGCCATGAAAGATTATATCTCCGAGAGTCTGGCCAAGGGACACATCAGACCCTCTTCTTCACCCGTGGCTGCAGGGTTTTTCTTTGTTAAAAAGAAAGATGGGGGCCTGCGTCCTTGCCTAGATTTCCGTGAGCTAAACCGGATAACCGTCCGAGACCCATACCCTCTTCCTCTCATTCCTGACCTTTTTAATCAGATTGCGGGTGCTAGGTGGTTCTCCAAACTTGATCTTAGGGGGGCCTACAATCTGATTCGTATCAAGGAAGGGGATGAGTGGAAGACAGCTTTTAACACCCCTGAGGGGCATTACGAAAATTTAGTCATGCCTTTCGGTCTGACCAATGCCCCTGCTGTCTTCCAACATTTCGTTAATGATATTTTTAGTCATCTCATCGGCAGGTTTGTAGTCATATACCTAGATGATATCTTAATTTATTCGGCTGATCTGAAAACACATGAAGTACATGTCAGGCAAGTACTGCAGGTCCTACGGACGAATAAATTATATGCGAAAATTGAAAAATGTGTCTTCGCCGTTCAGGAAATACAATTCCTGGGATATCTATTATCTGCTTCAGGTTTCCGTATGGATCCTGGGAAGGTCCAGGCAATTTTAGATTGGGATCTTCCTGAGAACCTTAAAGCTCTACAACGGTTTTTGGGTTTCGCAAATTTCTACAGAAAGTTTATTAAAAATTATTCAGTGATCGTTAAACCCCTTACTGACATGACTAGGAAGGGGACTGATTTTTCTAAATGGTCTGATGCCGCTAAAATTGCATTTTCCTCTCTAAAAGAGAGATTTACCTCGGCACCTGTTCTAATTCAACCTGATGTCTCCCAGCCTTTTATTGTTGAAGTTGATGCGTCGGAGGTGGGAGTGGGGGCTGTATTGTCTCAGGGTCCGTCTCCTGGCAAATGGCGTCCTTGCGCTTTCTTTTCCAAAAAATTATCTGCAGCAGAAAAGAACCATGATATTGGAAATAGGGAACTGTTGGCGATTAAACTGGCGTTTGAAGAGTGGCGTCACTTCTTAGAGGGAGCAATCCACCCCGTCACGGTAATTACGGATCACAAAAACCTTCTGTACCTAGAATTGGCTAAGCGTCTCACCCCTAGACAAGCTAGGTGGTCGCTATTCTTTACCAGATTTAACTTTGTAATCACCTATCGTCCTGGGGCAAAAAATACCAAGGCAGACGCATTGTCTCGTAGTTTCCCTGGAGGGGGTAATGTTAGTGATCCGGTACCTATTTTACAAAGAGGAGTGGTTGTCTCTGCTGTACACTCTGTTCTAGAGGGAAAGGTGTTAGAGGCCCAGGGGGACGCCCCGGCCTCTTGCCCCTCAGAGAAATTGTTTGTACCGTTAAACCTACATCTTGAGTTATTGAAGGAACATCATAATTCGGCACTTGCTGGGCACCCGGGTAGTAAAGCAACCTTGGAGCTATTGTCTCGTCGTTTTTGGTGGCCAAGGTTGCGTCAGGATGTAATAGATTTCGTGTCTACTTGTTCTACTTGTGCACGCGCGAAAGTCTCTCATACACGTCCAGCAGGGTCTTTATTGCCACTTTTCATCCCCAATAGACCATGGACACATCTATCAATGGATTTCATCACTGACTTACCTTTGTCTGCGGGTAAAACAGTTATCTTGGTAGTAGTAGACAGGTTTAGCAAAATGGTACATTTTATTGCGCTACCCGCACTTCCTAATGCTAAGACTCTTGCTCAGGTGTTTATCAGTGAAATCGTGAAGCTTCACGGGGTCCCTTCCGATGTGGTTTCGGATCGGGGAACCCAGTTTATTTCTAAGTTTTGGAAAGCTTTTTGTACCCGTTTAGGGGTACACTTATCCTTTTCCTCAGCTTTCCATCCTCAGTCGAATGGACAGACTGAGCGTACCAACCAAAACCTAGAAACATATTTAAGGTGTTTTGCGTCTGAAAACCAAGAGGTGTGGTCATCATATTTACCGTTAGCCGAGTTTGCCATAAATAATCGCCGTCAGGAATCCACTGGCAAGTCACCATTTCTTGGTGCATACGGTTTTCATCCCCAATTTTGTACTTTCAAAGAGGGGGGGTCTTCTGGGGTTCCCGAAGAGGAACGGTTTTCTTCATCTCTTTCATCGGTATGGCAGAAGGTGCAAGCTAACTTGAAAAATATGAGTGGTAAATACAAATGCATGGCCGATAAGAAACGGTCGCCAGGTCCGGACCTAGGAGTGAATGACTATGTGTGGTTGTCTACTAGGAATATTAAGTTGAAGGTTCCCTCTTGGAAACTGGGTCCTAGGTTCATTGGTCCTTATAAAATTGTAGCAGTCATTAACCCTGTGGCTTTTCGCCTGGAGCTACCTCAGACTTTTAAGATCCATAACGTCTTCCATAAGTCGTTGCTCAAGAAGTATGTTCCACCTCTAGAACCATCACCGCTGCCACCTCCTCCTGTTGTTGTGGATGGTAATCTGGAGTTTCAAATATCCAGAATTGTTGATTCTCGTCGGGTCCGCCGCTCTCTTCAGTATCTGGTGCATTGGAGGGGTTACGGTCCCGAGGAAAGAATGTGGGTTCCAGCATCAGAGGTAAACGCCAACAGGTTGATTCAGGCTTTCCATGTCTCTCATCCGGAGAGACCTGGTCCTGAGTGTCCGGAGGCCCCTCGTGAAAGGGGGGGTACTGTCACGAGGGTGTCAAGAGCCACGTCTGACTCCGTTATACCCGGGGTCAGGAAGTCGCAGCGGGTGGCTGCGCGCTCTATGTCTAAAGATCATGGTGTTTCTTAGTGTTTGTTTTCTGTGTTTGCCTTGCTATCCTTTTTGTCTCACTCAGGGATCCGTAGCTTCTCCTCCTCAGCTGTTCCTTGTCTGCCACTCCCAAACTCCTTATATTCTCCTCTCACACTTCTCTTGTTGCCAGTTATAGAGCTTCCTGCCTGGACATCTATGCTGACCCACTGGAGCTGAGAATCTGGTTGTTGTCCCAGAGTGCTACCCTCCGGATCCCTGTTGGGCTTTTGTTGTCTCCTGTTGTTGCCCACCTGGGATTATATGTTTAGTTTGTATTGTCTGTCCTCCCCTTGGTGTTTTCCTTTAGAGCTAGTGGTGCGGACTAGTGTTCCCACCGCCCTGTTCACTATCTAGGGCTCATCCTAGGGAAAGCCAGGGTTTTAGGCACGTGATCAGCGTACGGGTGAGGAACCCGTCTAGGGACGACAGGGCAGCCAGGTGCCAGCCGCAAGGTGATTCAGGGGTCACCACCTTCCCTCTCACTAGGGCAGGGCCTCCCTCTTTTCCTCCCTCCGTGTCACGTATGTGACAGTTACGCCGATCGTGATAGATACTCCCTGGTTCATAGAAACACCCGTGCTGGAAGGGTGTGGATTTGCAGATCCCACTTCCAATCCTATCTGCCAATCCCAATAAAATCCGGCCCAGACTACACAAACAAGAACCTCAACAACCTACATGCTGCTGAGACTATTACATCCCTGACTTTAGCTATCCCATCCAGTTGAGGTATCTGAGTGGGATATACGCCTCTTCCCGTACTGTCCACCTTATCAATATATATATATACATATTGTTTGGTCTAGTGTTAGGGTTAGCGGTTCGAAAAATAAAATTTTTAAAATACACACATATATATATATATATATATATAAAAAAAGTTTTAGTTGGCATCATAAAAAATGGCTGGGATTATGCATACTGCAGAGGAGGCATACGCATTTAGCTGTTCTGATACAGAAAGTGCAAGAGAGACAGAACAGTTTCAAATTTCGTCATCATCCGCTAACACTAGTGATGACGAGCCATAGCAAAGTCGCAAACGAGACTCTTTCCCTGGCACTAGCACCATTGACCCCGAATGGATGCCCACAGAGTCATATACTCCGTCTGTTCCAGAATTGAATTCTGTCACAGGTATCCGTTATGATGTCATGGGGTTTAGGGGGGTGGAATTTTTAAAATTTCTTATCAGAAGAACTGTTAAATTTGATGGTTGAGCAGACCAATTTATACGCTGCTAAATTCATCGCTAGTCACCCCACCTCATATTACGCCAACAATGGCGTATGGTGCCCTGTTGTTGTAGCGGACATTTTAAAAATGGATGTGTTGTACGATACCCCATATACAGGGAAGTAATAATAAGACAGCAATTTGAGACAATACTGCGATTTCTTCATTTAGCTGACAACACACAGTGCCCCCCACATGATGACACCAGCCATGACAGGCTTTATAAAATTAGGCCCCTTATAAATTAGTTAAATGAAAAATTTAAAGAGGCCTACACCCCAGAAAAAATTATTGCAGTGGACGAGTCACTTGTCCTATTTAAAGGCAGGCTTCAATTTTGCCAAAATTTGCCAAGGAAGAGGACACGATTTGTGCTAAAAATGTATAAGCTCTGTGAGAGCGGATCTGGCTACACCTATAAATTTAGAGTGTATTAAGGCAAATATACCCAGTTTTGCCATCCTGATTGCCCCCCTTCCCTCAAAGTGGCAGGCAAAATAGTGTGGGATCTTTTGCACCCTCTTTTAGATAAAGGGTACCACTTGTACGTCGACAATTATTACACCGGCTTACCCCTTTTCAGGTGCCTTTCAGTCAGAAAGACAGTGGCATGTGGCACCATACGCCGCAATCAAAGAGGCCTGCCCAAGCCTTTAGTCAACCAAAAATTGAAGTCTGGGGAATAAAGGGCTTTTGCAATGGGGACATCTTACTTGTAAAATATATATACAAAAAAGACGTTCTCATAATGACATAATGATAATCCAGACAGTAACAGCCCTGTTCCTGTGTGCGGCACAAATACCACCGTTGGTAAACCTGTCTGCATACAGGATTACAATAAATATATTGGTGGGGAGGACCTTGCAGACCAAATGCTGCAGCCCTATAGCACGGTCAGGCAATCCCGCATTTGGAATAAGAAACTTGCAGCCCACCTTATACAAGTAGCCCTGTATAATTCTTTTGTCATGTTCCAAAAAGCAGGGAACCAAGGAACATATCTTGATTTTGAAGAACAAATCCTAAAAAAAATTATATTTGGAGAGCAGCACCAGGAGAGCATTGGGATAGCGTCATCTAGTCATGCCAGCAGAATTATCCCAGGGCAACATTTCCCATCAGAGGTGCCCCCTACTGCGAAAAAAAAGCAGAGCCCAAAAGAGATGTAGGGTCTGTTACAAGAATGGGATACGGCGGGATACCATATACCAATGTGAAACCTGTCCAGATAAGCCTGGACTTTGTATTAAGCAGTGTTTCCACATTTACCATACTTCCCTAGATTATTAATATAATCAATTAGCATTTTTTTGGTACTTCTTTTATGCACTTTTGGCTATTTTTAATTTATTATGCAATCCACTATTTTTTAACACTCCACATTTCATTATATTAGCCAATTATAATTTGGAAAAATTAGACTCCAAAATGTAAAAATAAATTCTCATTACACCCCTAGATGAATACCGTAAAATAATACAATTCTCACTACACCCCTAGATGAATATTTTAGGGGGTGTAGTTTCCAAAATGGGGTCACATTTTGGGGTACCTCAGGGTAACTTCAAATGTGACACAGCGACTGAAAATTATTCCAGTAAAATCTGTCCTTCAAAAACCATATTGTGCTCTATCTGTTCTAAGCTCTGCCTTACGCCCCATACACCAGTCGGCAACCACATATGGGGTGTTGCCGTATTCAGGAAAAAATGGGTAACAAATTTTGTGGTGACTTTCTCCTGTTACCCCTTGTGACAATGAAAAACTTGGGCCTAAAGTCACATTTATTTTTTTTTAAATATGTAATTTTATGCTTTCTAAATTCCATGGAAAACATATTGGGCCAAAGTGCTCACTACACCCACCCCTTTAAAAATTACTTGGGGGATGTAGTTTCCAAAATGGGGTACCTCTGGGTACCTTCAAATGCGGCACAACGCCTGAAAATTATTCCAGTGAAATCTGCCCTCCAAAAGCCATATTGTGCTCCATCTGTTCTAAGCTCTGCCATGCGTCCATATAGCAGTCGACAACCATATATGGGGTGTTACTGTAAACTGCAGAATCAGGGTAATAGATATTGGCTGTGATGACTTATTTCAGCCACTAGAGGCCACTGTGGCTCTGAGTAAGAGGAAGCTGAACTGTTTCTGAGATACACTAGAGGTAGGAGGAGCCAGAAGTTCCCGGGGTTTGAGTCCTGGCTGGAGGTGTGTGTGTGCCCTGGTAGCTGTGAGGATAGCTGCCATGTTAGAAGTCAAGTAAAGGCTAGTGATGGGACACGGAGTCTGACTGATGGAGTCCTGAGAAGCTGGCTGTGTTGGAGACAGGTCAAGATAGACTCTGAACTCAAGTGCTGCAGTTGTAACCCAGAAAAAAGAGACTGCACAGTGTTTTACAGAGGAGTGGGATCCTGTGTCAGAGACCAGTACAAGCCGGATCCTTCCTGCCAGAGCTGAAGAAAATCTGCATCTGCTGTAGCCAGAGAGAGAAAGACAGACAAGCAAGCAACCGGACCTGGAGCCAGACTGCATCTTATTGGATCCAGGAGAATCTGCAGAACTGTGAGTGGCACTGGTGCCAAACTGTGATAGGTTATAGAGTCAGGGACTTAGTCAGTGCGCTGTAGAAGCGTCCCCTGAGTAGCAGGGCTAGATAGGAAATAAATGTTCAGAGTAGCTTGTAAGCTTTCTGTTTGCTGTTTAGTATTATTCTGTGTCTATGCAAAATTCCTATACCATTGTTGATGACTTATGTTCACCTGTTCATACCATTTGCGTAATTGACCCATTGTGCCTCTGGTGCGGTGGTACTGTACTGTTATTCAGGTTTTCCGGCAGTTTCATTTTGCTCCTTAATAAAGCCGGTTTTTGCTTCAGTCTCCTTGTCCGCTGTACTGTACTTAAATCCTGCCTTGCGGTCTCTCCTTCCCTGACCGCTACAACTGTACTACAAGTATATTGAAGTGATGAATACCCTAAATGTTAGCTGTATAATGTTCTAATCACAATGATCCAAAAACAATGGCGAATAAAAATGACATACAAACATAAGCTAAAGAAATGATTGAAATATAGTACCTTATACGCTTCATCTCATACGTTAACTCATCATTTCTTCAGAGGTCTCTTTAGCACTTCTCAGTAAGGGGGCAATTTGGGTTATTAATGTGTTATGAATTTTTTTTAAATACGTTTGGAACATTATTTGGATTTGGAGAAGTACAGGAGATGATAAAGAGAAGGGTTGCTATAGAGGCACTTGTCCTAAAACCTCCAGAGAACAGCTAGAGAGTTATCTTCCCTACTTGAAGATTACATAATTGTACTTTCAGGTCTCTTACTTCCCGTCTCTACTTTTTTATAATGTAATGAGTGTTAGATGCCAAATAAGAGTGCACAATGCGCACCCCATGCAAAGTCTGCAAAAGTGTTCCTTAAGGTAATCAGGCAGGAAAATATGGATGCATGGTTTGTTAATGTCATACACAAGGAAACAAGTTTTAGAAGCCTATTGAGCATGTTCTTGATATTTTTTCATTGTTTAAATGCATCTTAAATAAATAAAAAAAAACACTATAAAACTTTCAAAATAGTCTGGAATAAAATGTCCTACAATTTTGTTTGCACAGCTTCTATGCAGACCTATTTGTACTGAGTTTGCTACTTTTTCTGCCTCATGGAAACCTTATGTGAAACCTTATGAGTCGCCTGATCTTGTAGTCACGTGTTCCCTTTCATCTGCCCTCTGCTTCTTTCTATCCTTGCTCAGTACTAACATGGTGAACTATAGTTTTGTGTAGTTGCCATGTGAGGGTACATTCCAACTAGTAGCCACATGGTCATGAGAGACTGGTGTCTAGAGATGATTCATTAACTTCTATGGTAGAGTTTTGTGCGCATGCTCTGTGACCTCTGCAGAAGTCACTGTGAAGGGAGGGGGAGTTGATAGGCCAGATCCAAAATTTGAGACAGGTGGATCCTATGCTACCTATACAGAGGTGTTGTCTTTCATTGTACTGTTGTCTGGAAAGATAATGAGATAACTGCTTAAAAGTGATCTCTTCAGAGCAAGAAGTATCAGCAGCCAGCCCTGTGATGTCACAGCCCTATAAATACGGCAGCCATTTTAGATTCTGCCATTTCCAGCGTTCAGAGTGCAGGGACAGATGTGTGAAGGAGTGGAAAAACGATTGTGGAAAAAAAATCCAAATAGTCACCAGACAGCTCTGTCATTCCAGATTTTTGTTATTGGGCTGCAAGTGGAATGTTGAAATTTTTTTGTGGCTTATATCTTATTCAGTACGACAAAAAAAATATATACACATTTTACTTCTGTAGTTAATTCTGTTGAAAGCGTATAGGGGCGTATTTCAGTACAACAAAAAAAATATATATTCTCAGTTCACTTCTGCAGTTATTTCTGGTGAAGGCGTATAGGGGCGTATTTTATTAAAAAAAGAAAAAATATATACACACTGCACTGTTGAAGTTATTTCTGGTGAAAGCGCATAGGGGTGTAGTTCAGTACTACAAGAAAAATATATCTGCACTTCACACTTTAATTGTTTTCTGGTCAAAGCGTATAGTGGCCTATTTTGAGTCCAACAAGAAAAATATATTCTCAGGTCACTTCAGCAGTTACAGTATTTCTGGTAAAAGCGTATAGGGGCGTTGTTCAGTACAACAAGAAAAATATATACACACTGCACTGTTGTAGTTATTTCTGGAGAACATGTATAGGGGTGTATTTCAGTAAAAAAAGAAAAATATATGCGCACTGCACTGATGCAGCTATTTCTGGTAAAAGTTTATAGGGGCGTAGCTCAGTAAAAAAAGAAAAATATATACGCACAGCACTGTTGCAGATATTTCTGGTGAAAACATATAGGGGTGTATTTCAGTAAAAAAAGAAAAATATATACGCACTGCACTGATGCAGTTATTTCTGGTGAAAGCGTATGAGGCGTATTTCAGTAAAAAAAGAAAAATATATATGCACTGCACTGATTGCAGTTATTTCTGGTGAAAGCGTATAGGGGCATATTTCAAAACTACATGAAAAATATATGCGCACTAAACTTGTTACGTTTTTTCTGGTCAAAGCGTATAGGGTCATATTCTAGCACAACAAGAAAAATATATTCTCAGTGCATTCCTGCAGTTAATTCTGGTGAAAGCGTATAGTGGCCTATTTCAGTACAAACAGAAAAATACATTCTCAGTTCACGTCGGCGGCGGTTATATGTATTGAAAGCGTTTAGTGGCTTATTTCAGTACAAACAGAAAAATACATTCTCAGTTCACATCACATCGGTTATATGTGTTGAAAGCATGGCTGTGAGTCAGCAGAGTGGCAGCAGTGGGAGGTCCAGAGCCAAAAGTGCCCGGAGTAGAGCACCTGCTTCACAGCAGCCTACCTACCCGGGAAGTAGCAGGGTTTCACGGAAGTAGCGTCTGTAGCAAACAGTCAGTGCGGCAGTTATACGTGGTAAAATCTTTATTGAAGTATTTCGGTCTAAAAACAAAATGTATTCAGTGGTCAGTGCTGCAGTTATATGCGGTAAAATCTCCATGATGTCTCCATGATAAGAAAAACAAATTTTATTCAGCATTCAACGCTGTATTAACATGTGGTAAAATCTTTATTGAAGTATGTCAGTCGAAAAACAAAATTAATTCAGTGGTCAGCGCTGCGGTTATATGTGGTAAATTATTTATTAAAGTATTTCAGTCGAAAAACAACATTTATTCTACTTTCAGCTCTGCGGTTATATGCGGTAAAATCTTTAGTGACGTATCTTGATGAACTTCGCGACTCTTCCGGGCTCAAAGCTATCTTGACGCTTTGACTTGTCACTTGTCTGTAGCTACTAGAGGCCTGTTCATGCCAGGCAGGCTCCCTCAGAAATATCTTGGTCGATCGAGACTCTGTCATTGTGTCATTTTGTGGCTTCCTCATGCTGCTGCCACCTCCACACTCTGTCATTGTGCCACTCTGTGGCCTCCTGATTCTGCTGCCACCTCCAGACTTTGTCATTGTGCCGCTCTATGGTCTCCTCCTGATGCTGCTGCTGCCACCACCAGACTCTGTCGTTGTGCCACTCTGTGGCCTACTTATGCTGCTGCCACCTTCAGACTCGGTCATTGTGCCACTTGTTGGCCTCTTGATACTGCTTCCACCTCTAGACCCTGTCATTGGGCCACTCTGTGGTCTCCTCATGCTGCTTCCACCTCACCACTATGTCATAGGTCCACTCTGAGGACTTCTCATGCTGTTCCCACCCTTCACCACTTCATGACTGGTCCACTATTTTGCTTTCAGCCTGGCTGACATCAGGATTTATTTGATACTTCTTCTGATCTGTCAGAAGGAAGGAAATATGAGATGCACAACGGATCATGTCTGTGTAGCAGCTTTAAGGCATGTATAGTCCCATCAGAAATGGCTTATGAATTGGTAGCCAAAAGCAGGAGTGGGTAGAAAACACAGAAGACATGCAAATATTCGGTTCACCTATCATCTCTGTTTTAGATACACTTCTGTTTTTTGGCTTTAGCAATACTGATGGATTACTGACCAAATGCTGACCGAGTGAAGGCAGATGATCCACAGACAGGATTTGTTTTTTGCGGATTATTGTTCTGACGAATCAGAGGAAGGGCAAAATAATCAGTGACATCAACACAAACTTACTGCTGACACCCTCTCCACTCTGACTGGGGGGCTCTACTTTTATAAGCGTTTAACCCCTTCACGCATTGTCACGTACATGTATTGGGGGAATGTGGTGCTTTACCGCATTCCCACGTGCATGTACGTGATGTGATCCGGCGGGTGCAGGAGCTGCACCCGCCCAATCCGCACCACATGCCCTGCTGCATCCGCCAGCATTACTGTATGCGGTGATACTGGCGGATTAACCCTTTCACATACCACGGTCAGCTCTGACCACGGCATGTGTGGGCTTTACAGAGGAAGGGGGCTCCCGCTGACTCCATCGGCCCCACGCTCTGAGCTTGCAGGGGGCCAATGGTTGCCATGGCAGCCTCGATGTCTTACAGTGTAAGACGTTGACAGTTCAATTCAGTACAATACATACTGTAATGTATTGTACTGAATTTAAAAAAAGGAATCAAACCCTGAAAACGTGAAGTCCCATAGTGTGACAAATATAAAAAGTAAAAACAATGTGTTTTTTTTATAATAAAAGTTACGTGTAAAAAAAAAAGGATCCTTTTCCCAAAATAAAGTTAAAAAAAATGTTAAAAACAGGGGAAATAAGAAAAGAAGACATATTAGGTATCACTGCATCTGTATCGACTGGCTCTATAAAAATATCACATGACCTAACCCCCCAGGTGAACACCATAAATTTTTTTAAATAAAAACGGTGCTAAAAAAAAAACTTTTTTTGTCACCTTACATCACTAAAAGTGCAACACCAAGCGATCAAAATCACCCAAAAAGTAAAAACACTATGGCTCTCAGACTATGGAGACACTAAAACATGATTTTTTTGTTCGAAAAATGCTTTTATTGTGTTAAAGGTTTTCCACCATCAGATTTTGCCATATGTAGCTGACTGACACTAGCAATGTGCTAGTGTCAGCAGTACATAACAGTCTTCTTTGTTCACTTCTGTCTGCGGCAGAACGTAATTTTATCCATATGCTAATAAGCCTCTAGGTGCTATGTGGGCGTCGATTCAGCACTGCTCCTGCGCCGACTACATTACAGTGAGGAAGCCGGCACCAGGAGCGCGGCATTCACTCACTGCGCCTGCATCGAATACAGAATCACACGGTGCAGGAGCCGGATGTCAAATCGGGCGTCAATCAAGAGGAGCGGGGCAGACTAGAAGAACTACATGGGTGGCGAAAATGGTCAGTAGACAGAGCCTCTAGGTGCTGAATCGACCCCCACATAGCACCTAGAGGCTCATTAGCATATGGATAAAAGTATGTTTTTTAGGTGAACGGCCGCCGACAGAAGTAAACAAAGAAGACTGTTATGTACTGCTGACACTAGCACATCTCTTGTGTCAGTTAGCTACATGTGGCAAAATCTGGTAGAAACCCTTTAAATGTAAAAAAAAAAAAAAAAAAAGTAGACATATTAGGTATTGCTGCATCCATAACAACCTGCTCTATAAAAATACCACATGACCTACCCCCTCAGGAGAACACTGTAAAAAAGATAAAATAACGGTGTCAAAAAAGCAATTTTTTGGCACCTTACATCACAAAAAGTGTAAAAGCAAGCGATCAAAAGGTTATATGCGCACCAAAATAGTGCCAATCAAACCGTCACCTCATCCTGCAAAAATCATACCTTACCTAAAACAATCGCCCCAAAAATATGGCTTTCAGACTATTGAGACACTTTGTTTAAAAAATGATATTATTGTGTAAAACAAATAAATAAAAAAAAGTATACATTTTAGGTATTGCCGTGTCTGTAAGGACCGGCTCTATAAAAATATAACATAACCATCACCTCATCCCGCAAAAAAAGAGCCCCTACCTAAGACAAAAAAATAAAAAAACTATGGCAATCAGATTATGGAGACACTATGGAGACACTAAGGCCCCTTTCACACGGGAGTCGCAGGTGAGGGCCGGATGTGTTCAGGGTGCATTGCGGCAAACCTGTGTGCATATGCATGCAATTTCAGTCCGTTTTTGTCTGCGATTGCATTCCATTGTTCAGTTTTTTCCGCATGAGTGCAATGCGTTTTGCACGCGCGTGATAAAAAACTGAATGTGGTACCCAGACCCGAACCCGGACTTCTTCACTAAAGTTCGGGTTTGGGTTAGGTGTTCTGTTGATTTTATTATTTTCCCTTCTAACATGGTTAGAAGGGAAAATAATATCATTCTTTAATACAGAATGCTTAGTAAAATGTCCCTTGAGGGTAAAAAAAAATAATAAAAAAATTACTCACCTCATCCACTTGATCGTGCAGCCGATATCGTCTTCTTTCTTCTTCCTGCATTACCTGCAAAAGGACCTTCGATGACGTCGAAGAAGAAAGAAGACGATACCGGCTGCGCGATCAAGTGAATGAGGTGAGTAATTTTTTCATTATTTTTCTAACCCTTAAAGGACATTTTACTTAGCATTCTGTATTAAAGAATGCTATTATTTTCCTTTATAATCATGTTATAATGGAAAATAATAAAGTGAATGGACCTCATCCCTATTTCTTATCATCTCCTTAGCAACCATACGTGAAAATCGCATTGCATCCGCACTTGCTTGCCTGCTTTCATGAAAAACGCAGACTATAGAACATCCTGCGATTTTCATGCAACACGCAAGTGATGCGCAAAAAACACAGTCCCATTGAAATGAATGGGTCAGGATTCAGTGCGGGTGCAATGCGTTCACGTCACGCATTGCACACGCGCGCGGGAAAGCTCGTCCGTGTGAAAGGGACCTAAAACATTATTTTTGTTTCAAAAATTATATTATTGTGTAAAACTTTAATAAATAAAAAAAAAAGTATACATATTAGGTATTTCCACATCTGTAACAACCTGCTCTATAAAAGTACCACATAACCTAACCCATCAGATGTACAACGTAAAAAAAAAAAAAAAACTGTGTAAAAAAAGCTATTTTTTGCCACCTTACGTCACAAAAAGTGTAATACCAAGCGTTAAAAAATTCATACGCACCCTAAAATCATACCAATCAAACAGTCATCTCATTCCGTCCTACCTAGGACAATCGCCCAAAAAAATTAAAAAACTATGGCTCTCAAAATATGGAGACACTAAAACATGATTGTTTTGTTTCAAAAATGATATCATTGTGTAAAACTTAAATAAATAAAAACAAGTATACATATTAGGTAACGCTGCGTCCGTATCAACTGACTCTATACAAATATCACATGACCTAACCCCTAAGGTGAACACCGTCAAAAAAATTAAATATTACATCACAAAAAGTGTAATACCAAGCGATCAAAAAGTCATATGCACCTTAAAATGGTACCAATCAAACCGTCATCTCAAAAAAATTAGCCCTTACACAGTTGCCAAAAAATAAAATAAAAATATGGCTTTCAGAATATTGAGAAAAATCTATTTTTTTCATATTTGGTATTGTCGCGTCTGTAACAACCTGCTCTATAGAAATACCACATGATCTAACCTGTCTGATGAACATTGTAAATAACAAAAAATAAAAACTGTGCCAAAACAGCTATTTTTTGTTACCTTGCCTCACAAAAAGTGTAATATAGAGCAACCAAAAATCATGTGTACCCTAAAATAGTACCAACAAAACTGCCACCTTATCATGTAGTTTCCAAATGGGGTCATTTTTGGGGAGTTTCTTCTCTAGGGGTGCATCAGGAGGTCTTCAAATGTGACATGGCATCTTAAAATTATCCCAGTGAAATCTGCCTTCCAAAAATGATATGGCGTTCCTTTCCTTCTGTTCTGTCTTGTGCCCGTACAGCAGTTTACACCCACATATGGGATGTTTCTGTAAACAACAGAATCAGGACAATAAATATTGAGTTTTGTTTGGCTGTTAATCCTTGCTTTGTTACTGAAAAAAAATGGATTAAAATGGAAAATCTGCAAAAAAGTGAAATTGTGAAATTTCATCAGCATTTTCCTTTAATTCTTGTGGAACACCTAAAGGGTTAACAAAGTTTGTAAAATCAGTTTTGAATACCTTGAGGGGTGTAGTTTCAAAAAATAGGGTGATTTATGGGTGGTTTCTAATATGAAAGCCCCACAAAGTGACTTCATAACTGAGCTGGTCCTGAAAAAATCTGGTTTTGGAAATTTTCAGAAAAAATTTAAACATGAAGTAGACATATGGGGAATGTAAATTAATAACTATTTTTGGAGGTATTACTATCTATTATAAAAGTGGAGAAATTTGGAAATTTCCTAATTTTTCAAAATTTCAGGTAAATTTGGTACTTTTTAAGAAATAAAAATGAAATATTTTGACTCAATTTTGCCACTGTCATGAAGTGCAATATGTGACCAGAAAACAGTCGCAGAATGACCTGGAAAAGTAAAAGTGTTTTAAAGATATTGCCACATAATGTGACACATTTCAGATTTGCTAAATTAGGCTGCGTCCTGAAGGGGTTAATAGAACAGTTTCTGTAGACAGCTATGTGGAATCAGCTGACAACGGTGTAAAAGAAGTGCGCTTCTTCTTGATGCTCACATCTACCTGTAAGGGCTCGTTCACACGACCGTGTGAAGCCTGTGCCCGTGCTGTGGACAGCAAATTGCGGTCTGCAATGCACGAGCACCAACCGTGGCCCAGCCGTATGGGGATCGTGGACCCATTCACTTGAATGGGTCCGCGATCCCTCCGTTCTGCAAAAAGATAGAGCATGTTCTATCTTTTTGCGGTGCGGAGGCACGGAACGGAACCCCAGGAAGCACTCCATAGTGTTCTATTCCGTGCTTCGGTCCCGCATCTCCGGACCAATTAAAGTGAATGTGTCCTCATCTGTGATGCAGAATGCACAAGGAACAGTGCCCGTATATTGCGGATCTGCAAATGTGGTCCGCTATACGGCAACTGGCAGCACACGTTCGCGTGAACGTGCCCTAAGGCTGAGTTCATACTTGAGTTATTTGGTCAGTTTTGGCCCCGTGACTGCCCAAAAAAGTGAAGTGTGCAGTGATTCTAAGAGCGACCCCTGTCATCTGCATGTCATTTGGACTAACAGTAATATTTCACTACCACAGCAGAATCCCTATGCGTGTTACTGAAAGGCACAGTTTTCTACACCACTATAAAGGCTCTCTGCCGCCAGGAAATAGTCCTTTTTTAACGCAAATACATTTGGATCAAAGCAAATTTTTCCGAAAAATTCAGCGAAGCAGCGGAATGGAATTTTTGAAAAATTCGCTCATCTCTACTAATTACCATATCACTGCGACATCTCTACTGACACTCATTTTTTACTATTCTTGGGACATCCTTGAAGAGTAAAACTAAAGGACCAGGAGAATCTTTAGACTCTGCACCCTAGTCTAGCCATTACCAAATGGATTGCAACTTAGAGAATCCACATTTCAGGACCATAACTTCAACACCCTGAAAGCAATCTCATTTTAGCAACTGGAGAACAATTATATATTTCTCTTAAATATAGACATAGCAGTGTGGCAGGTTATTCTTACTGTGATATTTATTTCATTCTCATTGTGTGACCGTTGTCTTTTTATATAAATTTAAGGTTTTGCGTCTCACGTCTTAATGTGGATTTGTACTTTTGAAATACCATACGAGTATGTGTACAGCGGGACATACGCAGAAGATGGGCCCATGTAGTCCAAGAACTGATAGGTCAGTGGCGTGGTGAAAATAATTCCGGTTTTCTACGGTTCCCTGTTCAGCTACATGAGATGCAAGCATGGTATTTCCACCTTAGTTTGATACAGAAAAATAAAAGAGGAGAAGGAGACCATTCATTATGTTTCATGGATATCTATTCATCTATGCATCTATCTATCCATCTGTCTATCTATGCATCTATTTTATGATTATCTATAAAAGTCATCATTACTATTTTTTCAGCACATGGTGTATATTTAAAGGGAACCTGACATCTCGAAGATGCAATGTAAACTGCCCACTGTACCTTATTCATGCGCTTATGGAGCTCTGGAATTACATCCTGTTGCGGTATAACTAGTGAATGCGATGAACATTTTTAATCTTCTTTCTGCCGTATGGAAATGAGTTTGTTCAAGTCATGGAAGCCGGTGTTTTACTCTTCAAAGTCAAGGTTTCCCTGCCCGCCCGCAAAAAATGGATACTGACCGTGTGTGTTCCGCATTTTGAGGAACTGAACAGTCCTATCCTTGTCCATAACGCATACAAGAATAGGACCGGTCCTATATTTTTGCGGATGCCACAGAACGGACATAGGGATGCGCACAGCACACGGTGTGCGGTCTGCATCTTTTGCCGCCCCATTGAAATGACTAGGTCCACATCCGACCGGCAAATAAATGCGGATTGTATGCGAACAAAAATACGTTTAAGTGCATGAACCCTAAGGCATCAGGCAGGGAATGTTATCCCCAGGTCTAATTGGATCCCACGCAGAATCTGTCAATCAAGCTGCAGGAGGAGGGGAAACCTTGACTCGGAGGAGTAAAATGCCTCCCTCCTTGATTTGAATAGACTTATTTCCATATGGAGGGAAGAACATTAAAAGTGCATTTTTATCACATTTACTAGTTTAAATACTGCAACAATGCAGTGTCCCATTACGTGACCATGGGCACCGCAAACTTGTTTTTATTATGTTTTATTGCCATGTAATATGCCTGTATTTTGTACTTCATCTCATGTCATATTCTCCCATTTCACTGTGTGATTTGTACATGCAAGATCCTTTACACAGGCCTAGTTAGGATGCACTACACTAGTTTCTCCACAAGATGGGGCAGTGTATAAATAGCTTAGCTCAGACCTAGTTAGGCAGTTCAGAGTTCATTCTAGAACAGACCAGTTGAGTGCAGAGTAGATCTGAGAGCAGTCCAGTTGACTCATGAAACTTAGTCGGAAAGTAGCAGAAATGTAGCTGAATACCTGGAGGGAGGCTTATTCACAGCCTCTCTGCTCTGTCCCTGTCGGCTCCATAGTCCAGGGTTTCAAGCCTGCAACGATTCTACCTAGAGGTGAGAAATCCACTCCTATAGATCACCCCTCCGGAATGACCAGTGTCCAAGCTGCATTCAGCCAAGTATTCAAAGGATTACTACAATTTATTCAGGACAAAGGATCAGCAAGACAGCCATTACTTGAGGGCTTAGTAGGCACCTTTTGTACCAGGTGTAGGAGACAACTTCAGGCATCCTCACCACCAGTTTAAACCCTGAGGACAGTTTAGGCCAACTGTCAGAACAGCGCTGGAATAGAGATTAAGGATTCAGAAAAGCTCTTTCAACCAAGTTTAGAATAAGGTAAGAGTTTTTACCAGTTAAAGACTTTTATATGTTATAAGCCTAGTCCGAAGCAGTAGCTTTCACATTCATTACGAATAACCTGTCTTCCACTAAGGACTTGCATTCTCCTTCCCCCTTATGCATGGGAGACTGTATTTAATATCTGGCTGCACCAAGAGACTGTTATTATATGGATGTACTGTTACCAGGATTTATCTTCAGTAAAGTTCCACCTTGAATTTCATCCTTCTTGTCGCAGTCTCAAGTTCCTCAGTTAACACTATAGTAAATGGTTGTACCACCATAAAAGGTACTGGCGTCACGACTACTAGAGACCTTGCCACTGGCACATTAATACAGACCATCAAGGGCACCTCGAACCACCATCTGGCCAGTGTCCCTTACACCAGAGTGTGCCCCAGAGAATTCCTGTGCCTTTCTCCTTATCACTTATGCGAGCCTGCCCAGGGACGATGTAACCGTGAGTAACCAGAACTTTATTTACCTCGGCCCACCTAATGCTCACACCGTGACCTCATGTTTGGTCTGGCATAACGCAACAAGAACCTGATTTCTGATCCCCATATGCGCATACATAAGGTACTGTGGGCAGGTAAAATAGCATATCCGAGATGTCAGGTTCCCTTTAAGCTATGTATGTGTTATGTAAGAACAAAGTGGAAAGTTTGTGTCTGACTTTTATTTGACAATTTAATTTTTCTGTGGATCAGCAATCTTTTCGTCTTCGATATGTCACAGTTTATTCTTTTCAAGTCAAATTTTTTTTTAACTCATACATCTAAGTGTTGGGAATGTGCTGTGCTTTCTGGAATGTACATTTCATGAGGGTATGCATGGGTGAACAAAGTAAATAATGCAGTGCTAATAAAATACAAATTGAAGAGAGATTGAAGGGGTTTTATGGAACTTAAACATTGATGTTTCATTAGTTGGAGTCTGACTCCCCCACCCCACCCCCAACTGCAGGACCATCACTTATTAGTCATATGATACCATCTTAATGGGATGATACCTGATGGCCCTTATTTAGGGATCAGTAAACTCAATGGTGGGGCCACAGCACTCATTTACACACACAGGGCAAGTGTTCCTTATGCCCTGGCAATTCAGCTGAGTGCCATTAAAGTACATGAGAGTCAGCTGCAGTACCAGCTATTCATGTATATATGGTTGTGTCTGGATAAACAATGGATAATAGGCCGTGCTCCCTGAAGCCTTGCCTTTTTTTTATTTTATTTTTATTTATCAAGCTAATTGGTGGTAGTCCCAGGAACTGTCAGACTGGGTTTCTGCCCACCAGAGGAAATTATTTTTGAGGCCCAACCCATATGTTATCAATAAAGTCTAGCGACTGACTTCAAGGCAGCCAAATGCGTTTAGTTTTTTTCTCCTGGACCCTCCCACTGTGGTATCAGAGCCACTGGAGGATCCTCCGGTACCCTGGAGGGCCAGTCCAAACTTGGTGTCAGGGCAAGACACTTACCAATCAAATATGATGTCCTATCCCAAGGACCCTAATCCTAATTACCTGTAAATCATTTTTAGGCTTTCCCAGGCAAGTTTAGTTCCTCTCCGACATAGGCATGATCACATGGTCTGCTGTAGACAACTGTAACACCCCAGAGTGGTGTTACCGCTTCTGCACCTTGCTACTATCTTTTATGGTCTAACCTGTATGTCACCTATATATTTATTTGCACGTTCCTCAACACTGTGCATAAGAAGTCACTAAGAACTTAGGTAAACGTTTGAGTCCTTTCTTTGGGTGCTGGCTTATAAAGTTGCAAAACCAGAACATACAGTATAGTGAAAAAAGTCATTTGTAATCCCCATAAGGTAGTAGAATGGGTATTTGTAATCCATATAAGGTATGGTGCCAACAAGTGCTCACCCTTAAGTCCAAAATGTGGTTCTGGTAGCACGAGGTCTCTTACAGGAGGGTCTGGAAGTCTTCCTTTTGGATCCCATAGTTGAGGTCTCAAAAGTCCTTCTTTAAACTGTGGGACATCCTTATCACTGTTACTGCTAGCTCTGGTGCACTCTGCCGCTGTAACTCCAGCAGAAACTTTATCTGCGACCTCCTGGTGGCTTTCTGTGGCAGGACATTTAATTGGAGGATCACCCTCTTTTGGGGGATCCTCTGCAAGCCTTGTTTTTTTCCTGGTAGGTGACAGATTCTCTGGATAGCAAGAAAGGATAGACCCTTGATGTTTCATAGCAAGGAGCTCCAGATTTTTTAGTGGTTCTGGAGTGCATGGAGCAGTATCAGTGGACGCCTCCTTATCCTCGCACAGCGCATAAGGAGGAGAAACTTGCACTCCTAGTACTTGAGCGAGGTGCTGTGGTATACGGCAGAGCCCGTATTTATTTGTAGAGAAAACCACGCACACTCTTGTGAGTTTAGATATGCCAGGTGAATTTATTGTGAATCGTACAATCCCAAATGTGAAGTAAGTGCCTCAACATTTGCAACAATTAGCAAGAAAATAATTCTGCTGATAATATAACAAAATACTGCCCCAGTCGGGCATTTATTGCTCCGTATTTTAAAAACTTGTGTCGCGCCGCGAGTAGTATGAAGAGCTGCGATGTTTCAAGACGTTTTGGTCATATGGGACCTTTATCAGTAGATCGCGGGCTGAGGTACGGAGGGCGGGAGAGGATATAAGGAGCCTTATCCTTATCCTTGCACAACTTAGGGCAGTGCTCCTGTTTGGTGGGCTCAGGCTATACAGCAGCAGTAGTGGCAGTGATAATGGCCACAGACTGACCATGTGTGTCCCAGTGCTCCTATCTGGATGTGGCTGGACCCCAGGCTTTGGCTCCGAAGCAATAAATTAGGGGAATAATTGAGGGATTTGGGAGTCCAGACCTTGAGATGAAGTTCAATGGCAGCTTTACTTGAATAAACATTTCTCCAAACAGTTTCAGGCTTTGTCTTGGCAGCAGGCTTTAGCATTAAACTGACAGGCAAACTCAACTCTGCTCTATCCTTCTTTCACTCTGCTGTACTGACAAGCTGACTTGTTGTCTTTGTTTCCTCTTTATGCGGCACTTCACCCTTGTAGTCAGACTTATAGGGTCTCAACCAGAACTGCCCCACCTCCTTCTGTTAGCAAGCAGAACTGGCCCACTTCTGACCAAAGGGGGGTGGGGGGGGAATGGAATGGTGAGTTCCATTCTATCTAACTATAGCCCGGCCGTGTTTGCTGGACCTGCTGGTGAACCAGGCACATTACATGAACAGTTACATAACATTATTATAAATGCACAGTGTTAAGGAACCTGGAAATAAATATATAGGTGACATACAGGTTAGACCATAAAAGATAGTATCAAGATGCAGAACTAGTAACAACACTCTGGGGTTTTACACAACCACTGGCTTCAGCAGTGACTTGTCTCTTGTGGACACCTCACAGCTAGTGTTTGGCTTTAGTGGAGCAGCTGACCATGCCGATGCAGGGGAGGAATTAAACAAGCCATGGATTGAAATATGGACACACGAGAGCCAGCCCTGAGGACCAGAGCATTGCGAACAGGTAAGTATAATGTGTTCTCTAGGGGAGGCAGGCTGAGGGAATCCAGGAAAAATTATTTATTCCCGGACAACCCCTTTAAGATACTAGATTCATGACAGTGAAGCTGAATCCATTTTTAGAGAAATATCAGTGGACCCTAGTCTAGAGATGGCTAATCTCCGCTACTCCAGCTGTGGTGAAACTACGACTCCTAGCATGCTCCATTCATTTCTGATAACAGCCAAGCAAGTGTGCATCTTGGGAGTTGTCATTTTACCACAGCTGGAGTGCCGAAGGTTAGCCATCACTGCACTTAGTCCCTTTGATGGGGTATACTAGGCTTGAATTGGGGTTCCAGTTTTTCTTTGATGGCAAGAATAGTGCTGCAGACTAGAGATAAGCGAAGTTTTGAAAAATTTGATTCATTACAAATTAATAAATCAAAAATCGCTATAAATCAGGTATACCCAGGCCACTCTGTCTTAGGGTATGGCCACACGGGGCATATTTTTAATAATGAAGATTGCACTGTCTAGTCCTTGTTCATTGTTAATGGCTGCATGTCACCTTTAAACAGGGGCTGTTGCTGCTATGGGGTTTGGCTGGTTAGGAGGGGACACAATATGCGTGTGATTGCTGATCTGGCCTGCAATCTCCTGCAGGTTATATAACAGTAAACACTAAATATTAATCAGGTCTGGCATACTCACTTCTCCAACCCCAGCACTATCATGCCCTTCAGGTGGGAGCCCTTCTTCTGCCATTTGCTTTTCCTCCTTTTCCACATCATCTAATATTGATGTCATCATGAGCCTCCAGCTTCTCCTCTCTCTGCATCTTGCTGATTTCTCTAGGGCATGGAGACTTTAAAGGATGATTTGGAAGAAGGAAAGCCAGCAAAAGATGAGGATTGTCATTATCAAGACCTGGCGCCCTTAAGGGCTGCAGACTGGATGGTACTGGTTGGCATGCTGGCAGTGGGATAATAAAGGTTTCCATCTTATTGGTATTGAACTATATGTCTTAGTTTACGGCTGATGCAGGAATAAGTAAATGTAGAAATAAATAAAACTGATGCAGAATTAGTCTAACTGCAGTCTACCTGCAGTCTCCCTGCAGTCTTCCCTGCAGTTTCCCTTCAGTCTCCCTCTCCAATATTCTTTATAAAAGGACTTTGCAGCAACACTGTCCCTAGCACATGAGCGCTTGCCACATCTCTCCCTATGCTCAGCTCACAGGACATTTGCCAAGCGCGGTGTGGGAAGGGAAAAGGTACTAGGCCTGGAAACTAGGGAAAGGGGGAAAGGTCACCACCAAGTGAATCACTAACCCGAGCCCTGACAACTATAAGTATGAAGAGACCTTGCTGGTAGGAATGTTCATACGCTGGAACCTATAGCCCTATCTGACCCTAAAGGGCCATGGAAATAGTGTCAGGACAAGAGATGACCTGCTGAAGAAACAGGAGACTCCCTCAGGCCTAATACCAAAAGGTAGGGGAAAACCACGAACAAGAAATAGGGAGAAGATACTTAACTCCAAAATATGCAGACAAGCAGGAACTCAGAGGAAAACCAGACACCAGCTCTTCACAACCAAAAGGAGCTATCAACCGCATAGCATGATGGGTGGGGCTAGACTAAATAGAAGAGTAGGAATGACCACTTAAGCTGTACCTGAGACCAGAGGTGTGGTCATACCAGCAACAACACAGAAGAATGAAACCAGAGAGGCTGTCAGATCACATCACGTGTAGCCAGTCTCCTAGATGTTCTGACTCCTGTCACAGGAGAGACAGTGACAACAATACAAGATAAGGCTTTTATAGGGCTGTGACATCACAGGGGATGGCTATCTGCGGATTGGCTGGCTGCATGGCATTATGGGTGATCTCACGTTCCCGGGTTTCTTACTTTCACTTTGTAACATGTGCAGCCGACATTTTAGGAAAATCTGAATTCCACTTCGAATGCTTCGATCTGCTCAAAGCTACTGCAGACTGCCATATTTGTGCCTTTAAATTTACTAGTAAGACCGATAGAATCATGCATAAGAAATGTAAACCTTTCTACCTCTAGACTGTGTGTTATGATGGGAAATATCTTTTACATGATTACTACATCTTGAAGATTGGGCAAAATGTTTTATTTTTACCCAATATAGATAAATATTTTGCCTTATTTATATTACACATGAAGGAAACAACTGTAAATAATTTCTACCTTTTTTCTCATTCTTGTTTTATGCAGAATGTTCACTGTTGTTTTTTATCCCCTGACTTTAGGCATGTATATTAACGTGTCTTCTGTGAGTGTCGTTGGAGTTGCTAGGTTACAGACTGTCTGAGTCGTCTGCTAAATTATACTGAATTTATAAAAGTTTGTGCACCACATTTTTCTCATTTTACATTTTTGCAAAGTTGGACCTGATAGTTGGCATACTGTCTGAACCAGACACACATGCCATGTCATATTGATAAAAGTCATGTGCTAGTGATTTTGATTTAAATGGCATCTGTTATGACAGGTTAAGTTTTACATGGGTGTCATATGAATTTATAATGCAGCTTATTCCATTTTTAATGTGGAATATTAGTTCTAAATCTGTTTTCCATTCATATGTGAATCGCTTGTCAGTGTAGATTTATAAAGTAACCCCTTCTAAAGTTTATCTTGTTCTACTAAAGTCCATTTACAGCTAGACACTCAAAAGTAAACTACATATACTATTTGAGATATAGCGGACAGCCTATATACAATAACATCAGCCCATGTGGCTGTTCTGGATCCCTGGAGAGATGTGCCCATTGCAAGCTGGTCTTGTCCTGGTTTTAATATTTGAAGGAACCTACACAGAGATTTAGTCTCCATGGGCGCTGCAATGTTAGAGTTAGAAAAATGGGACAGTGACACAAGGACCTACTATGGTTATAACTTTAATGGTGTCAAGTAGTACCAAGAAGGGACCAAATTTTTGTTTAGGGGCTTCATTGCCCTTTGTGTATGACACTGCTGCCAATAGACATTTTAAAGTGATGCAACTATGGCTAATTTTTAGTTGTCCAAACAGTTTAAAGATCATTATTCACTAAAATGCTCTTTTCTATGTTTTGGCATCAATCGTTTTGCACTGGGCTATGTTTTGTCTTAACACTTACACCAAGATACTTCTGACGTTTATTCTGTCCGTATCTAAAAAACGAAATGGCTGCTCATAAATAGTAATTGCCCCCGTTGAATACATCAATCGGCCGGTCTGCCACATGACCTCACTTACACTCCTACTGAACAGGACTGTATGCAAGGCCTCATTAAAGTTTGGGGAAGATTAATCAAAAATAGTGTAAAGGAAAACTGACTTGGTTGCCAGTAACAACTAATCAGATTCCACCGTTCATTATCCTACGGGGATCTGAAAAATTAAATGTGGAATCTGATTGATTGCTATTGGCAACTAAGCCAGTTTACACCAGTTTTGATAAAACTCCTCCTTGGTCTTTAGACTCAATCAAGCAGACCTTCTAGTGATCACCTTTCTAGGAATTCACATCAGTGTGTAAATGGAAATCTCTAATCTAAAATGAGTAAAACATGAATTCAAAATAGTGCCCTGTTCTGTTTTTGAACCTACTTTACTTGAAGGTTGTACAATAGGGGGCAGAGTAGGATGAGCCTTTACTTTCTCCATGTTGATGTGAGCTGCAGTAGCAAATAAATTAGCGTGATTATAGCAGCACATTAGCAGAGATTCAATCAGGCCTTTTGCTATGTGAGGCACCGGATTCCCGCGGGGCACACTCTGGGGTTTAGGGATCTCCTGCTAGATGTTGGTTGAGGTGCCCTTTGTGGTATGGGTTTTAGGTGCAGAAAAGGCAGAGTCCCTGAGGTTTGTGATGCCAACATCTTTGGGTACAAATGAGGTTGTAAAATGAAGAGGAGTCTGTTTGAATAAAGAAATTGAACATTTACTGAGAATCACTTGCTTTGGGGTAGATGTACAGATTATTGCAATGCAAAGTGTTAGTTGTAATCCAGTCAAACGACTTAACAATTTAGTGGTATATGCAATCCTAATAGACTCTTGTGAGGTGTTGACTGTGGTCACAGTCATGCTATTGTAACTTCTGGCTGACTGTCTATCTTCCAGGTGTGGAGTATACATCAATAAACTAATCTGTTTCACACGACCGATACATATATCTTGCCTTTCTGGCTTACTCACAATTTCCAGTAACATGTCCACACTGTCAATAAAGGAATGGGACTCCAAATACAGTTTGTACTTCACTGTAGACTGGGAACAGGCACGGTAGACTAACTCTTGTCTCACACTGGGTGATAATGGAGTCTATAGGCTGCGGTAACACTCTTGTCTCCACTAGTCTCTCCTTTTACTCTCTCAACACACTGGGTCGCTTGTATTCTTCTCTAGAGAGCACCAGTAGAGGTGTTAGTAATGAATAAATAAAATGTAACTTTTATTCTAGTCGTATCTAAAAAGCAGAAGAAATAAAGAAAATAATAAAATAATGGAATAGTCTTACCAGTATGTCGATAGATCGATAGACACTTGATTAGCGGGCTAGTTGGGGCAATGCCTGTATGGGGGCTAATGGGAATATATAATCAGTTATTACTTTCCCTAAATTGCCCTGTCAGGTCTTTTCTAACCTAATAGCCTCCTAAATACTAAGTCATTGCCCTGACAAGAGCAGCCCCATCCAGTACCTATCCTTATTACCACGCCCTAAAAAAATCCCTATTGCGGGGGAAGGGGACAGAAAACACAATGTATGTCCAAAACCCCCAAAAATAGTACCAAAAATGTTTGAAGCAATGTGAAGATTTTTGTTTTGTTTTTATTGGTGGTATGCTTTTAGATACAAGCGAACCCCTTATACTCATTCTCGCTATAAATTATTTCTGAAATGCTCCTGTGAGAATGTATTCTAATATAACATTACCTATAAGGCTGCAGCTACACCTAGACGTTTTACAGCAATTTTAATTAATTTTAACCAAATTTTTATGCAAGTCATTTTACTGGAATTCAGCAATAGCTCAATAGTTACAATCCCAGTCAAAGTGCTATAAAAAGGTTAGGTGGAACTCAAGAAACATCAGAGATTCTCAATAGTGTTTTTTGTCAAGTTCAAAGTAACGATCCCTCCGGTGACAGAAGTTGAATGATCAGAGAGACTTGCTTCACGTGAGGTTATCTGACAGCCTCTCGGTTTTCATTTTGCATTGGTGTGTTGGTATGATCACACCTCCTGTTTCAGGTGTAACTAGTGGTCATTAATGTTCCTCTATTTAGTCTGGACTGACACGTCTTACCATGCGGTTGATATTATTTGCCTGGAGTTGGAAGAGCTGATGTGTTGTCCTCTTCTGAGTTCCTGCTCATCCATTTTCTATTAAAGATAAGTGCACTCCCCTTTGTATTTTGCTTTCCCCTTTTGCTCATTGTTTCCTAGAGCACCAAATAACAAAAATTTGGATACCAATAACTAATGAACAGAGGTATTAATTGCTAAATCACCATAACCGATAACAAGTAAACACAAACCTCTGTATAGAGATAATAAAATGTGTTTATTCAATATGACCAAAATACATAGAACAATGGTCAGTAAAATTAGCAGCAAAAAGAACCCCCCCAAAAGAGAGGACAAAGAGGAAGCCACAGAGTCAGAGGGCCACACAGGCAGCAGCAAAAAACAAATCCACCTGCTTCCCTGCTCTCAACATGTATCCAAACATATATGCGTTTGTACAACTTGTGACAAGGGAATTTCAGAATATTGAGGCCATTAATCAAAATGAGTCTAATCTGACTTCCCTACAGAGAAGAGTAATTCAAGAGCTAAAAAACATGAAAGATGTTGTTTTTAAATCTGCAGACAAAGGCGGGAATGTGGTAATCTGGCCGAAGAAACAATACGAAAAGGACGTTTTTAGACAGCTCAAGGTCACTGCCTGTTATAAGCGTCTCACCTATAATCCAGGAGAACAATTTAAGAAAGATCTTAGTGACATCGTTCAGAAGGCCTATGAGAATGGGATCCTTACTAAGAAAGAGGCCAGTATTCTGGTTCCGGACCATCCAAGGGTGGCAAGTCTTTACTTGTTACCAAAAGTTCACAAACATCCAACATGCCCACCGGGACGTCCCATCATCTCTGGTATGGACAACCTACGTGAACCAGCCTGCAAGCTTATTAATTCCATCCTAAAACCTCTAGTTGCACAACTGCCATCTTTCCTAAAGGATACAACTGACTATCTGCGCCGTGTGAATGGTCTACAGTTGGAACCCGACATGTGGATTGCCACCTGCATTGTCAAGCCACTTTGAACAAGCATTCGGTATTAGAGATGGCCTTGTGGTTCGCCAGGCCGTCATTTCGTGGCGAACCTTGCGTGTTCGTGATTTGCCGAACATGCGAACATATGGAGAAATTCGCGCCCACCATATTATTTTACATTATGAAGAACTTTGACCCATGACACATCCGTCAGGTGGTACAGGACAGCCAATTGAGACATTTCAGCAGATGGACATACCCCCTACCTTATAAATAAACCTGATCTGGCCGCCATTTTATATTCAGTGTTTTGCTAGTGTAGGGAGAGGTTGCTGTGTGCAGCAGTCACGAAACGCTAGCTAATAGGGCCACAAAAGTCATTTTAAGGACTGGTATAGGTGTGCTATCGATACGATACACAGAGGGGTGCGATATACTTCTAATATACTTTTATAATGAGTCAAAAACACATAGATCTATATAGTGATCACCTGGAAGTCAGGAGCCTAGGGGCTTACTAGGGCCATTTTTATATAGGGTAAGGTTCCGGACGGGGTCTTATCAGGGCGCGTGGTCTGTGGTTAGGCTATCAGGGCCAGAATAGAACCCCCTGTAGGGCAATATCAGGGACAGTTCTATTCCCACCCTGTCTTTCAATATTACATCATAATCTAGCCCAGGGATTGGTGCCGACGAGCACCTGATTTAATGCCGCCGAGCACCTGATTTAGTGCCGCCGATCACTTGTTATTGCCTACCACATCTATGCTTTTTGCTTAACTTTAATTATTTTATTTATTTTCATTTTGTAGGGATATCTTTTCCATTCACACGTCCGCAAAATGGGTCCGCATCCGTTCCGCAATTTTGCGGAACGGGTGCAGACCCATTCATTTTTAATAGGGCTGAAATGTGCTGTCCGCATTTGCGGATCCGCACTTCCACTTTTGTGCTTCCATTTCTGCAAAAAAATGCAGACAAGATTAGGCATTTTCTATTATAGTGCCGACGATGTGCGGTCCACAAATTGCGGAATGCACATTGCCGGAGTCCGTGTTTTGTGGATCTGCAAAACACTTACGGACGAGTGAATGGACCCTCATAGTAAAATGATTAAAGGTTACATTTTATCTTTATGTATATTCTAATGGATTGCCTTCCTTGTACAATGTTATAATATACTTTCTATGTTAGAAAGTATATTATAGTGCATTTTTATCGTGCGGCAGTTGTGTGCGGTTCTGCTGCGATACTGCAGGTATATAGAGGGACAAGCGTTATTTGAACAAATAATTTCTACTGGTGTGATATACCAGTCTTCCCTCAAAAAAACTGATTGAAGCGGGGTGTTATATACCAATATACTTTCTTTATAGTGCATTTAGGTACTGTATAGTGCATTAGCGCATGCGCGAAAATTATATTGCCGATATTTCGCATTGAAAAAAATTATGAATGGAGATCGCAAATTCGAATAATACATCTGGTATGTCACTGTCCATATTGTGGGACTATCGCGCGATCGCGTTCACAAACCGTCCCAGTAAATGTTTGTCCATCACGACTCGGCATGATGATGGTATAGAGGCGGCAAGATTTTTCTTGATGATGTTGGATGTCGAGAAAGCGATAGGTATGTTTATTTTAGAATTATTACAATTTGTTCTCACCCCTAATTACTTTGTTTTTAAGGATACTTTTTACCTACAGCTCCAGAGGACGGCAATGGGGGCGGCCTGTGTGCCGTCCTTTGCCAATCTGTTCCTGGGGCTGTGGGAGAGAAGGATCTTCCTCACAGATCAGACGCCCTCGGTCGGGGTATCCACATGTGGGCCCACTACATTGATGATATTTTCATCGTGTGGCAGGGCTCACAGGCTGGATTCCGCCGGCTGGAGGAGTCCTTGAACAATAACGATCTAAACATTAAATTGACCTACAGGATTGAAAGATCTAGCCTGGACTTCCTTGACGTCAAAATACTCATTGATGATGATGGACGTATCTCTACTGACCTCTTCAGGAAAGAGACATCTACCAATGCATTATTACATGCCAGATCCTGCCACCCTCACAACTTGATCCACAGTATACAATATGGTCAATTCTTATGACTTAGACGTATCTGCTCTACAGAAGAGAAATTTGAAAAACAAGCTTATCCAAGAGATTCTACAAAAGGGTTATTCAGAAAACTGTACCACACAAGGCTATCAAACGTGACCATCTATTTCAAGCTCGTCAAAGACAAACAGACGACGATTCTATGAAGGTATGGTTCATATCTACCAATAATCCCCAATAGAGAAAAATAAAATCTGCTTTGGCAAAATACTGGGAGGTGTTACGTCTTGATCCAATCTTAGAGAAAGCCCTCCCCGCGACCCCCGCAATTACATACAGGAGATCAAAAAATCTAAAAGATATCATAGTAAAAAGTCATCATCAAGGTGAGCGGCCTTCGGAACTTTTTGGATCTAAAGGCCCTAAATGGGGGTGTTTCCCATGTGGAAAATGTGTGACCTGTACAAATGTAGACAGAGCCACACATTTCTCAAATCCGGCCAAATCCGGCCAAATCAGATAGGCAATACAAGATCACCCACAACATTACATGTGTGACACCGGGGATAATTCACTTGGCATCTTGTCCATGCCAACCGTGTTTATGTAGGAATGACAACGAGGGAATTGAGGAGACGTGTTTGTTAGCATGTTATGGGGATAGAGGGAGCGAGGGAAGAAAATTACATAACTAAATTGAGATCTATCCTCAGACATTTCAAAGAAGTCCATGACTGTGACAGTTCCACATTTTGAGTCAGGGGTATAGACCGCGTCTGTCTATCCCTAAGAGGAGGCAATTGGAGAAAACTGCTGGACCAAAAAGAGGTAAGGTGGATCTATGAACTTGATTGTGTGGCACCAAGCGGGCTTAATGAAGATTTCATTTTCACCGTTCCTATAATAACACTTATATGTCTCCTTTGCTCCTGGGGGCATTTCTCTCATCTGCTGTCGGTCCATATGTTTATTCATTTTAACTGTTTTTAATTCATTTTCAACTATTTTTGTTGCAACTTTACTTTATGTTATTATTATTTTTCTATCCAGGCTGTTGTGATATCTTTTAACCTGTGGATGTAATGACAATGTATAATAATTGATAGATAAGACACTTACCAACTACAGGGAGTGCAGAATTATTAGGCAAGTTGTATTTTTGAGGATTAATTTTATTATTGAACAACAACCATGTTCTCAATAAACCCAAAAAACTCATTAATATCAAAGCTGAATATTTTTGGAAGTAGTTTTTAGTTTGTTTTTAGTTTTAGCTATTTTAGGGGGATATCTGTGTGTGCAAGTGACTATTACTGTGCATAATTATTAGGCAACTTAACAAAAAACAAATATATACCCATTTCAATTATTAATTTTTACCAGTGAAACCAATATAACATCTCAACATTCACAAATATACATTTCTGACATTCAAAAACAAAACAAAAACAAATCAGTGAGCAATATAGCCACCTTTCTTTGCAAGGACACTCAAAAGCCTGGCATCCATGGATTCTGTCAGTGTTTTGATCTGTTCACCATCAACATTGCGTGCAGCAGCAACCACAGCCTCCCAGACACTGTTCAGAGAGGTGTACTGTTTTCCCTCCTTGTAAATCTCACATTTGATGATGGACCACAGGTTCTCAATGGGGTTCAGATCAGGTGAACAAGGAGGCCATGTCATTAGATTTTCTTCTTTTATACCCTTTCTTGCCAGCCACGCTGTGGAGTACTTGGACGCATGTGATGGAGCATTGTCCTGCATGAAAATCATGTCACCTTATGTTGTGCGTGGTATCTTATGCTGTTGCTTACATGTCCCCAGTACAAATCACATGACGATGTGTCATCAGCATCATGTGTTCAGCCCGGCCTATTCCGATTGGATTGATTACTAACACAGGGCCATGACTTTGAATTAACAGGCCGTTCAGATGTTTTTAATGGTCCTCATTAGTGTGGCAATAAAAGAGGAGGTACTACTGACATCATGCATCCCTAGAAGATGCCAAATAGGCGAAACGGCATTGGGTGGAGGAGGCTGCAGGGTCGATGTGCCACACACGGTAGTACAGTAAATTTTCTGCTTCTTATCCTTTGCTCCTGCCTTTCCAGCGATTAACTTTCAAAGGTCTTTTTTTTACCTTGATATGCTCACTGTGCTGATAGTGGCAGGTGCATGTTCTGTTATTTCCCTTATTTTGTTTTTTTGCTGCTGCCTGTGTGTCCCGCTGACTCTGTGGCTTCCTCTTTGTCCTCTCTTTTGGGGGGGGTCCTTTTTGCTGCTAATTTTACTGACCATCGTTCTATGTATTTTTGTCATATTGAATAAAGACATTTTATTATCTCTATGCGATCATTGTTTCCTAGGCCTTAGGGAGACGCTGATTCGTTCATCTGGGAAGGAACCAGTGGTCTCAGACCCTGTCACTACTCCTTGAGATTTTTTAGGGTTTCTAGGGCCTAGGTATACTGTGTATGAATATTCCCACCTTCAGGGTCTATTCACACTGACAGAAGTCTGGGCTAGGTTTAGAGTTTCCTAGGTAGTGACCTTTTCCCTTTCCCTAGCCGTGAGGCCTAGTTTCGGGTCATTTTCCTTCTGTTGTCATTATGGTGTTCCTCCCCTCACCCTACATTGTGACATTATTAACCGCCAAAAGAAATGCCTTTTTTTTTGTGTGAGTGTAGTGATGGATACTATTTCTGCACTGGTCATACAACTGAAGGGGCTGTCTTTGGAGGTAGCTGACCTCCACACGACCGTCTCACAGATCCAGAGACCAGAGGTGGCTGGTTCCGGCAGCAGGAACAAGGCCTGCCCTGAACCTAAGGCCGCTCTCCCGGACAGATTTTCTGAGGGAAGTGACAACTTTATTCAGTTCAGGGAGTCATGCAAATTATATTTTAGACTACGTCCTAATTCTTCTGGGGACGAGAGTCAAAGAGTAGGTATAATCATTTTGTTACTTAAAGGTGACGCTCAATCTTGGTCTTTTTCGTTCCCGTCAGGATCACAGTCCCTCCGGTCGGTAGATAAATTTTTTAAGAGCTCTAGGTCTTATCTACAATGACCCAGATCAGATCTCCGTGGCCAAGACTAAGTTGTACGGCTTACGGCAGGGAGAGCATTCTGCAGAGACATATTGCTCTAAATATAGGAGTTGCGCTACGCAATGATCCAGCACTCCATTTTGTCAAGGGTTATCCGAGAGCCTGAAGGACGCGTTGGCGTTACACGAATATAGTCATTGGAGGCGGCCATGTCCCTTGCTGTATGTATTGATAGACGCCTAAGGGAGAGATCTAAGGTTCCTCACTCTCAGGACGTACTATCATATAAGGTGGAGGCCTCCTTCGACTCTTTGGGCAAAGAAACACTTGAGCTTATGTCTGGTGATGAACCAATGCAGCTGGGGGGAGCGACCCCTGGATCTGGTGATAAGAACTTTAGACTTAAGATTAGAGTTAAGCGGACACCTGGATGTTCGGGTTCGACGGGTTCGGCCGAACTTCAGAAAAAAGTTTGGGACCCGAACTTGAACCCAAACCCCAGTGAAGTCAATGGGGATCTGAACTTTTGAGCACTAAAATAGCTGTAAAAATGTCATGGAAAGGGCTAGAGGGCTGCAAATGCCAGCAAAATGTGGTTAAGAGCATAGCAAGTGCTCTGCAAACAAATGTTGATAGGGAAATGACTTCATAAAAATAAAAAATAACAATCTTGATCTAGGAGGACGAGGTCCATATGGAGTAGCAAGTTGAGGAGGTGGTGGATGTGGCAGTGTAGGTGGAAACGGCGGTGGAGTAGAAGGAGGTAGCCTACACTGCTTTATAGATTTACATTTATATATATATTTTTTTAATTAGGGTACGCCCCAAAACGTTGGGAAATATAACCTGTGATAACCCCCTCCAGTCATGCTAAGCACACGTTCAGACAATACACTGGCTGCAGGGCAGGCCAGCACCTCCAAGGCATAAAGGGCAAGCACAGGCCATGTACCCAATTTGGAGACCCGGAAGTTGCAGGGGCAGAACCATCAGTCAGTTCGTGTAGGTGTGTGCAAACATACTGCCCCACCATCTCGCACGTCCCCGTGATGTTCAAGATCCAATTCGATATCTGCTCTATCAACTTTCGATGTTCTTTTCTGCTCCTACCATGTTGATCATGGTTAGCAGCAAATCAGGGTTCCACGCCGGAGAGGGTGCGTGAGAAAGAGAGACCACATCCAAAGGAGATCAATGGATGAAATTTAATTGTGATTGAGCGGAAATGTGGGAGAAGCTATTAAAACGGAAGAATTAATGGAAAGGAGGGGGGCGCGGCAATTACCCACTCCCGACTCGGGGAGATAGTGATGATAAATAACAACACAGGACTCTTAGGATGCCCTGTTATTGGAATGATTAATACAAAATTATAGGGAATGTCACTGGGGTATTTTGGATTTGGAAACGTTAGCCAGGAGATGCCCTGCTGCCGCTTTGTTGACTCTAGATAACTTCTGCCTGATCGCACGTCCCTGTGATGTCCACCATCCATTTGGATATCTTCTCTATCAACTTTCGATGTTCTTTTCTGAGCCTACCTTGATGATCACGGTTAGTGGCGAATCAGGGTTCCACGCCAGAGAGGGAGCATGGGAAAGGGAGACCTCATCCAAGGGAGGTCAATGGCTGCAATGGGATGAAGCGGAAATGTGGGCCAAGTTATTAAAGCAGAAGGATTGAATGAAAGGGCCAATTAAAGATGAATTTTAGCAATTTAAGTCCCTGTCACCTATGCAGAACAGGGGTTTATTCACGGCAAAAAATTGTTAAATGTCACCCAAGAATGTAACAGAAAAATTAGTGAAATGTATTAACCTGTCTACTAGGTAGAGCAGGGGTCTATCACAGCCAAAAATTGTTGAATGTCATCGAAAATGTAGCAGACAAATTAGTGAATAATTTTTTACCTGTCTACTAGGTATAGCAGTTGTATATCACACCCAAAAATTGCTGAATTTCACCCAAAAATGTAACAGACAAATTAGTGAAATGACATAAAATAAAATACACACAAATAAAAAAAAAAATAACTTGATTTAGGAGGTGGAGGTCCATATGAAGTAGGAGTTTGAGGAGGCGGTGGACATAGCGGTGTAGGTGGAAGCAGCAGTGGAGGAGGACGAGGTAGCCAACACTGGTTTTTCGTCTAATAAATTATAAAAAAAATTATTAGGGTAAAAAAGAGTATCCAAAATACAAGAATGAGCAATTGCGCTGTAGTATAACAATGGCTGGTTAAGGACGGTATACATGTCTATTATGCACAAGGTATGGACAAGTCCTGTGGGATCCATGCCTGGTTCATTTTAATGAATGTGAGATTGTCCACATTGGCTGTGGACAGGCGGCTGCGCTTGTCTGTGATAACGCCCCCTACTGTGCTATACACACGTTCAGATAATACACTGGCTGCAGGGCAGGCCAGCACCTCCAAGGCATAAAGGGCAAGCTCAGGCCATGTGCCCAATTTGGAGACCCAGAAGTTGAAGGGGGCCGACCCATCATTCAGTACGTGTAGGCGTGTGCACACATACTGCTCCACCATGTTGCTGAAATTCTGCCTCCTGCTAAGTTGTTCCATATCAGCTGGTGGTGCTAGCTGTTGTGGCGTGCTGACAAAGCTTTTCCACATTTCAGCCATGGTAACCCTGTCTTCTGAGGCGCTGGAGGGGCCCCAACTGCATTGGCGACCTCTTCCTCCTCCTCTGCCTTTGCCTTGTGCTTCCACTGTGCCCCCGCTGATCATGCCCAAGTGAGGGAATTAAGGACGGTACGTTGTCCTTGTAATGGGGATCCAGCAGTGTGGCCACCCAGTAATCAGCACAAGTTAGAATGTGGGCAACTCGGCAGTCGTTGCAGAGACACTGCAGAATGTAATCGCTCATGTGTGCCAGGCTGCCGCAACAAAAAGCTGTCCTCTGTGGGAGGTGTATCATCTGTGTCCTCTGTATCCCCACAGCCATGCACCAGTGATGGCCATGAGCTGGTCTGGGTGCCACCCTGCTGTGAACACGGTTCCTCCTCCTATATCTCCTCCTCGTCATCCTCCACCTCGTCATCCTCCAGAACTGTGCCCTGGCTGAACAATTGTGTACCTGGCATTTGTGGGTGCAGGAACCCACCCTCGGAGTCACTTGTGAATGACTGGCTGGAAACCCTATGAAATGATCCCTCTTCCTCCTCCTCCTCCTCCTGTGCCACATCCTCTTCCATCATCGCCAGCAGCGTTTTTTCAAGGAGGCATAGAAGTGGGATAGTAATGCTGAGAACGGCATTATCGACACTGGCCATGTTGGTGGAGTACTCAAAACAGCGCAACAAGGAACACAGGTCTCGCATGGAGGCCCAGTCATTGGTGGTGAAGTAGCGCTGTTCTTCAGAGCGACTCACCCGTGCATGCTGCAGCTGAAACTCCACTATTGCCTGCTGCTGCTCGCACAGTCTGGCTAGCATGTTCAAGGTGGAGTTCCACCTTGTGGGCAAGTCGCATATGAGGCGGTGAGCTGGAAGGCTGAAGTTACACTGCAGCGCTGACAGGCGAGCAGCAGCAGGGTGAGAACGCCAAAGGCGTGCACAGACGGCCAGCACTTTATGCAGCAGCTCTAAAATATCGGGGTAATTTTTAAGGAATTTCTGCACCACCAAATTCAGCACATGCGCCAGGCCAGGGATGTGCGTCAAACCGGCTAGTCCCAGAGCTGCTAAAAGATTTCTCCCATTATCGCACACCACCAGGCCGGGCTTGAGGCTCACTGGCACCAACCACTCATCGGTCTGTCTTTGAAGGCCCATCCACAGCTCCTGCGTGGTGTGGAGTTTTCCCCCCAAACGGATAAGTTTTAAAATGGCCTGCTGTCGTTTACCCCTGGCTGTGCTGAAGTTGGTGGTGAAGGTGTTACGCTGACCGTATGAGGAGCCGGTAGAGGATGAGGAAGCGGAGTAGGAGGAGGAAGCAACAAGAGGCAAACTGAAGCGCCCTGCAATCCTCGGTGGTATAAGAACATGCGCCAAACTGCTATCCGCCTCAAGCCCAGTCGCCACTGCATTTACACAGTGTGCTGTTAGGGAGATATATAACGTCCCTGACTGTTTTTACTGGTCCACGTATCCATAGTGAGGTGCACCTTGCCACAGATGGCAAGGTGAGGTGCACCTTGCCACAGCACACACCTGATTTTGTCCCCCACTTGGTTGTGCAGGGAAGGGATAGCACACCTGGAAAAGTAGTGGCCACTGCCATAAGGCTTTTAAAGCTATCCGTCTCCACCAGACGGAATGACAGCATTTCAAAGGCCAGTAATTTTGAAATGCTGGCATTCAGGGCCAGGGATCACAGGTGGGTAGGGGGGAACTTCCTCTTCCGCTGCAGTGTTTGGGAGATGGAGAGCTGAACGCTCCAGTGGGACATTGTGGAAATGCTTGGTTACCCAGATGGTGGTGTTGCTGGCAGATCCTCTGTTTGTGGGGTGGCAGGCGGCACTGTCACTCCAGAGGTGGATGAAGAGGCCGAGACTGCAGCAGAAGAGGAAGGAGGAGGAGCCAGAGACCTT
Source organism: Bufo gargarizans (assembly GCF_014858855.1). Taxonomy (NCBI): domain Eukaryota; kingdom Metazoa; phylum Chordata; class Amphibia; order Anura; family Bufonidae; genus Bufo; species Bufo gargarizans. The sequence continues at coordinate 73,471,829 of NC_058085.1, read as the reverse complement.
TCTCTGGCTCCTCCAGAGAAAGGTCTCTGGCAGCTCGTGCTTTGCACTTAGATGCCTGGTCATGCAGATTGTGCCTAGGTTGAGAACGTTTATGCCTCGCTTCAGGCTCTGATTGGACAGCGTGCAAACCACTCATGTCATGTTGTCAGAACGATGTCTGAAGAACTGCCACGCCAGGGAACTCCTTGGAGCTGGCTTTGGTGTGCTCGGTCCCTTGCTGCGGTGGGCAGTAGCAGGCGTACTGTCTAGGGGACGGCCACTCCGCTTTTGCACCCTGCTCCCTCTTCTGCTGTGCTGGTGGCTCTGTGCGACCACCGCCTCTTCCTCCAAGCTACACAGGTCACTCGCATGACCTTGATTCCATGTGGGGTCGAGGACCTCATCGTCCTCCACATCATCTTCCACCCAGTCTTCACCCCTGCCCTCCTTGTCGGTCTGCACACTTTCGAAAGCCCCAGCAGTTTGCACCTGTGTTTCGTCATCATCCGAGATGTGCTGTGATGGTCCTCCGATGTACTCATCTTGAAACATAAGTGGTTGGGCATTGGTGCACTCAATCTATTCCACTTCTGGGGCAGGGCTAGGTGGATGGCCCTGGGAAACCCTTCTAACAGAGTCATCAAAAAGCAGAAGAGACTGCTGCATGACTTGGGGCTCAGACTGCTTGGATGATTTGCAAGGGGTGAGGTGAAAGACTGATGGACATCGACTGCAGGTGCCAACTATGATCTTTCAGCAGGAGACTGGGTGGGAGACAATGTGAAGGAACTGGAGGCACTGTCAGCAACCCAATCTACTATCGCTGTACTTTTTCGGGCCTCACCATTTGTAGAGCCAGATTAGGCCCGACCAAATACAGCTGAAGCATGGGTGTAGGAACCCGCAAAAATCTGGGGGGGGACAGCATTTTTGCTCGCCGGGACGGTATATTCTTATTCAGTAAACTGTGAGTTGTTTATATTGTTAAATTTTAAGTGTGTGTGTGTGTGTGTGTGTGTGTGTGTGTGTGAAAAATCACACAACCATAAAATATGCAAAAGGAACAGTTCTTTGTTTATCAGGTCACAGAAATTAACCAAATGTTTGGCATATATTTCAGTTATTCCACTTAAAACTAGTGGTAGTAATACTTTAAGTAATGCACTTTGCCTGATTTTAACAAAACAAAAGATCTTGTATAAATACAATTAAATACTATATAAATAGAACCAATATGCTCAAAAGATCTTGTATAAATACAATTAAATACTATAACTATATAAATAGAAACAATTTTCTAACTGCATACAGAGTAAGCACCACAACCACTGCAGCGTACTTCAGCTAACTAGGTGCAAGGTAGCTGTTCCTGTAAATGTGTGCCTGCCACTGCCAGCTCACACACTTAAAGCTACAGGAGATGTGTGGTAAGTGTGCACACATTCACACAAGGCTGTTCCCTATCCAGCTCAGTGCACAGTACTCTGAGCGGAACAGGTAACTGTGCTGTTTACACTGACAGACCAGCTCCTGCAAGTAGTGGAAGCTGAGATGAATGGCGTGAGCATGCAGGCTTTTCCATATGATGTCAGTGAGCAGGAAGCTTACGTGGAGGAATTAAAATTATATTTACAGGAACATTGCCCTAGCACCATAAGAACTAATGTAGGCTTTAATGGTTATAGTGCTGTATGATACTGAATGATAAACAAAAGATTTAGATTTCTAACCTGGGGGCAGGGGCGTGCCTAGGGTATTTGGCACCCGGGGTGGGTACTTTCTCTGCCCACCCACCCCCCCCCGAGCGGAAACAATATTCTCCCCTTATATATCAGTTACTGAAGACTCAGGGGTGCTGGCTGGCTTGGCCTCAGGGGTGCTGACTGGCTTGGCCGGGCAGAAGGAGTGTGGGAGACTGAGGCCTTTTTCTTCAAGCTGCTCCGAATCAGTGCTCTAGGCAGCTGGGCTCCGGGCTGGAAGTGGGAGAAATAAGAAAATAATATTTTTCATTACACCTCAGGTCAGACCACCAATCAGACCCCCAATGTTAATCAGACCTCAGCTAACAGCCCCAATAAGATCCCCAATGTTAATAAGACCTCAGATCACACCTCCGCTCAGACCCCAATATGAAAGACCCCAATCAGACCTCAGATAAGAGCCCCATGCCTCATAGCAGCCTCCAGTGCCTCTTATCAGCCCCTCAGTGCCTCTCATCAGCCCCCAAGTGCCTCTCATCAGCCCCCCCAGCGCCTCTCATCAGCCAGTAATAACAGCCCCCCAATCATGTGCCAGTAATAACAGCCCCCCTAATCATGTGCCAGTAATAACTGCCCCCCAATCATGTGCCAGTAATAACAGCCCCCCAATCATGTGCCAGTAATAACAGCCCCCCCAATCATGTGCCAGTAATAACAGGGCCCCCAAATTATGTGCCAGTAATAACAGCCCCCCCAATCATGTGCCAGTAATAACAGGGGACCTCAATCATGTGCCAGTAATAACAGGGCCCCCCAATCATGGGCCAGCAATAACAGGGCCCCCCATTATGTGCCAGTAAGAACAGGCCCCCCCCATTATGTGCCAGTAATAACAGGCCCTCCCCCCATTATGTGCCAGTAATAACAGGGCCTGGTCCCCCCAATCATGTTCAAATAAAAGTATTGTATATATATTTTTTAAATTAACACTTATACTTACCTCTTTGGCAGTGATGCGATGCAGGCCTCTTCCGGCCTGTGTCCCGCGCTGTACGGCTCAGGCGGCGCGATGACATCATCGCGCCGCCTACGCCGGCCTCTGATAGGCAGCCTATCAGAGGAACAGAAAAGGGACACACCTCTCCCCTGCTCCTCCGCACAGCCTTCTGTTTGTATCACTGTCCTGAGGACGACGATACAAACAGATCACTATGGAGATGAGCGCTTCCACAATGGAAGCGCTCATCTCAGTGCCCCGCCACCGCCGCACACATTGCCCCGCTGGGGGGGATTTCACCATATCTGTCCCCCCTGCATTAATTCCTGGCGGGGATCCAGTGCCCCCCAGTCCACTCCGCTTCCTATGCCCATGCGCTGAAGGTTCTGTCGCCTACTTGCACGTGAGAAAGGTGTTTCATTTCTGCGTGTACTTGGCACAGATTGACCACGTCCTCTCCCTGCAACAGGAGCTCCACAGCAAGCACCACGACCTAGGCCACGTCCCTTTTTTGGCGCTCTTCTCATATTTCTCAAATTTAGGATCTTTCCCAAAATGGGTGATTTTTTATAACAGAATAGAACAGTATCTAACGTGTGTATCTCACAATGACAGATGCAGCAAAGTCTGCAAATTTTAGTTTTTTGCCCTAAATAGGTGTTTTTTAATAGCAAAATTGAACAACAGTATCTAAAGGGTATATTTCACAATAACATATGCAGCAAAGGCTGCTAAATTAAATTTGCCCTAACTGTGTTTTTAAATACCAGAATATGACAGCAGTATATAATGATTGAATTTCACACGTAGAGATGCAGACAAGGCCGCAAATTAAGATTTTTGCCCTAAATAAAATTAAACCACTGAACTTTCCAGAGCTTGCTCTTCCTGAGGCTTGCTTTACTAAGTGGGCTTCTTATTAAGTGGTGTTAAAGAAAAGGGCTTCAGGTGCTGAGTGTGATTTTGTGGCAGTGATTGCAGGTGGCTGAGTGTGATTTGAAGCAGAGATCCTTGAAAGTTAAGTTTTTGCATTTTAGTACTGCCATTTAAAACTTTTTTTCTCTGCTGTGTGTTGCCATTTAAACCCATTTTTTTTTTATCTCTGCTTGATTAAGGGGAGTGGCCTGGGCAACCAGGTGCTATAAATTAAACCACTGAACTCGCCAGGGCTTGCTCTTCCTTAGGCTTGCTCTACTAAGTGGGCTTTTTATTAAGTGGAGTTAAAGAAAAGGGGTTGGAAACTAAGGTTGTATATAATTTCCTTGTGTGTTGTTGGCTTAATTCTAGGTAGTCCTTCAACTACAGCAGACAGGGTCTAATTACTTTTTTACTGTTGTAATCCTCATTTAGTATGTGTTGCACAATTGACAACGCAGTCCAGTGCACATCTTGCATGATGTATGCAGTGCTGGAACAGCCGTTCAAGGGTATATATCTTTGTTCAAGATGTGAGCAAATTACCCGTTTGGAATCGCAAATCGAGTCTCTAAACGGGCAAGTTGCAACACTGAGAGGAATTGACAATTTGCAAAAGAGTTTGCTTCTCACTGAGCAAGCACTCTTTGAGCTAGATGATGGGGAGGATGACAGAGAGGAGGCTAAGGAAAATGAGGTAGCTAGCTGGGTAACAGTTAGAAAGCGGGGTAGAGGGAAGAGGGGGAGGCTAGCCCTGATTTGACACACCCCAACAAGTTTGCACGTTTGGCAGATGAGGGGGATGTCAGTCCAGGGACGGCACTGCTGCAGCCGGACACTTCCTCTGCCAGTTAGGGGAATGTCAGCTCCAGTAAGCAGGGAACCAGGAGAGCAGGGCAGGCCAGACAGGTGCTGGTAGTGGGAGACTCCATTATTAGGGGAACAGATAGGGAAATCTGTCACAAAGACCGTGATCGCCGAACAGAGTGCTGTCTTCCTGGCGCTAGATTTCGACACATCGCAGATGGGGTTGACAGATTACTGGGAGGGGCTGGAGAAGATCCAGCGGTCATGGTCCATATCGGAACCAATGACAAAGTTAGAGGTAGGTGGAAAGTCCTTAAAAATGATTTTCAGGGATTTAGGTCAAAAGCTTAGGGCAAGGACCTCAAAGGTAGTATTTTCTGAAATACTGCCTGTACCACGAGCCACACAAGAAAGGCAGCGGGAGATTAGGGAGATTAACAAGTGGCTCAAGAACTGGTGTAGGAAGGAGGGGTTTGGGTTCCTGGAGAACTGGACCGACTTATCTATCGGCTACAGGCTCTATCGTAGGGACATGCTGCACCTCAATGGGGAAGGGGCAGCTGTGCTGGGGAGAAAGATGACTAGAAGGTTGGAGGAGTGTTTATACTAGGGACTAGGGGAGGGAAATTACATTATAGGAGGGGAAGATAGGGCAGATAGAGACCAGGGGCAAGGTAGTGGGACTGGGGGAGGAATGGAAGAAGGGACTAGAACAGTTCAGAAGGAAAGGTGTAGGGTAATACATATACATAAACCTCTCAAATGTATGTATACTAATGCCTGAAGCCTGACTAGTAAAACTGGGGAGCTGGAATTAGTGATGTGTGAGGAGAACTATGACATAGTGGGAATAACTGAGACATGGCTTGATGATAGCTATGACTGGGCAATTAATGTACAAGGTTGCAGTCTGTTTAGAAAGGATCATCAAAACCGGAGAGGGGGGGGGGGGTTGCCTTTATGTAAAGTTTTGTCTAAAGCCCAAACTCCGTGAAGATATAAGTGAGGGACATGAACATGTGGAGTCACTGTGGGTAGAGATACATGAAGCTAAAAACAACAATAAATTACTAATAGAAGTTTACTATAAACCACCTAATATACCAGATTCCACAGAAAATCTACTACTAAACGAGATAGACGAGGCGGCAAATCATAATGAGGTGGTTATTATGGGGGACTTCAACTACCCAGATATAGACTGGAAAAATGAAACTTATATATCTCATAAAGTAAACAGGTTCTTGGCAATAACCAAAGACAATTACCTCTCCCAACTGGTTCAGGACCCGACAAGAGGGATGGCCATACTGGACTTAGTATTAACCAATAGGCCTGACAGAACAACAGACGTGCAGGTTGGGGGACACCTGGGAAATAGTGACTATAAAGTAATAACCTTCCAATTATAATTCAAAAGAGCGTTTCTACAGGGAGGAACAAAAATACCAAACTTCAAAAAAGCAAAATTTAGCCAACTAAGAGAGGCCATAGACCTAACTAACTGGGACAAAGTCCTAAAAAATAAAAATACAGCCACAAAATGGGATATCTTTAAAAGCATCCTAAAATCTCATTGTGAGAGGTACATACTGTATGGGAATAAAAGGTTAAGGAACAAAAAGAAACCAATGTGGATAAACAGAACTGTAAAGAAAGCAATAAATGACAAAAAGAAAGCATATAAATCACTAAAACAGACGGGTGGCACGGAAGCACTGAAAAATTATAAGGAAAAAACTAGAACATGTAAAAAACAAATAAAAGCGGCCAAACTAGAGACCGAGAGATTAATTGCCAAAGAGAGTAAAACTAACCCTAAAATGTTCTTCAATTATATAAATGTTAAAAAGTATAAATCTGAAGGTGTCGGCCCTTAAAGAGTAATGAGGGGGGAGTCGCAGAGAGCGACGAGGAGAAAGCAAAGCTGTTAAATATTTTTTTCTCCAATGTATTCACTGAGGAAAATAAACTGTCAGTTGACATGCAGAATGTAAAAATAAATTCCCCATTAAAAGTGTCCTGTCTGATCCAGGAAGAAGTACATCAGCGACTTAAAAAGATTAAAATAGATAAATCGCCAGGACTGGATGGCATACACCCCCCCCGTATCCTAAGGGAATTAAGTAATGTCATAGCCAGACCCTTATTTCTGATATTTGCAGACTCTATACTGACAGGGAATGTCCCACAGGATTGGCGCATGGCAAATGTGGTGCCAATATTCAAAAAGGGTCTAAAAACAGAGCTGGGAAACTATAGGCCGGTAAGTTTAACATCTGTTGTGGTAAACTGTTGGAAGGTTTTCTGAGAGATGCTATCTTAGAGCATCTCAAGGGAAATAAGCAAATAACACCATATCAGCATGGCTTCGTGAGGGATCGGTCATGCCAAACTAATTTAATCAGTTTCATGAGTAAGTTAAGTTCTAAACTTGACAGCGACGAATCAATGGATGTCGTCTATCTGGACTTCTCCAAAGCATTTGACACTGTACCACATAAAAGGTTAGTATATAAAATGAGAATGCTCGGACTGGGAGAAAATGTCTGTATGTGGGTAAGTAACTGGCTCAGTGATAGAAAACAGAGGGTGGTTATTAACGGTACTTACTCAGATTGGGTCACTGTCACTACTGGGGTACCTCAAGGGTCAGTATTGGTCCCTATTAATGATCTTGTAGAAGGCTTGCATAGTAAAGTATCAATTTTCGCAGATGACACTAAACTGTGTAAAGTAATTAACACTGAAGAGGACAGTATACTACTACAGAGGGATCTGGATAGATTGGAGGTTTGGGCAGATAAGTGGCAATGAATTTTGACAAATGTAAAGTTATGCACATGGGAAGGAATAATGCAAGTCACCCGTACATACTAAATGGTAAAACACTCGTTAACACTGACATGGAAAAGGATCTAGGAATTTTAATAAACAGCAAACTAAGCTGTAAAGCCAGTGTCAGGCAGCTGCTGCCAAGGCCAATAAGATAATGGGTTGCATCAGAAGGGGCATAGATGCCCGTGATAAGAAAATAGTCAGACTACTTTACAAATCGATAGTCAGACCACACATGGAGTACTGTGTACAGTTCTGGGCTCCTGTAAACAAGGCAGACATAGCAGAGAGGGTCCAGAGGAGAGCAACTAAAGTAATAACTGGAATGGGGTAACTACAGTACCCTGAAAGATTATCAAAATTAGGGTTATTCACTTTAGAAAAAAGACAACTGAGGGGAGATCTAATTAATATGTATAAATATATCAGGGGTCAGTACAGAGATCTATGCCATCATTTATTTATCCCCAGGACTGTGACTGTGACGAGGGGACATCCTCTGCGTCTGGAGGAAAGAAGGTTTGTACACAAACATATAAAAGGATTCTTTACAGTAAGAGCAGTGAGACTATGGAACTCTCTTCCTGAGGAGGCGGTGATGGTGAGTACAATAAAGGAATTCAAGAGGGGCCTGGATGTATTTCTGGAGCATAATAATATTACAGGCTATAGCTACTAGAGAGGGGTCGTTGATCCAGGGAGTTAGTCTGATTGCCTGATTGGAGTCGGGAAATAATTTTTTGTTCCCCTGAAGTGGAGAAAATTGTCCTTCTACCTCAGTTTTTTTTTGCCTTCCTCTGGATCAACTTGCAGGATAACAGGCCGAACTGGATGGAGAAATGTATTTTTTTGGCCTTATGTACTATGTTACTATGTTACTAAATGGGTGTTTTTTTTTTAATAGCAGAATAGAACAACAGTATCTAAAGGGTGTATCTCACAATGACATATGCAGCAAAGGATGCAAAATATTTTTTTTTTGCCCAGAAAATTATAGCTGTATTTGTAGCTTAAATTGCACACTGACTAATGCTGCAAAGGCACCAGATGTAGGATATTGCCAAAAATTGTTGTTGTTTTTTTAAACCCAGATTATTATTGCAGTATTTCAAGCTTGGATTTCAATGTCACAAAAGCACATAAGCAGTGCTGGTGCACTGAGCTTGCATAAAATGACCGCCGCCGCTTACCTAACTAACAGACGGATAAAAGTTATTTTTCTCTGTCACTGGGCTCAGGGCAGGGTAAAAAGATTGTGCACTGCACCCACAGAACAAAATCTATGTAGAGTTCTTTCCTATTCTCTCCCTCACAGCAGCAGCATCCTATCCCTACACTAAGCACAGCAGAGTGACGTGAGGCGCTATGTGACTCCAGCTTATATAGAGGCTGAGTCACATGCTGCACTGGCCAATCACAGCCATTCCATTAGTAGGCATGGCTATGATGGCTTCTAAGGGCACACAGTTAAATGCTTGTTGATTGGCTGCTCTGCAGCCTTTCAAAAGGCGCCAATAAATCGCCGAACACCGAACCCAAACTTTTACTGAAATGTTCGGGTTCGGGTCCGTTGGGTCACGGATGGTGTTGCAGAAAACAAGAAGTAACAAATAAAGACCCGACTGACTTGATCCCAAACTAAGGAACAAATAGGTGAGCCCTATAAAAGCCCTAGAGCTCTCCCTGACTGCTCAGCCCATGCCAAGATCTTTATGATAGAAAGCTGCATGTCCACGTACCTAGACTGAGTGACACCTGCAAACCCTATAATAGTGAGGGGAAATGACCACCGGCTCCCTGCACTCAATACGGAGGGAGTCAGGGTCACCTAGAATCAAGCCAACAGGAAGTAGTAGCATCTAGCAGTGAACACAATCCAGGAAGTAGTATAAACCACAAAGTGAGGCAGTATGGGAGGGGATATAAAGGGAGGCAATCACTGCTAATAGATGACAGCTGGAAGAGGGAGAAGGGATGTCAAAGCAAAACCAAAACAAAAGAACATCATGCAGGAGGTACTGAAGAACGTCTGTCAGAACTTCTCAGAGATCTGGTGGTGACAAGTTGTCCAAAAATCCTAAAGTTCGGTGCGAACGCGAATTTTACAGTTTGGGTTCGCTCACCCGTACTTAAGATGAGACTGTGCTTTTTCTTTGGAAAAAGGGGACATTTTGTTAATGTATTGTCACTGCCAGTTCTGTGAGAAGGTCTGACAGACGTCCTTCTCTACCTCTTACATGATGTTCTTTGTTTTGGTTTCACTTTCTCATCTCATTTCCTTCTCCCAGGTGTCACCTATTTAGACTAATCCTCTTTCCTTTATATTCCCTCCCATACTGCCTCACTTTGCGGTTTATACTACTTCCTGGATGAAGTGTTCATTGCTGGAGGCTTCTGCTGCTGCTTGTTCAGATAAGTCCTTTCATGTATTGTGTTTCCTTGCTAGCTTTATTCTAGGTGACCCTGACTCCCTCCGTATTTAGTGCAGGGAGCCGGTGGTCGTGTCATAGTAACATAGTAACATAGTACATAAGGCCGAAAAAAGACATTTGTCCATCCAGTTCGGCCTGTCATCCTGCAAGTTGATCCAGAGGAAGGCAAAAAAAAACCTGTGAGGTAGAAGCCAATTTTCCTCACTTTAGGGGAATAAAAATTCCTTCCCGACTCCAATCAGGCAATCAGAATAAATCCCTGGATCAACCATATCTCTCTAGTAGCTATAGCCTGTAATATTATTACGCTCCAGAAATACATCCAGGCCCCTCTTGAATTCCTTTATTGTACTCACCATCACCACCTCCTCAGGCAGAGAGTTCCATAGTCTCACTGCTCTTACCGTAAAGAATCCTCTTCTATGTTTGTGTACAAACCTTCTTTCCTCCAGACGCAGAGGATGTCCCCTCGTCACAGTCACCGTCCTGGGAATAAATAGATGACGGGATAGATCTCTGTACTGACCCCTGATATATTTATACATATTAATTAGATCTCCTCTCAGTCGTCTTTTTTCTAAAGTGAATAACCCTAATTTTGATAATCTTTCAGGGTACTGTAGTTGCCCCATTCCAGTTATTACTTTAGTTGCCCTCCTCTGGACCCTCTCCAGCTCTGCTATGTCTGCTTTGTTCACTGGAGCCCAGAACTGTACACAGTACTCCATGTGTGGTCTGACTAATGATTTGTAAAGTGGTAGGACTATGTTCTCATCACGGGCATCTATGCCCCTTTTGATGCAACCCATTATCTTATTTGCCTTGGCAGCAGCTGCCTGACACTGTTTTTTGCAGCTTAGTTTGCTGTTTATTAAAATTCCTAGATCTTTTTCCATGTCAGTGTTACCGAGTGTTTTACCATTTAATAAGTACGGGTGACTTGCATTATTCCTTCCCATGTGCATAACTTTACATTTGTCAGTGTTAAACCTCATCTGCCACTTATCTGCCCAAGCCTCCAATCTATCCAGATCCCTCTGTAGCAGTATACTGTCCTCTTCAGTGTTAATTACTTTACACAGTTTAGTGTCATCTGCAAAAATTGATATTTTACTATGCAAGCCTTCTACAAGATCATTAATAAATATATTGAAGAGAATAGGGCCCAATACTGACCCCTGAGGTACTCCACTAGTGACCCAATCTGAGTATTTACCATTAATAACCACCCTCTGTTTTCTATCATTGAGCCAGTTACTTACCCACTTATAGACGTTTTCTCCCAGTCCGAGCATTCTCATTTTATATACTAACTTTTTATGTGGTGCAGTGTCAAATGCTTTGAAGAAGTCCAGATACACGACATCCATTGATTCGCCGCTGTCAAGTCTAGAACTTACCTCCTCATAGAAACTGATTAAATTTGTTTGACATGATCGATCCCTCACGAAGCCATGCTGATATGGCGTTATTTGCTTATTTCCGTTAAGATGCTCTAACATAGCATCTCTCAGAAAACCTTCAAACAGTTTACCCACAACAGATGTTAAACTTACCGGCATATAGTTTCCAGGCTCTGTTTTTGGACCCTTTTTGAATATTGGCACCACATTTGCCATGCGCCAATCCTGTGGGACATTCCCTGTCAATATAGAATCTGCAAATATCAGAAATAAGGGTCTGGCTATGACATTACTTAATTCCCTTAGGATACGAGGGTGTATGCCATCCGGTCCTGGCGATTTGTCTATTTTAATCTTTTTAAGTCGCTGTTGCACTTCTTCCTGGGTCAGACAGGACACTTTTAATGGGGAATTTATTTCAACATTCGGCATGTCATCTGACAGTTTATTTTCCTCAGTGAATACATTGGAGAAAAAAATATTTAACAGCTTTGCTTTCTCCTCGTCGCTCTCTGCGACTCCCCCCTCATTACTCTTTAACGGGCCGACACCTTCAGATTTATACTTTTTAACATTTATATAATTGAAGAACATTTTAGGGTTAGTTTTACTCTCTTTGGCAATTAATCTCTCAGTCTCTAGTTTGGCTGCTTTTATTTGTTTTTTACATGTTCTATTTTTTTCCTTATAGTTTTTCAGTGCTTCCGTGCTACCCTCCTGTTTTAGTGTTTTATATGCTTTCTTTTTGTCATTTATTGCTTTCTTTACAGTTCTGTTTATCCACATTGGTTTCTTTTTGTTCCTTAACCTTTTATTCCCATACGGTATGTACCTCTCACAATGAGATTTTAGGATGCTTTTAAAGATATCCCATTTTGTGGCTGTATTTTTATTTGTGAGGACTTTATCCCATTTAGTTAGGCCTATGGCCTCTCTTAGTTGGCTAAATTTAGCTTTTTTGAAGTTTGGTATTTTTGTTCCTCCCTGTAGAAACGCTCTCTTGAATGATAATTGGAAGGTTATTACTTTGTGGTCACTATTTCCCAGGTGTCCCCCAACCTGCACGTCTGTTGTTCTGTCAGGCCTATTGGTTAATACTAAGTCCAGTATGGCCATCCCTCTAGTCGGGTCCTGAACCAGTTGGGAGAGGTAATTGTCTTTGGTTATTGCCAAGAACCTGTTTCCTTTATGAGATATACAAGTTTCAGTTTCCCAGTCTATATCTGGGTAGTTGAAGTCCCCCATAATAACCACCTCATTATGATTTGCCGCCTCGTCTATCTCGTTTAGTAGTAGATTTTCTGTGGACTCTGGTATGTTAGGTGGTTTATAGTAAACTCCTATTAGTAATTTATTATTGTTTTTAGCGCCATGTATCTCTACCCACAGTGACTCCACATGTTCATGTCCCTCACTTATATCTTCACGGAGTGTGGTCTTTAGACCGGACTTTACATAAAGGCAGACCCCTCCCCCTCTCCGGTTTTGACGATCCTTTCTAAACAGACTGTAACCCTGTACATTAACTGCCCAGTCATAGCTATCATCCAGCCATGTCTCAGTTATTCCCACTATGTCATAGTCCTCCTCACACATCACTAATTCCAGTTCACCAGTTTTATTAGTCAGGCTTCTGGCATTAGTATACATACATTTGAGAGGTTTATGTATATTTTTTACTCTACACCTTTCCTTCTGAACTGTTCTAGTCCCTCCTTCCGATTCCTCCCCCAGTCTCACTACCTTGCCCCCGGTCTCTATCTGCACTATCTTCCCATTCTATAACATAATTACCCTCCCCCCAGTCCCTAGTTTAAACACTCCTCCAACCTTCTAGCCATCTTCTTCCCCAACACAGCTGCCCCTTCCCCATTGAGGTGCAGCCCGTCCCTACGATAGAGCCTGTAGCCGACAGAGAAGTCGGCCCAGTTCTCCAGGAACCCAAACCCCTCCTTCCTACACCAGTTTTTGAGCCACTTGTTAATTTCCCTAATCTCCCGCTGCCTCTCTTGTGTGGCCCGTGGTACAGGTAGTATTTCGGAAAATACTACCTTTGAGGTCCTTGCCCTCAGCTTTTGACCTAAATCCCTGAAATCATTTTTAAGGACTCTCCACCTACCCCTAACTTTGTCATTGGTTCCGATATGGACCATGACCGCTGGATCTTATCCAGCCCCTCCCAGTAATCTGTCAATCCGATCCGTGATGTGTCGAACTCTAGCGCCAGGAAGACAGCGCACTGTTCGGCGATCACGGTCTTTGTGACAGATTTCCCTATCTGTTACCCTAATAATTGAGTCTCCCACTACCAGCACCTGTCTGGCCTGCCCTGCTCTCCTGGGCCCCTGCTTACCTGGAGCTGACATTCCCCTGACTGGCAGAGGAAGTGTCTGGCTGCGGCAGTGCCATCCCTGGACTGACATCCCCCTCATCTGCCAAACGTGCAAACTTGTTGGGGTGTGTCAGATCAGGGCTAGCCTCCCTGACACTCTTCCCTCTACCCCGCTTTCTTAATGTTACCCAGCTAGCTACCTCACTTTCCTCAGCCTCCTCTCTATCACCCTCCCCCTCATCTACCCCAAAGAGTGCTTGCTCGGTGAGAAGCAAACTCTTTTGCAAATTGTCAATGCCTCTCAGTGTTGCAATTTGCCCATTTAGAGACTCGATTTGCGATTCCAAACGGGTAATTTGCTCACATCTTGAACAAAGATATGCACCCTTGAACTCCTGTTCCAGGACTGCATACATCATGCAAGATGTGCACTGGACTGCGTTGTCAATTGTGCAACACATACTAAATGGGGATTACACCAGCAAAGCAAAAAATACAATATAATGTAGTACTAAGAAACTGGCTAATTACAGTCCCCCACTGAAGTCCCTGAATCTAAAGTCACACACTTACGCAACCACACTTAAATCAACAACGCATCGCGGTCAAACTCGCGTTATATATCTCCTTATATAACTAAATATAGATGCAGCTCACTACACCAGCCTGGTTTGTTTCCCCTCTGGAATCAAAGAGGCTGTGCTACTCACACTGCTGAGTTTTTATAGTCTCCTAATTAGACAACCACACCCGAATTAGACAGCCACACCCTAATTACTCACCTGTGCAACCCCTGGAGAAGGAAAAAAAAAAGTTTTATCACAGCATACAATACAGTCAAATACAGCCACTCAATGTCCACAAATAATTTAGCTCTCAGATACTCCCTCACTTAATCTTAAGTCACACACTTACGCAACCACACTTAAATCAACCACGCGTCGCGGTCAAACTCGTGTTATATATCTCCTTATATAACTAAATATAGATGCAGCTCACTACACCAGCCTGGTTTGTTTCCCCTCTGGAATCAAAGAGTGTCCCCTCACTATTATAGGGTTTTCAGGTGTCACACATTTGTAGGTACACGGGCATACAATCGTCTACCTTTGAGACCCTTGTATGTGCTTAGCAGTCAGGGTAAGCTCTTAGGGTTTTATAGGGGTCACCTATATGCTCCTTATTTTGGGATCAAGCCAGTCGGACGTTTATCCATAACTTCCAGCTATCTGCAACATCATCCGTGACATGTATGTCCTTATGTTCAGCGGCAGGGTGGAAAAGAAAAAAATGTGTTCAATCCTCATCTCACTGCTGGTGGTGTGGGTGGGAATCTGAGAATTTACTTTTGTCATAAGCCGGTTGTACCTGATTTCTCCTGTCTGTCAAGGTGGCGCTAGATTCCAAAACGGTGGGAATTGAGGTGTTTATTGACAGTGGGGCAGGGGTTGACCTAGTTGATGGTCAATTTGTCCGTATGCATGGATTGACAACAAGTACATTAGACAAAAATATTGCAGTGTTTGCTATAGATTTTGCTCCTCTCACACAGAAATGTTTATCACAAATGGTGCAGGACATCAGTTTAACCACCTCCCGACCGCCTAACGCACCGATGCGTCCGGGAGGTGGTTGATTTGTTCCTCCTGGACGCATCAGCGCGTCATCTCGCGAGACGCGAGATTATGTCACAGCCGGCCCGCGCATGCGCATCGCGGGCCGGCATTTCGCAGCAGAGTATTTCATCAGCAGCCTGCCGGCCACGATCATTGGCTGGCAGGTTGCTGATTTTTAAAAAATCCAATCAGCAGCCATTTAACCCATCATATTAGTAAATATGATGGGGTTATATGGCTGCTGTGCTCTTCTGCTCCTTCTTTTGGTCGGTTGGTTCCAGCAGAGGAGCAGAGGAGCACACATCACTGTGAGTACCCACTACACCACACTTAGCCCCCAGATCACCCCAATTAACCCTTTGATCACCCCTTCTTGCCCCTGTCAATCACTAGTGAAAGGAAAAAAGTGATCAGTGCAAACTGTCACTTTTTTTCACTGGTATTGACCGTTAGGTTTCAGTATAACTTAGGCCCCTTGGTTAGGTAGTTTAGGGATCGGTTAGCGCCCAGCCCACGCACCGCAGTCCGTTATTCGCTGATTAGCGTATCGCTAATCAGCATTTGTACTTTTATAGTATCTGGAAGTGATCAAAACTGATCACGGTCAGATCTATAATTGTATTAGTGTCACTTTAGTTCTCCCTCAACCCAAAACGCAGTGTTTGCCCGATCAGGCCTGATCGGTCGCCCACACGTGCGTTCGCCCACGCCCGCCCCACCGCAGTGACAAAATCAAAATTTTTTGATCGCTGCACATTCACTTTACACGCACTGCGGCGATAAAAAAAAATCAGTTTTGATATTTTTTATCAACCGCAGCAGCCTCTGGTACTTCGCTAGCCTCCCATTTGTAAGACAGGCTTGCTTTTTTTTTCTTGGGTAGTCTCAGGGAATACCCCTAAATTTAGTTGCCCACATGTCAAACAGGGGGTATTCCTCTGAAGAGGCCTACAGGCTTCTGACCCAGTCGGATGAGGAGTGGGAACCCTCATCTGATGAATCCAGCGGGTCAGAATACGAACCTGTAGAAAGCAGTGGCTCTCTGACCCAAAGTTCGGACGAGGAGGCTGAGGTCCCTGATAGCAGCAGGCGTACCCGGCCCCGTGTTGCTAGACTGCAGATCTAGAGCAGCAGAGTGGGGCTGGTGCTGTCGGATTACGTGGTGAGGCATACACCAGCAGCCCAGCCCTTCCTGGACCTAGTACCAGCACTGCCGTAGAACATGGTGAAGCAGCGAGCACCAGAAGGACAGTTTAAGCTGGTACGGTGGCATGTGCAGTAGTGACCCCGTCGCAGCCACCGCAAATACGTGCCCGTAGAGCCCCTAGAATCCCAGAGGTGCTGGCAAACCCTGATTGGCAGTCCCCAACTTCAGCCGCACCTGTAGTTCCCCTTTTCACCGCCCAGTCTGGAGTTCGGGTTGAGACAGCTCAGGTCGGTTCGGCCCTGGGATTTTTTGAGCTGTTCTTGACTACGGAGCTCTTAGACTTAGTTGTGGCAGAGACAAACCGGTATGCCACACAATTTATAACCGCTAACCCGGGAAGCTTTTATGCCCAGCCTTTCCGGTGGAAACCAGTCCAAGTTTCCGAAATTAAAACTTTTCTGGGCCTCCTCCTCAACATGGGCCTGACAAAAAAGCATGAATTGCGGTCATATTGGTCCACGAACCCGATTCATCACATGCCCATGTTCTCTGCTGCTATGTCCAGGACACGATTTGAGACCATCCTGCGTTTCCTGCACTTTAGTGATAACAGCACCTCCCGTCCAAGAGGCCATCCTGCTTTTGACCGGCTCCACAAAATTCGGCCCCTCATAGACCATTTCAACCTGAAATTTGCAGATATGTATACCCCAGAGCAAAACATCTGCGTAGACGAGTCCCTTATACATTTTACCAGGCGCCTTGGCTTCAAACAATACATCCCAAGCAAGCGCGCCCGGTATGGGGTCAAATTGTATAAGCTCTGTGAAAGGGCCACAGGCTATACACACAAATTTCGTGTCTATGAGGGAAAAGATCAGACCCTGGAGCCGGTCGGTTGCCCTGACTACCTGGGGAGCAGTGGGAAGATAGTCTGGGACTTGGTGTCACCCTTATTCGGCAAGGGGTACCATCTTTATGTGGACAATTTTTACACATTTGTGGCCCTCTTTAGGCATTTGTTTCTAGAACGGATTGGCGCCTGTGGTACCGCGCGAACTAGTCGCGTGGGCTTCCCCCAACGGCTCATTAGCACCCGTCTTGCAAGGGGGCAGAGGGCCGCACTGTGTAACGAAGAACTGCTCGCGGTGAAATGGACAGACAAGCGTGACGTTTACATGCTCTCCTCCATTCACGCAGACACGACAATACAAATTGATCGAGCAACCCGTGTCATTGAAAAGCCCCTCTCAGTCCACGACTATAACCTTCACATGGGAGGGGTGGACTTCAATGACCAGATGTTGTCTCCGTATTTAGTTTCCCGCAGAACCAGACGCTGGTATAAGAAGGTGTCTGTATATTTAATTCAATTGGCTCTGTACAATAGTTTTGTTCTCTACAGTAAGGCTGGGAGAACTGGATCCTTCCTCAAATTTCAGGAAGAGATCATCGAGAACCTCCTGTATCCAGGAGGTTCCGTGGCCCCATCCACCAGTGTAGTTAGCCGTCTGTCATGGTCTTACCTTCTTGCTGTTCTCCTTCGTTTGACATGTGCTGGCGGCCATCTTGGTTTCTGGGTTTCTTGTAGCCTCCCACCCTGCAGCTTCTCCTTCCCACTGGGAGGAGCTGGATGCCTAGCTCATATATATAGGAGGTCTGTGGCTTCAGTTCCTTGCTTGGTCCTCCTGTGTTCACATGCTTCTAAGACTGCTGCTGCTTCTGGTTCCTGACCTCTGGCTTCGCAAGACCCTGCTTCGGTTTAGCCATCCGTTTGGACTTTTGCCTTACAGCTTGATTTTCAATAAAGCCTTCTTATTTCCACTTATCTCTTGTTGTACGTCTGGTTCATGGTTCCATGACATTAGGACCAAGCCATGAATTCTGACGGTACAGGGCCATCCTCGCTACCTACGCTGGTTGCCAGACTTGATCAGCAGGATCACCTGTTGGGTCGGTTCGCTGTGGCGTTGCAAACCCTGCTTGAACGCACGGCTCATTTAGCTTCCGTTGCCGATGGGTCGGTTGTCGCTCCTGGGCCCGCTCCTACTGCCGCTCCGGTTGTTGCGCCAGAGTCTACCCCGACACCTGTTGCTGCGCCTGCGGTGTTTCGGGGTATGACCGGTTCTGCCCCCCTTCCACAGCGCTTTGGGGGAGAGCCAACTCAGTGCCGAGGTTTCCTTAACCAGGTGGGCATTTATTTCGAGTTGCTGCCACATGCCTTTCCTACTGAGAGATCAAAGGTGGGCTTCTTGATCTCGCTGCTCTCGGACAAGGCCTTGGCCTGGGCCAGCCCTTTATGGGAGAACAACAATCCGGTGGTTGCCGAGTTTTCCGGTTTTGTTGCTTCTCTTCGGAAGGTATTCGATGTGCCGGCTCGTGCTGCCTCTGCTGCGAAGCTCCTTATGTCCATCAGACAGGGTTCACGATCCGTAGCTGAATACGCCATTGAGTTTCGTACCCTGGCAGCAGAGGTGGGCTGGAATAATGAGGCTCTGGTCGCTGCTTTCTCTCATGGTCTCTCGGATGCCTTGAAGGATGAGGTTGCAGCTAAGGACCTACCAGTGGAGCTCGAGTCTCTTATTTCTTTCCTGATTTTGATTGACACCAGACTCAGGGAGAGACCTTCCTTTAAGGAGAGCCTGCGGAGGCCTTCTAACAGATTGGCACCTACGTTTGCTGTCCCACCCGTGCCTCCCTCTCCTCCCACGCCTCCTGGGGATGACTTGTCTGGGGGTGAACCCATGCAGCTGGGGTTTGCTCGCCTGTCCGAGGGGGAGAGGGCACTCCGGAGACGCGAGGGCCGGTGCATGTACTGCGGTCTCGGTGGGCATTTTCGGTTGGCATGCCCGAACCGTCCGGGAAACGCTCGCACCTGAGATCCTGTCGGGGGCAGATCTTGGGTGGAGTCTCCTCGTCCCCGGTTTCCCGTGTTGACAAACCACTGATTACTGTTGTCCTCTCCTGGGTCGGGGGCTCGGTGACGACCCAGGCGTTGGTGGACTCTGGTGCTGGTGGTTTGTTCATTGATAGTGTGTTTGCTGCCGCCAATTCCATTCCTCTGCAGCCTCGAGGTTCCCCACTGGCTCTTGAGGCGATAGACGGCAGACCCCTTCTGCCGCCACACGTGACTCATGAGACCCTTCCAGTGGGGATGGCTATTGGTGCCGTTCACAGAGAGTCGGTCTGTCTCCAGGTTATTTAGTCTCCACACTACTCGGTGGTCTTGGGGTACCCCTGGCTCCAGAAGCATAATCCGACTTTCGATTGGAGATCGGCCGAGATCCTCTCGTGGTCACCGCAGTGTGGGGCTAGTTGCATCCATGGGCCTTTCAAGTTGCTGTGTACTTCCTCGGACTCTCTGTTGCCTCCTGAATACGAGGAGTACCGGGATGTATTCGATAAGGTGCGTGCGGTTGCCCTACCTCCGCATCGCCCATACGATTGTGCCATAGAGTTACAATCTGGTGCCGTTCCTCCTCGTGGCAAAGTCTATCCACTGTCGGTAGCGGAGAATGAGGCCATGGAGGAGTACGTGAGGGAGGCG
The DNA here is from genome assembly GCF_014858855.1 of Bufo gargarizans. NCBI lineage: Eukaryota > Metazoa > Chordata > Amphibia > Anura > Bufonidae > Bufo > Bufo gargarizans. The sequence goes on along the minus strand of NC_058085.1, from coordinate 73,452,116 downwards.
CTTTCACGGGGACACATTCGCAAATCCTCGTCCCCGGCAGGGGCTGGATTTTTCTTTGTGAAAAAGAAGGGCGGTGAGTTGAGGCCTTGCATCGATTACAGGGGTCTCAATCGCATCACGATCAAGAACGCTTACCCGATACCCTTGATTTCCGAGCTGTTCGATCGCCTCAAAGGGGCCACGGTCTTTACCAAACTCGACCTGAGGGCGGCATATAACCTGGTAAGGATCAAGGCGGGCGATGAGTGGAAGACCGCGTTTAACACCAGGACCGGTCATTATGAATCCTTGGTTATGCCCTTTGGGTTGTGCAATGCGCCCGCAGTCTTCCAGGAATTCATCAACGATGTTTTCCGTGACCTGTTGCAGCAGTGTGTGGTGGTCTATTTGGATGACATCTTGGTATATTCTGAATCCATGGAGGCCCACATTCTGGATGTCAGACGAGTGTTGCAACGGTTACGAGAGAACAAGCTGTTCGGTAAGCTTGAGAAATGCGAATTTCACCGATCCCAGGTAACCTTCTTAGGTTACATCATTTCCGCTGAGGGGTTCTCCATGGATCCTGAGAAGGTTTCGGCTGTCTTACAGTGGCCTCAGCCCAGTGGTCTTCGTGCCCTGCAGCGCTTTTTGGGCTTCGCCAATTATTATCGGAAGTTCATCAGGGACTTTTCCATGCTAGCCAAGCCTCTCACGGATCTGACCAGGAAGGGCAGTAATCCCCAGGTCTGGCCGCTCGAGGCCATCCGAGCTTTTGAGGCTCTAAAGTCCGCCTTTGTGTCGGCTCCGATTCTGTCGCATCCCAACCCTGGGTTGCCTTTTGTCCTCGAGGTGGACGCGTCTGAGACGGGAGTAGGCGCCCTTCTGTCTCAGCGTAGAACACCAGAGGGTCCTCTGCTTCCTTGTGGGTTTTACTCCCGGAAACTGTCTTCCGCGGAGTGCAACTATCAGATTGGTGACAGGGAGTTATTGGCCATCGTGCAGGCCCTTAAAGAATGGAGGCACTTGCTCGAGGGCTCGGTGGTTCCGGTTCTCATCCTGACGGACCACAAGAATCTGACCTACCTCTCTGAGGCCAAGAGATTGACACCACGTCAGGCCAGATGGGCTCTGTTCTTGTCACGTTTTAATTACGTGGTCTCCTACCTACCCGGTTCCAAGAACATCAGAGCGGATGCCTTATCACGGCAGTACTCCGAGCTGTCCGGGGAGGAGTCGATTCCGACTTCGGTCATACCTCCGAATCAGATCTTGGCCGCCATTCGCACCAGCCTGACCTCTCCCCTGGGTGAGCAGATTTTGGCGGCTCAATCTGGTGCTCCCTCTGGGAGACCCAACGGCAGATGTTTTGTGCCTGAGGAGTTGCGCACTCGGTTGTTGCGAACCTACCATAACTCCAAGGCCGCGGGGCATCCTGGAAAGAATCAGCTGTCCTGGGCTGTTTCACGTCTGTTCTGGTGGCCTTCTCTACGTTCCGACATCGCCGCATATGTAGCGGCATGCTCCGTTTGTGCCCAGAGTAAGTCCCCTCGGCACCGTCCGTTGGGCCTTTTGCAACCCATAGCCACCGGGGAGCGTCCATGGTCACACCTGGGGATGGATTTCATTGTGGACCTCCCTGCATCCCGAGGCCATCCGGTCATTCTCATGATTGTGGATCGGTTTTCCAAAATGTGCCACTGTGTTCCTCTCAAGAAGTTACCCTCTGCACAAGAGTTGGCCACGATTTTTGCCAGGGAGGTCTTCCGGTTGCACGGTTTGCCCAAGGAGATTGTGTCGGATCGGGGGAGTCAGTTTGTGTCCAGGTTCTGGCGCTCCTTTTGCTCCCAGTTGGGGATTCATCTCTCTTTCTCCTCGGCCTACCACCCTCAGTCCAATGGGGCCGCAGAACGATCCAATCAGGCCTTGGAGCAATTCCTTCGTTGCTATGTCTCTGATCACCAAGACAATTGGGTTGACCTCCTGCCTTGGGCTGAGTTTGCCAGGAACACGGCGGTGAACTCTTCCTCTGGGACGTCTCCCTTCATGGCCAATTATGGGTTCCAACCTGCCGTGTTACCGGAGGTATTCTCTCCCCAGGATACTCCGGCTGTGGAGGATCACCTTACCGTCCTACGTGCTTCTTGGGTACAGATCCAGAGGTCCCTTGAGGTCTCTGCGCAGCGCCAGAGACTCCAGGCTGATCGCAGACGAGCGCCCGCTCCTTCCTACCAGGTCGGAGACCGCGTATGGTTGTCCACCCGCAACCTCAACCTTCGAGTGCCCACTCCCAAGCTGGCGCCTCGCTTTGTTGGTCCCTTCCGAGTGCTTCGCAGGGTAAACCCTGTAGCCTATGCCCTTGCGCTTCCTCCTGGCATGCGGATCTCCAACGTGTTTCATGTCTCCCTGTTGAAGCCACTGGTGTGTAATCGCTTCACTTCCTCGGTTCCTCGGCCTCGTCCGGTCCAAGTGGGCAATCGTGAGGAGTATGAGGTGAGCAATATCCTGGACTCACGCCTGGTCCGCGGTCGGGTGCAGTTTTTGGTCCATTGGCGTGGTTATGGTCCAGAGGAGCGTTCCTGGGTTCCCTCCGCAGATGTCCATGCTCCTGCCTTGCTCCGAGCCTTCCACGCACGCTTCCCTCAGAAACCGTTCTTTACTCCGCGGAGGAGGGGCCCTTGAGGGGGAGGTACTGTCATGGTCTTACCTTCTTGCTGTTCTCCTTCGTTTGACATGTGCTGGCGGCCATCTTGGTTTCTGGGTTTCTTGTAGCCTCCCACCCTGCAGCTTCTCCTTCCCACTGGGAGGAGCTGGATGCCTAGCTCATATATATAGGAGGTCTGTGGCTTCAGTTCCTTGCTTGGTCCTCCTGTGTTCACATGCTTCTAAGACTGCTGCTGCTTCTGGTTCCTGATCCTGGCTTCGTCTGACTACCCTGCTGGTTCCTGATCCAGGCTTCGTCTGACTACCCTGCTGGTTCCTGATCCAGGCTTCGTCTGACTACCCTTCTGGTTCCTGACCTCTGGCTT